>NC_140967.1:71090774-71158274 GCF_056783735.1 Eptatretus burgeri
TGCCCTTTCATAGGTCGGGTCCGGAGATCACTGTCGGGGGTCGGGGAGACTAGATTGGGCTGAGCATATACGGCCATGCTCGGCTGCTGAGATTGTGGCGAAGTGCCCTCCTTTGGTGAAAAAAAAATGAATTGTGGGAAAATTGGCATGGGTTTGTAAGTTCTGCCGGGTTTTAGAGTGACAATCGGGACAGTGGGTAATTGGAGACAAAGCGTGCACGAGTGGCTGTCCAATGGCTGGTGCGTGGATCGGGTGAGAAGTGCTGTGTGAGTTGTTTTAAGTGAAGAAGTGAAATGTATGGTGCACACATTGTTTTTTTATTGGGCATGGTGTGGTAACAGGGAAGGTCATGGTCGGTGAAGTGTTAGAAATGCAGGTGTCACATGTAAGGCCGATGGGGTGGGGGAGTCATGTGGGTTTTGTGGGTGGGGATGATGTACTTGTCCACAGGGATTGCTGAAGTTCACGGTGAGCGGGAATTGCGACCCCCTTCAAGGAGATTCACCCCTGGTGGCTAATGGTGACAGTGTCTGGAGCCAACTGGGAGAGGGTCTGGTTGGGCGACCAAGGCGGGTAGGACCTTGGCGACCCAGGAAGGCCAGAGGAGCCAGTGAGACCCCTTCCAGTGTGTTGTACGGGATGAGAGCTGATGGCTACCAGGGGTTGGGAATCAAAGGGAGCGGGGCGGAGAAACGTCTGGGTTGGACTAAAGCTTACCTGTGGGCATGGTTGCACCTGAGATGCCCCCATCATCTTGTGGTAACCCACCCCACGTCCATGACGGGATTCAGCCTGCATGATTAAAATGAGGACCATGACCTAGAAATGTGATGATGACCATGGTGTGAGTGTTGTGAAGATGTATGAGTCCCACTCGATCCCGCACCACTTGACATGTGCAGCAAGGGCATGATGTCCGCATAATTTTGGGGCAAGCAAATTTGAAAATTGGCTCCCCAGGTAACGCTGGGTCTATTAGCATCCACTGGGGGAGGCGGTCAAGTGTAAATATCCTGTGAATAGTGTCGTTAAGGCTTAGAGTAGGAATGTAAAGTATAAGTGTTGTGTTTTTGTGGAACCTTTTGTTTCCCCTCCCCAGATCACTGGAAGAGTGCTGGGCAAGAGCGATGATCCAGAAGATGGAGTGCAACTTCGCTCAGTGCTCTCATGTGATAAAATAAAATAAAAATAATAAAAATAAAAACGAATGATTGTTTAGGCGAGGATAAGGCCATAAGGGGGTAGTACATTAAGCAGGATAGGTAAGTTAGCTGCGACTCGCTGCCCATTGCCCCTCCTACTTTATTTTGTTAGGTTAATTAGGTGTGAGTCAGTAAGTGTTAAGGCTGGTACGGTAGTGCCTGTGATATACCTTGCAGGAGCTGCGGTACCAGAGGAGGGGGCAGTGTTACGTTTGAGGGGGGGGTATGCATTCAAAGGGTAATTAGGATGTTTAATTAGGTATGCCATGCTGTTCGAGTTTACCAGGATCTCGATGTAATAAGTAGCAATTCAGTGGTGATAGGTTGTCTAGTAAATGTTCATTTCTTCAAGGGGGGAAATGATAATTGTCACGTAATTAGATAGGGACACGGGATAGGGTAAGTGTGTCTGCGTAAACCCCTTTTGGTATTCTCTGGAGACTGGCCGTGACGTCACAGGACAGTGCAGCGGATGGCTCCGCCCCGGGATCACGATTGGCAGAAGGCGACGGCGGTGGGCCAATAAACGGCTCGATTGGAAGTGACGAGGACAGGAGAATAAAAAGGTTCTGTTCGGGGTCGAAAAGGAAGAGGAAGAAGATCTGGACAAAAAGATCGTGTTTTTTTTGGTGTGGAGGCTGTTGCGCGGAGAGCGTCCTTGTTGTTGTGCTGATTCGATCGTGTTCTTCATCGTGTCTTGGAGCCTTGCTGAGCCTCGTGCCTCACCTTGGTTGGCTCTGGGGTTCTGCTGACTCGGAGTACGGGGTCGAACGGCGGGCGGACCTGCCTCCCTCTCCTGCTCGCAACTTGGCGCCAGAACTGGTTCCCTGGCGGCTGTGAGCGGACTTGGGCCAAGACCGGGAGCACCATGGTTTCTCCTGCCCCCCCTGACGAGAGCAAGGCCAGCTCGTCCGACGCCGATCCAGGGACAGTTGCGTCCACACCACGGTCCAGCCTGACCACCAGAAATAGCTACATTTTGTGTGTGTGTGTGTGTGTGTGTGTGTGTGTGTGTGTGTGTGTGTGTGTGTGTGTGTGTGTGTGTGTGTGTGTGTGTGTGCTTGGCGCCTTAGAGGGTTTGAGATCTCTATATTCATTGGAATTGTCTGTGTTTTTCCCCACGCCCGATCCCACACCATCCCGTCGAATCGCCCCGGATCCCTCTTCTTGCCAAGTCTTGTTATTTCTGGTTAATAGTAAAAACGAATAAACATCATCAACTCAGTGAAAAGTGACTCGTGCCACCTTCCTCGACCCGTTTGCGGTAGAGCGATTAGAACCGCCATGTTTGGGTTATAAATAAATAAACCGTCTCCATCGTTTCGGCTCATTCTACGTTGGTGGGACTGTTCAAGTCCCGTGGACGTCACAATATATATATATATATATATATATATATATATATATATATATATATATATATATATATATATACATATATATACATACTAGCATATACCCGTGCTCCGCACGGAGTTGAATGGGTGGCAAAATGTGGATGACGAATAATAGTTGATGTTATGGAAAGCTGGGGAGGGTGTCATTATGGATGTGATGCACTATGGTTACCTGTCCTTAGTTTTCTAAAGGACCTCCCTGTAGATGACGTTTTGGGTGAGTGTTTTGTTGCTGAATAGTCCTTGTAAGGAATTATTGTCCACTTTGATAGATATATAGGAGTAACCTCTTGCACGTGAAAATGCAACATATAGTTGGCCATGGGAGAACACGGGGGCTGGGAGATATATTCTGAGTTTGTCAAATGTTTGGCCCTGGGATTTGTTTATGGTCATCGAGTATGCGAGTATGACTGGAAATTGCATCCTCTGCAGTGTGACTGGAAGGTTGGCGTCTGATGAGGCAAGTTTAACATGATATAGGCCTAGCCCTAGACTGAACTGGAGCAGTAGTATTTTCAAAAAAATAAATCTTTACATTAAATACAATGTTTCTTGTTACATTTTTTTTGTGTCAAATTCACCTTCTGAGGAAGTCAGCATGTGCAGAAGAGGATTTTACATTGTAGACGCTGTTTTCTAGGAGTGGCATTACGCCTCTCGGCGGTGACGGTCTGTCACCGGCGGTGACGACAGACCTAATGACGTCAGTGAATGACCGATGATGTCATGACGGAATTACGCCTCTCAGCGGTGACGTCACACGTCGCCATGCAAACGAATGTAAAAATTAGAAAATCGCCCAAAATTCCCAAACCTGTCCGTCTGGCGTGATCTCACATAGCGCATGCTGTTCATTAGACCACAGAGAACCCGCACGCCGAAAATGGCGACAATCCGTAGGGCAGTTTTGGAGGAGAAACATCAAATTACGCGCAGACGTTAACAGAAAAAAAAAAATTTTTTTCAAAAAATAGTAAAGAAACAAGTAATAAATTTTTTTAAACGAGATGGATGGTGCGAGCCAATTCTTCTGGCAGCAAATTTGTAATTGCACCTATCTACACTTCTGGGGTAAATGTGTACAAATTATAGTTTTAAAAGTCTGCTCTAAAGTACATTCATAAGCCTTTACTAAGGAGCTTTTATTCTCGTTCTCGGGTGTTTTCATAACTACCAAGGCTGATAAAGATGCCAGAATAGATCGCTGAAGTATAAATCGGGAGATCGTTAAAACACCAAATTGTACTTCTTCTTCTTTGCTTTTTGCTCACCAGCCGAGCACAATAAAGGCTGAATCGATTACAATGATTCCAATTTATAACATGAGGAAGTGGCATTGTCTCTGGGCATTAGGCTTTGTTTAATTCACCTTTCAAGTTATGAGGGGGCGTGCATCATCCAAGTAATACACAATATATCAAATGATCATGTAACATGTGGTAAAGTTTCAGTTTCCTCTGTTGAATGGTTTTCGATGTACGTTCTTAACACCAGAACTGCCACTTTATAACTGCTTACAGTGATGACCGGATACCAAGATGTCATGCTTTGAAGCAACCCTTGACCCATTATGTCATCTTTATTCAATAATAGATGACCCGTGAGAACCTGTTGGGTTCCTGTTGTGACAGCGGTTGATGAAAAAAATCATTTCAAGAAAAATATTAAGATAGCTCCAGCGAACTATACCGCTGAGGTTGTTTGCATTGATCAAATACTCCCGAAGAGTACTTGACTGAATTGGGAATTGATTTTTTTATATTTTTTTTCGTTGCCCGATTTGAACGAAACTTGATACTGCACACCGCAGGAGAATGGTGAATAAGGTGGCCCTAAAATCTTTGCACTATCGTGTACCGTTTTGGCTGTATTTCAGGAACATACATACATATATATATACATATACATACATACATACATACATACATACATACATACAAGATGAGAGTTTGAATAATATATAGATAATTCAGAATGGGATTAAAAAAAAAAATTCAAATCAAATGGAAGACCAAATAAAATAGGTGCTGCATTGGAGTCATCAGAAGGAACCCGAACAAGAAAAATGGAAAGATGAAGTTATGAGGAGGAATTTGGATTGATCCCCGGTTTCAACTGCGACTCCTCCACCATCAGACACATCTATGTGCAGCAAAGTGAGCCATATTCAAAAAAAAAAAAAACCCAGATTCAAAAAAAATTAAAAATTCTGGCTATCTGATGAGATTGAAGTTTAAACGTATATTCCCTATCACTACTAGATCATAGTTTTGAAATTTCACATGTGACATCAATTATTTGTGAACACCCTGGTATCCCCAAGGCTTGGGGAGCATGTGTGAAGCTTCCCTGTAATCTGTCCAGCCATTCTGGAGAAGATTTGAAAGGGATAAGGGTAAATCCAATATGGCTGCCAAACCATGTGACCAATGACATCATATCTGGATAGGTGGTCATACCTGTAAAGTTTTGCCTCGATCTATTCAGCCGGTTTGGTGAAGGTTTTTGAAGCTTTATATTTATTTTTTTAATATAGCTGCCAAACCAGATGACCATTAATGTCATCAATTTTTTTTCTGTTGATAAATTTATCCATAGACGACCCTCAAAAATTTTCATACTGAACAGATGTAGCGTTCTATGAATGCAATTATGATGTCATAACGAAGGCACCCATGACATCATTGAAAAAAAATCACACTTATTTCCCGTGGGACAAGAGCCAAGTTTCAATCTATGGTGAAAATTTCATGTCCATCTGATAAGCAATTGCAGAGAAAAGGGAATAACAAAATGCAGGCACGTACGTTCTACGTACGCACAAACACGACCGATTGCTTAACCCAGCTTTCTGCTTTATGAGTGCTGGCAAAAATGCAAAAGGTTGTAGGGATGTTACTTCAACAAGTATGTAAACAAGGTAGGGATGGTTATGAGAAATGATGATGTGAAACCATCCCCACATCTTTCTTCGAATAATAGTTGTCCCTCAAAAAGACAAAAGTTATATCGAACACACTCAAAAAAAGATGTAGGGATGGTTTCACATGATTAATTATTTCTCATAACCATCTCTACCTTGTTCACATACTTTTTGAAGTAACTTTTTGAAGATTTGAAGTAACATAAATAGTAACATCCCCTGTCATCTTTTTGCAATTATAAAAATGTTTTTATTACTTGGACATACATATTGTCGCATCGGTAGCTTGCAAACGCGATGTGCCTCGGTGCCAGGATCTTTGATCCCACAAACAGCCGAAGGGGTGGAAAGCGAAACTGCATTCAAATACTAACCAGGCACAACAAATCCCGCCCATTTAAGGCATAAAGTTATTTTGGGGATCAAATTTAAATTTGATACATCCTTAACCTGAATGTTGATTATAAGGAATAGAATAAGGAATATTTTAGTCTGAGTTTGAAGTCAATTAAACCATTTTTGACAAAGTTATGACCATAAAATGATTTTGACCTTTCAAGGCCATGTAAGGTCAAAGGTCATGGTGTCAAATGAAAGCCAATAAAGGACTTGATATATGTCTTCCATAGCAAACACGCATATTCCTAACCTTTTTTGATTTATAATGGAAAATATGTAATTTTGACCGATGACATCATAATGCTTGAATGTGATAACTGTTGTTTAAATCACGGGTACTTGAAACTTGTAAATTATGTTCGTCTAGGGCTGGCCGCGTATGTCTGTAGAGTGTAGATATGGCCTGCAGAATTAATATTTATTATCCATCTCCCCACACCTATCAAATATGTGTTATAATATATCAAATTAACATAATTTGCAAGCTTCAAGTACCCGTGGTTTAAATAGTGCGTGGTGCACTTGATAATAAACATCAGACTACATCATACAATAAGACAAACAAACATGTTTTTTTATTTTTTACATTTTATTCATCTTAAAAAATCTCCCAAATAGAGTCTTTGATAATACCATGTGGGCAAACAGATTTGTCCAAGCCTCTATTGAATAGTATTGTTATATATTTAGAGATAGAGATATGGAAGAGCAGAAGTGAAACGTGGTGAACATCATTATATCTATCAACTAGAAGGAATGCTTCAGAAAAAATATCATTTAAAAATGCCATTTATTATGAGGGATAATTCTGGTGTGTTGCACATCGCAAAAAAACAAAACATGCCGAGTTGCGTTATGATGTTATCATGAAAACGTATCACTGATGTTAGCTGAGTTCGCATTGTTTATGACACCAGTCGCTAGGTGTCGGGATGAGGGACATCATATGTGTGCTGATACCAAAATATTGTACATAAATGACAAATGAAAAATATTAAATTACAAATAAATGAAAACGTTCTGATCGTAAAACGATTTTGACTCGAGACTTTCATTGCCCACCTGTGAATAATATTTGACAGTGTTTGAGCCAGCCGTTTTCCCGTAAAGTTGTATTTTCGTAACCATGTTTTAGTTTTAATGGAAATTTGTAATTTTGACCGATGACCATGACCCCCAAAACTTCGGACCCTACCGATCTTCACAAATATGCATTTTTCACTACAGTAATGGGTAGGATCATAAGTGACAAATCAAATAAGGTTCACTATAAGCTTAGTTTGAAGAAAATCAGATCATTTTTCACAAAGTTATGAGCGAAAAACGATTTTGATCTTTTCGTGACCTTGGCCTTTGATCCAATTGGACCCAAAAGGTAATGGGGTCGTTCAAGGTTCATTGCCCACCTGTGGATTAAATTTGATAGTGTTTGCTAAAGCCGTTTTTCCATAAAGTTGCTAACAGACAGACAGACAGACAGACAGACAAACAGACAAACAAACCGGACAATTACAAAATCCCGCTCCCTCCCTCCGAGGGGCGGGATAATTATCCTGCGCTTGGATCTACCTTACGATTCCCCAAGGTTATTCCCAATTCAGCCAATTTCGGTAGTGGAATACTCGTGTGAGGCAAAAGATGGGAAAAAGTCTCTTACCTTTTGAAGTGTTTATTTTCAATAAAAGAAAACAGATAAAGAGGGAAGAGGTGGATGGGACATGGGGAACAGAACAAACCACGTGATATGACAGACACTAGGGTGCTTCATAATCGGGGGTAAAAAAATAAAAGTATGAATATTCATGCTCCATGGGTGTGCCTTTGTTCCATTTGACAGTAAAAAACATACACACCAAATATGAAGCAGATTGGAGGATGTTTAGGGGTTCCTCAAGTTGGCACAATATTGTTGAAATTTGCCAAACTGTAACTTACAACTTGCCGTCGAATATGCACAACGCAGTACACTTCACAATTAATATGGTTGTTTGATATTTTCAAAAACAACAGCAGTCATATAGGATGAAAGAATAGTTTTTCCAAGGAGACCTAGATGAGCTTTTTGACATTGCAGTGCAAAATGCCCTCTCCATAATGGACATAATTGTGCGAACTTGAGGAACCCCTAAATATCATGGACTTTTATTCATTTTTGACCTATAAGTTCTTATGGGGTATTGGAACAAAGGCAAAATCAGGGAGCAGCAAAAATCAAACTTTCATTTTTTTGGAACACCCTAACAGACGTATAGGGAGAGGGGGAGATGCAAACTTCTATTCAACTAGGAAGATTACCTGTCCCCAGTGATGGGAAAAGTTTAAGTTAATCTATCAATTTAAATTGTTTCATGGACTTAAAAAGGTTAATGGTGTCGCACTCTTGGTTTCACTCAGAGCCAAAGCTCTGAGCTACTTACACCGACCACTGCAAAATGATGGTGCAACATAGGATCCATCCATTGGGACTCTGTGCAGAGCGTTGGTGCTGCTGAAGCAGTCTCCTTGGCTATTGGACAAAATCCTGGATGGCTCGCCACTCCGACACAGTATACCAGCAAGCTGGCACTCATTTTGCCCACCTCAGAAGGATGACAGGCAGAATCAACCCCACCTAGTATTAATTCAACAGAAAGTGGGATTTGAACTCAGGATCCAAGGTACCCAAGCCCACCACTTTAACCATTAGACCAACACCAGGCATAACATAAGATGTAGGAGGTTCAATTTGTCCAAAAAGGGAGTAAAATATCACTTGCAAAATAAAATTTGGCATCAACATTAGTGATGCCTTTTCTCCCACCGTTTCATAAAATCTTCTCCATGAAGTGTCCCTTCTATGTTTAAAATACAATCCCTTTGCAGCAAGACTAATCAATGAGCCGCACAGCACTCGCGAGTGATATAGCAAACGTTCATTTCAGGCAAAGGCATATTTGCTATTAATACAAACAATGGTGACATCATGTGATTGCCGAGGGATCTTCTTTCATATAGTTGACTTTAAACTCTCAAATGAGAACCGTTTGCCAAATGAATAAATGCTTTCTCATTGTTTAAAGAAATCTACATATTAAGTAGCCGGATTTCTCCATCCATCCGTCTGTCTGTCTGTTTTTCACTGGGACGTCATTACGGTGTTACGTCCTGCACTCGGTTAGGCCTTTTACTAGCGGTGTATTATTCATTACTCAAAGAAAATTGCATTTTCCAACAACAACAAAAAATGACGATGGAACGTCTGATCCTTGGGAACATTAAACGAATTAATCATCTTGGTTTTTGGTGAATAAGTGTGCGTATTACTAAAATTAACGCTGTGTTGTTAGCAGTAACCAAAATGTTTCTGGAAGAGAATAATTGCAAATATTGACTGTCAATGGGGGGACGCAACTTTCCCTCATTTCTGGTTAGTGACGGCTAGAACCTATAAATACTAGTAGTGACAACTTGCAATTGGATGCCATTTTGTATCCATCGTGCACAGCACTAGGAACCTGCTATGCGCACATTGAGTGTGAAGCCTGAAGCATCCGTTTTATAATCTAGCTGGATTTATCTGTGACCAAAAGGAAGATTACATGACCTATTGCTTCATTTTCATTCTTCCAACGCGTCAGAATGAACATCCAACCAGACAGGGTTGATTTATTGGTGCTCTGCCTGAAATCAGGTCCTTGGCTGCTTGGCAAGGGTGAGACTGGGTGGTTTGCCATTGCCTTCACAGCAGTTAATCAGGGCAGGAATTTGTCATTTGTTCATGGTGCCGGTGATAACTCGCCTCTCTTGGCGAAGGACACCGTGTGTTTTAACATCCACCAATTAATGTCGACACACGGGACACCTGGTTTAACGTCCATTGGATGGGCAGCACAAACATTGATGAATCACCCTGCCTGTGAAACACCAGGATGACAGTTTATAGCTGTGTCGGGATTCAGACAGGCGAGACAGCTAAGAGATGAGTGCGTGTACCTTTAGGTCATCCTGCCACCCTCTTGAGAAAATATGGACAGGGAAAGTTTTTTTTGCAATCGAATCAAACTTTTAGAAAGGCAAAAGACAGAATAAAAGAGGGTTTCATTAAAATGAAGATGAGACATTCGTGAACGGGTTATTTTTACAACTCTTAATTTCCTTTCTCATAAGTACTATGCAACTTAAAACATGCATGTGCCGTGTAATCCTCCACATGTGCATGTAATCCTTTATTGTTTTCAATTTTCATTAAATGTCTCTGACTATGTTATGTATCATGACATGTTGTTAACCAATGTTAACTGCAAAACAGACTCACTCAAATAAATAAATCAATAAACCTATGTTATCGGCACAAGTGACGCGTTTACTTGGAAGCAATTTTGCCAGGATGTTATCGATTTGTGATAAAAATTATTTACAGATGTTTCGATGATGATTGTTTGTTTATGAGTTACACCCAACTGCCAATGACAATATGATTACAGCACCACACATACAGTACACACACGAGACTTCAACTTACTGGGCAAAGAACCCACCCCAAAGTCGGTTTCCATCTCAGACGACAAACTTTATTTTTCCAAATTATTCTCCTTCTGGCATCTGCAGGGAATCTACACATTTTGAAACCCTTCTCTGATTGATTGGTGAATCCAATGGCACAACATCCTGTTATTTTAAAAATAATGATGAGTTATTGTGTGCTCATTCAATGAGCTATCAATGGATACAAAATGGCGCCCATGACCCACGTGACCAGAAATTTCCGGGACACACCATGTCGCTACTCCGAGTATATAGGGACTCGGGCAACGGCTGCTGCCATCTTAGCGCGGTGAAATCAACACTTCAGCAATGAGGTGAAAGCTGCTGCTAGCTGTGATACTGTTCGTAATTTTTGTTGAGTGTCTGCCCAAATGCGGTTCATTTACCAGGAAAATCTTAGCAATGATGGTAAACATCATTATGATGTGAAATTGGATGTGATTAGGCTAAAAAAGTAACCTTATAAGCATCCAGCTGATGTTTGGATGAGCAATCCAAAGTCATAGCCACGCGTTGAGTATGCTCACGTGCATTGCTACTTGGTAGAAAGCCACAGTGAGTTGTGTTGGTGATATATCAGAGTTCCTGAAATAATTTACTTCTGTGTAATAGAATATCAGTAATTGCAATGCATAAGTAATCTTTGAAAAGTTATTTAACACCTTAAAATTTGATATACCAAAATATATTGCACTTTTGAGGTGTGGTGGTTTGTGCGGTGCCAAATATTCATGGTCTTCTTGTCCTGGCTTGGAACTCTTAGTTTTAATTGTGAGAGCTTTTATTCTTTAGAGTTCACCATTTTACTGATAAAGGCAAACGGGGTTTAAGAACCTGTCATGTGTTGTCAAACTAGTTTGTGAAAAGCTGAACCATTCAAATGCACCATTGCTTCGGGCAAGAAGAAGAAGAAAAAGATTGGAAGCCGATATTGTGATCCAAGGTCAATGTGAGGTGAAAGCAGAAGCTTAGTAACGCTTAGTTACGCACACTGTCGTATCTCTATCGATACAACTGCATATGCACGCCGATAAATGGAGCCTTCGTGAATGTTTTTTTTAGATTTTGTTTGTACTCATGCTTCAGCCTTTTGAGACAAAGCATCATGCCCAAAATCTGTGAAGCTGTGTTTTGACTAAACACAACCTCCAAAAGAAGGAGAAAAGTTCTTTCTTCAGGTTTCCTTCCAGAAAGAAATCCACTGAAAGACACCACAAATGCTTGAATGTCGTACTGAAAGTAACCAAAACTGGGAATTGATAGTGGTCGGGAATTTTCCAGATAATTGAAGGACATTTGGGTGGATTACACTCAATAAAAATGACGAAAAGTATCACAACAGTATCACACATGAGTCACTATACATAACTGTTGTGACATATCGAAGTTATGTTGTTCTACTACCATCAGCGAAGCGACGGGTTCAATGCTAGCTTTTATTGAGAGCACAAGCAGGTTTACGTTCAATATATCAATATTTATTACTGATCAATACACAACCTGAAGCATAAGCCTAATATTCACCTTAAAAGGACTGATGAAGTGAATTTATGAAGTTAAAAAAAAAATCAAAAAACTTGCAGAATGCACAGTGAGAGTCCACATGAGTGAGGGTCGTCTCGTTCGTGACTTAATGGCCTGTTCACCATTAGTACACAACACTGTGGACATATTACAAAGACATGCTAAAAAAAAACAAAAACCACAGAGTCGCTGGACTTAAGCTGCAATAAAAAGAGAAGTTGATGAAAAAAGAAAGAAAGAAGTAATGTCTAATTGCACCATGATCGGATGTGAATAGCATTCGATGGAAGGACGTTAAACTGATGCAAACTCAGCACTCATTCTTGACAGAGGCTCGATCATGATTTGCTTGCAGTAAATCGAGTGTTAAAGTTGAATTCCACTGATGAATGACTCTATTGCTCAAGCAGCAATGCTGGTATAAAACTTGGCTGGGGGGGGGGGCGGTTTACAAAATGAGACGCAATTGTTTTTCGTGTTTGTTTTTGCCACATGCAAACCTATTCCTTCACCACATTGAACGACCAGTTGCTAACAATGCCTTGGAAGTGGTTGAACAGCAGGAATATTCTTTTAATGGAGAAGCTTTTGTATTCATATGCTTAAGCAGGAGCACAGGATTCAGAGATCAGGAGAGCAATTGTAAAACTTGTATCCCAACCTTTGATTCGGGGAAACTGCGATGCATAGGGACAGAGGGATGCATTGTGACATCCTCCGCTTGCAGCTACTCTTGGCTGGTATTAAAAAAAAAAACGCCAAAACATGGGTTCAAAATTATATTTTATTTGATCAGAAATTACATATTGATCAACGAAATGACAGCATGTTGGCCAAGAATAGTTGCGAGAAGAGACGTCCCAATTCACCCGAGTTTATCCTACAGTTAACTTCACTTGCTTAGTACGCTGACATATAACTTCATAAATGCCTGGTTATACATCTAATACCTTGAATCATCTTTCACCTGCGCCAGGTTAAAATAAGAAATTGTATCGACGGTTTTGTTCAATAATGCTCGTTTGAAAGAAATCAAAGGACACACGAACATCGACAAAGAGAGATACCTGCAGAGTGGACTAACAACAGGCAGATAATCGCAAGCATCATTCAAAATGCCTCGGTCATGTTTTAATTACAACCTCAACCCCAAAACTTTCCTCTGCGCACGAATGATTTACATGTTGTCGTCTCTACCTTGAACAGCGTGCTTTAATTACGCAGGAAGCCTCATTATGGCTCCCGCCCGCTGCAAGCCTCCAGAGGCCCCACGTACATTAACGCTCATGAGCCACAGTATACATCAGCATATCCAACTGTTGGCATGGTAGTTTCCATTTGTTTCCCTCTTCCTCAAATTTAAATTCCATTTCTCTCATTTATCATGAATACAATATACATTTTCACCACGTGGTTATACACGGATGGTGGTTACATGAAGATATGATCTAGTTTTCATTTCATCTTCAATGAAACATTTTCATCTTTCTGTCATCGTTCATTTTGTGACTTTTGTAATATATTAAGCTACTGTAGGTTATAAATGAGAATATACAATATACTAACAGGGTTAAAGGAAATTTGGCCCATCATGTCAATGTACGCTTCCGACTCACAGTACTGATGAAGCTTTCAAGGAAGAAATGTATTTTTTTTTAATTCAAGATTAAAGATTAAAGCAAAAGAGGCATAATGGATAAAATAATGAGAACAGCACTCGGTAGAGCACATACCTCTGCCGGAGAGAACAGTTTACGTATTGTATCCCACTGATAGGCCAGATCTGCATCCATACCTGAACCCAAAGCTAATCAGCTTGTTCTTGTCAACTACCCAACCTGTCTGCCAAGTTTCATCCGAATTAGTCCATAACTTCTTGAGATATCGTGCTATTTATCGATTTTGGTCCCATCTCTCAATGGTGAAGAATCACTGAAAAAAAATCATCGTATCTGGATCCGGATCTTCACCAAAATTTAATTAATTTGTCTTCTTCTGAATAAGTCTGCAACTTTTTGAGATGGCAAACAGGCAAACAGACAGACAAACAGGGGTGGCGGCATAACCTCCATCCACCTTTGGTGGCGGAGGTAAGTATCTTGTGGATGGACCTGGGGGTACTGCAAACAAGTCACATACAGGTCATTCTGTGCCAACTCACCTAAGGGTCCCCAGGTCACCTCCTCAGATTTTGCTGGAAAAATTCTTAAATGTAGATCTATATGGCTCTACCCACCATGCAAAAGATTAGCTTTCAATTCCTCATAGTTTAAAAAAATCTATCTCTAGAGACCTTTGAAATTTGGCCTAAAAATGCAAAATGTGAAAACGCATTTTTTTCCAACTTCAGCGGCTTATAATTTTATAATGGACTCCTCTAGAAAGGTAATATTGCAAATATTTACAAATTGGCATCCAGATTTTTCAATTATGGCATCAGATAGCTTCTGGGATGCATATTTCTCATTCTATAGGAAAATGGCTTTTTGGCCAAAACGAGCTAAAATAGGGTGAAACTATAGGAGCCCTCCTGAAAATATGGAACAACTTTGAATGATTTCCTCATAACACAGTGATTATTATAGGGTCATTATCTATCCATATATACATTTTTGCTGGGATAATACAGTTAGGTGATGAATTATAAAAGTTTTAACATAAGCCCTTGCCTGTGAGGGCTCTAAAATGGACCAATTTTGTCCCCTGGTTTGACCATGTGGATAGGGGTTTAGGATATTCATTTTTTTTTCTAAAGATTGCCTCATATAAGATGTGTCTACTGACCGAATAATTTTATCTAACGCCCATGGCTTCATAGTAAAATAAATTTTTATTTACATGCACGTTTTTTATAATTAATCACTTTTTCATATTCAGAAGCTTATAAATCTTAAATGGAACTATCCAGGAAAGAGTTAATGCAGAATTTTATAAACTGGTAAACAAAATTTCAGATTGTGGCAACAGAATGTCTCTTGAAAGCACATACTCCTAGTTTTAGGAAGCCAAATATGACAATTTGGCCCACTTGGTACAAAACAAGGTGAACTTGCAGGGGTGCGCATGAGGCTAAATTATGCTTCTTATTAGTCATTAGTGATAATATAAGGATGTTATTTATTCATAAATACATGCTAATGATTACTTTCGTAAGTGATTGCAAATTATAAATTAGAATAAATTTGATTAGTTGAGGAGAAGCTTTTTTATTTACAGATATACAGACAATGAATATTAGTAATTTTTATACCTTAGAAAACTCTTTAATGACCTTTCATCTTTTATGACATTCATGATAATGATTATCTAGCACTCAGAGGCACAGAATTTTACATCTTAGAAAACAGGTCTTGAACATGCTTAAAGTCATGCTGTGACAGTTGGTACTGATGTCCACCAGATTTTATGTCAGGGGCCTCAACCACACAAAGAATGTCACGTAATGGCACCCAGCATTGATCTTTCTTTTTTTCTGGAGGCCATGAGAATATTCACCATTTTTGGTCAAAGTGGCATTTTAAACTTCCTACAGATAGAAACATATGCATTTATCAGGCATTCTGATAACAGATCCTTAAATTCCATATGCCAGTTTATAAATATCTGCAGTATCACTTTGCTCGAGTGTTCAGTTTCAGATTTATAAGCTCATGAATATGAAAAAAGTGAATAATTATATAAAACGTGCATGTAAATAAAAAATTATTTTAATATGAAGCCAAGGGCGTTAGATAAAATTATTTGGTCAGTAGACACATCTTACATGAGGCAATCTTTAGAAAAAAAATTGAAGATCCTAAACCCCAAAAGACATGGTCAAACCAGGGGACAAAATTGGTCCATTTTAGAGCCCTCGGAGGCAAGGGCTTATGGTAAAATTTTTATAATTCATCACCTAACTGTATTATCCCAGCAAAAATGTATCTATGGACAGATAATGACCCTAAAATCACTGTGTTATGAGGAAAAAAATTTAAGTTGTTCCATATTTTCAGGAGGGCTTCTATAGTTTCACCTTATTTTAGCTCGTTTTTGCCCAAAAGCAATTTTAGCTTCCTATAGGGTGAGAAATATGCATCCCAGAGGCTATCTGATGCCATAATTGAAAAATCTGGATGCCAATTAGTAAATATTTGCAATATTAACTTTCTAGAGGAGTCCATTATAAAATTATAAGCCCCTGAAGTTGAAAAAAAAATGCGTTTTTCACATTTGGCATTTTTAGGGCCAAATTTCAAAGGTCTCGAGAGATAGATATTTTTTAAACTATGAGGAATTGAAAGCTAATCTTTTGCATGGTGGGTAGAGCCATATAGATCTACATTTAAGATTTTTTCCAGCAAAATCTGAGGAGGTGACCTGGGGAGGTTTTTGAAATTAAGTGAGTTGGCACGGAATGACCCATACATCCAATTGACTTCCGTGAAAGGTTGGGTGCACCACACCGTTGATGGTCCCACATCAGTTGCAATCATTAAATTACCCAGAATAATTACGTACAATATACCGTAGACATACAGAGAACAAAAGATGGAGCCAGTGCAGTAGTCCAGTTCCAATAATAATAACAATAATAATTAAAATAAAAATCACTCCAGTGTCTGAAGGAAGCCGTTCAGTTTGGCATTTTCAATATGAAATAGCGAAAGCCTAAAAACAAATGAAACCTTTTAGAATTAGCCTTGAAAACCCTTTGGAATTACCCTTTAGAATCACCCTGTAGAATCCTCTAGAATTAACCACGTTGAGGTCCAGAAGTTCTTCTTCTCCATTTTTTGATGGCCGGATGAACGGAAGGAAATAGCCAAATATTTAAGCGGCCTCACTACTTAAAAATATTTTCAGTATTAAACTACTCCCATGCTACAATCCCAGTAACAAACGGTACCCAGCGGTTCACTAGCCACACAACCAATGATGAGACACGTTGCAGCGCATCAATGACAGCACCCTCATCCTTGTGATGGATGGCTGTTACGTTTGTGCGCTGGAAGCAAAGGAGGCGAGACTATTAGTTTAACAATGATGGAAGCTGTGACATGTACGGTGTATCATGTAGGAATTGCCAGGTTAGCTGTGGCCCCAGAATAGCAACTTTTTGTGTTTTACTTTGTTATTTTGCTTAAAATTCCTTCCTTATCCACCTTTCCCGCCACACAGTGCTTGATATAGTTACCATAGGTGAGGTTCTTGCGTGTTTTTTGTGATTTTTTTGATGATTCTGAGATTGGAGCAGAGGAAAAATGACTTGGGTTGGAGGAAAACTTACAGGGACGATAGCCGAAAGAGACAGTAACCTGGAAGAAGCCGACATTTTGTGGCATGGGGCGACGTGTCTCAGTGCATGCCAGGCCTCATTGAGGAGAAAAGGAGGCACACAGGATATAGTGTTGAGTGGCATGGCTTCCCCATTTCCCATCCCTTGGGGTTAGGTCGAGATATCTGGTTGTACTGTTCAATTGTTGGCCCTCCCTTCTAACTTGTGTTGTGGCCTGTCCTGTGTTATTTAATGAAGTATTTCATTACTATAGAGTGCCTTTGAGATTTATTGTTGTAGACCTTTCTCTGTACCTTGCTTCCTAATCTGTTAAGTAAAGGATTTGCATTTTTTTCAACTGTGCTCCGCTAGGTATAACCAGTGAACACCCTCCCCCTCACACCCCCTATGCCTTTGAAAGAACATACACATATTATTTCGGTGACACAAATGTTTTAAATCAGCGCCAGTGTTCAGATGATAATTCCGCTTGGTCACATCTAACTGCCCACACTGCACAATCCACACACCACATGGAGAACATATTGATCACCTGATCATGTCAACTTGGACCTCTGGAGCCAATATTGACAGTATTCCAACCCCCCCCCCCCACCCTCCTCCAATGGAGTGAGGTTGTAACAAGGTGCAACACCAGACAACTTGTATTCGGGGCATCTACCACGAAGGGCATGGGGTGGGGGGGGTGTTGTTGGCCCAAACATGAACTGCCAACATCAAAATCCAACCCTCTCCCTTACCTTACCTGGGTGCCTTGTTTGGTTCACAGAGAGGACACATACAAACGACACCTTCCTATCTCACACCTATGTCAACTATATCGACCCTCACAGCATACACAAGAACAGGACAACTTCACCCTGATGGGTTCCTGGTTACAAATGATGTTCCAACCTACATAAACATGGTGGAGAAGTAAAGGGTTTGCATTTATTCAGCTGTGCTAACTTAACACGTTACCTAATTCGTACCCCCTCCAACATAACAATGCTGACATAGTCAATTATGTGCACATCGAGGACACTTCTCTCTGGAGGCTGCAGCAATAAATGGCAGTAGTTGAGTCACTTCAAGCACTAAACGCCATAATTGTGAAGGGATGGTGGTCTAACTCAAAGTCAACTGTCCCCAGTCTCACACATGCATACTTCAACATATCAGACAAAACCTTGCTGTGTAAGACGGAATCCTCTTTCTAGGAAACTTCTGTGTGATACTAATGTTGCTGTGGAGAGAAATTTTAGAGAAACCCCACAACTACCTCATCGGAAATGAGGCATGAACAAGACAATGTGTTTATTGGCCAGACATGAACGCAGGTATAACGGATTTCATCTGCACTGTTAGAATTTGCAAATCGCAAACTCAAGACCTTAAGATATCTTAAGCTAGCCACCTTAACCATTAAGCCAACACCAGACTTATGGGTGAAATCACAGACAACTGCACCTAAATCTGCCCTCTCAACAACCTTTTTGATGACGGACCTGCCTTGACATATTCCACAACATGAAGTTTTAACCAGACAACAAGACAACATGTTCAGTCAACAGCAAACCAGCTGTCAAAAAACACTTGGTGACACTGCAGTCATCCTGCACCATCCTTGCCTCAAAACCCAAGCAGCAGAAGGAACCCAAACGCCATCAGATAACTTGCGGTGGGAGTGTGTCAAAGAATACCTTCACACTTTAACTAAGATTATCAACTCACCTAATCAATTTAGTGACGGGAAGCAGCTACAAACAATTAAAGGGCACATAACTTTAGAAATACCAGTTGTTCAAAGTAGTGTGATAGTTTTAACTACAATTTATGAGTTAAGGTTAACATGGGATAGTTTAATCGTTTAGTGCTCAGAATAACATGTAATACGTTAAATAATTAGGGTTGTAGTATTCTGTGTTGTTATAATTGTAATCTATATTTTGTCATAAACATCTGCTCAACACATATAGTAACAGTTTATTGTCGTTTAATGATGAAAGCTAGACCTTGTTGTTTTGTGAGTAAACAATAGAAAATACCGTACATTTGAATACGGATAAACTTCAACGTATTCCAACTTTATTTACTCTTTCGATAAGGAAAGGGATGTTACTGGAGATAAGGGTGTCACTTTCCCGCTGGCAGTGGTGATTACTTTGGTCTGGCACATAACCAGTGTTAAGTGTGCAGCAACAAGAGGGAGAGAAACCCACCATGCTGTAGTTTGACAGCTGCTGCTGTGAGGATGAAAATAAACAGGCCACACATCTTGCTGTGCCTTCATTGGCATCTATATAAACCTGGTCGCAGTCTGGCAAAACGAAACAATTACTTTACCATAACTGCATAGTTCTGCATGTAAGATCACTAAGAAAACCACAATCCATAATACTGTAAATACAGTAAAACCCTCACTATTTGTGGGAAATTCCACAAATAGCCAAACCGCGAATACTAAAACTAAGGGCCTGTGGGGAAAAGGGGATTAGGTGCATGGCTCATACTGAAAAGTAGGGCGAATGTTCCTGGCTACCAAGAATAAACATATTACTGAATAAACATGTTGCTGAACCTACTCTTTTTAACTTACCTATTTACTGAACTTACCTATTTTGCGAAAGAACATTTATCCAGATCATGAATAAAGTAAAAAAATCTTCAGGAAATGAATGAATTATGAAATTGAGCAGATGACGGTTTAGACAATATGCTCATGTATTCTTAAATGCATTTCTTCAATGTCAATGCTATTTCAATTTCTTAGGAAAATCCTCAGATTTTTCCGAGTTGCCTTTTTTTGATGATGGGGGGGGGGGGGGAAATAATGAGATTGGTTGTTGTTGTTTAGCCCCAGAAAGTTGTGCTCGAAAAGGTCTGGAGCATGGAAAGAGCCAATCGATCTTCCGGGAATGACCCAGAGATTCCTCATCGAGATGGTGTACTCTTGCCTTTGTAAAGCCAGGAACACGAGCAGAGGAGAGAGAAAAAGGTTTGGTCCCCAACTTGCATTGGGGGGGGGGGTACAACCGCTATGATGAGGCATCCCTGTGAAACGGTTTTAGGTGTGTTTGTAGAGCGGCTTTTCAGAAATGAATGAGTCAATGTGAAAGACGAAAGAATGAAGCAAGGATTAAAAAAAAAAATACAGAAGGAAAGATATTGTGACATGGCTGCAAATAGCTCAGGGACCTGGGCCGCAAATAGCCGAGGGCCTTGGGGCACGAATAGCCAATGGAGTGTCCTTTGGAAGGAGTTTTTTGTATACATGATCAAGGCTTGTACAAGAGCTACAGCAGAATATATGGGAACAAAATGGAAAGGGATAAACACAATCAGCAGAGAAGAAGTGAGAGTGAAATCTAGGTGAGGGGGAGAAGGACACATGGGGGTGAACAAGCTGCACACAAGCTGAATGAAGCCCAGCAAGAAGAAGAAGAAGGGGAAGGAAGGGATGAAACAGAAAAGGAACAAACCAACCAACAACTAACAAACAAAAACAAGTGAGGGAGGAAGAGGAGATTGGGACCGTACTCTATGCAAAGCGTTGGTGCTGCCTAAGCATTTTCCTTGGCCATTGGGCACAATCCTGGACGGGTCACCACTCCGACACAGTATACCAGCATGCTGGCACTCATTTTGCTGACCTCAGAAGGATGGGAGGTCGAGTTAACCCCACCTGGTATTAATTCAACAGCTGACCAGGATTTGAACTCAGGACCCTAGGATCCAAAGCCCACCACTCTCACCATTAAGCCAACACCAGGCATAGTGAGGGAGGGAGGGGGAAAAATCACAAAAACTTCAAGTGAGTGCTTTGGAATGGGGTTATTGCTTGGGAATGGGTTGGTGGCTGGCTTTGGAGGCCAACCAACAACTAACAAACTAAAAGAAGTGTGGGAGAGGGGGGGGGGAATCACAATAACTTGGAAAAAGAGAGTTTTGTAATGGGGTCAGTTTGAGGGTAGAAAGATCATGAGTATGGATGTGCAATGACCTGAGGTAGTGGGGAACAGTTGTCTTGCAGCCTTGGAGGAAAGAATGGGACTGAGAAGATTGTGGAAATTGGTTCCACAGGCAAGAGAAAAGAGGAACAAATGGGTGGAGGTGAGCAGAAAGCCTGGATTTTTTTTAGAGTTTAACAAGAAGAGTTCTCCCAAACTCTCTCTTCCGGCTCATTCCTCAACCTCCTCCAATTTCCAATTTCCCTTTGCCCCCTCTCTTATTACTCCCCACTGCTACTAATCCCTTCACTACCTCGCCCTTTGTCCTCCTCCCCATCCGACCCTCTCCACTACCTCTTCTACAATCTGTCAACAGCTCTCACTATCTCCACCTCTCCTCCCTCACACTACCATCTCCCTCCCCTTACCTGCACCCAAAGTCTCCTCCCCTCCCTCTTCCTCAACAGTGTGGACATCAAACATCTAGGGCCTTCACTCGAACCTGACTGATCTCTCCATACAGATCTCTGATTAAAATAAACTTTCCTCCTTCAAGACGTCTGACTCCTAAGTTTATCTCCCTGGTTACTCCCTCCTCTGGTATGATAGAAGTGAGCCTCGTCCTGGTGGGAGAGTTGCTCTCTTCATCAAAAACTCTATTCCTTACTTTCCTTGCACTGCCTTCACACCTCCACACCTCCACACCCCCAAGAACACCTCTGGCTACAGCTGCCCTCCACTCCCACCTCTTGTTTATCTGTGTGTTGTACTGTCCACCAAACAGTGATGACTCCATTTACATCTCGCTCACCGAAAACATGGAGCAATTTCTATCTACTCACCCAAACTGTCTCTTCCTCTGATGCAGTGACTTCAATTACCGTCATTCCAGTTGGCTGGGTGTGGGTACCTCTCTCACCTCCCATGGAACTTCAGCAAAAGACTTCTCCGACTCATTGGAACTGACTCAATCTGTCAACTTCCTGACACGGATCTCAGCCAATAATACTTCATCTCTTCTGGATTTGATTTTGACCAATTTCCCAGAAAATGTCTGCTGTTCTTCCTCCACTGCAATCGGTTCATCTGACCATATGCTTGTCAAAGCGGTCATCTCTCTGTCTGTTATAAGAGAACCACCTCAGCGCCAACTGGCAGGGTTTTCAAGCAGTCGTCAAACTTCTCAACTGGTCTCCCATTTCTACTTTTTCCAACATCAACATATCCTGGGAATTCTTTCAAAGAAATTTGCTCTCTCTCATGCAAAGATTTATCCCATCTTGTCTACAGTTGTCATACCCTTCCTCCCACCCTTGGTTCACTGAAGCTTGTGGTGAAGCTGTTGTCCTGAAACAACTTGCCTTCGCCTCATGGAAGGCAAATCCTCCGGAAGGCAATCTCAGTTCCTTCCACAAAGCTGGAACAAGTGTGTGTCTACCCTGAGGAGAGCCAAAAAAAATCTTTCTCATCTGAAGTCTGAACTCTCAAACCTGTCTCCCTCCTCCAAATTCTGGTGGCACCGAGTTAAATCCATTTCTGGTGTATGTTCCCCCTCCATCCCCTCTCATACCTCAAATGGCTGCACAGCTGTCACTGCACGCAGAAAGGCTGAATGCCTAAACATTGTATTGGCTTCAAAATCTTGTGTCCCAAACCCATCACTTTCTGTACCCATCTGACCCAGTCACACCCAGCTGTTCCTGGATTCTATGTCCTTTTCTCCTGACAAGGTGGAGAACTTGCTGTCAAACCTCAACTGGTTCTGCAACCGGTCCGGATGACATCAGCCCTTGTGTTATAAAAACCTGCTCTGCTGCTCTTGCTCACCCTCTCTCTGTTCTATTCCTCCTCTCATTTTCTCAAGGTCATCTGCCATCTGCTTGGAAATCAGCAAATATTACCGCTCTGCATTAAAAAAAAAGTGCAGAAACTGATCCCTGCAACTACAGACCAATCAGCCTGTTCCCAATCATCAGCAAGGTTATGGAATCCATCATCGCTTCTGACATCAAATGCTTCCTCTTCTCCAATGGCTTGATTTCCGACCAGCAATTTGGATTTAGACGAGGTCACTCAACCCTGGACGTGCTACTTCTGCTTTCCCAACAATGGATGGAGGTCTGAAATGTCAAAAATGAGATCAGAGCCATCTCCCTTGACATATTGTGAGCTTTTGATATGGTCTGGCATCCTGCTCTGCTCACCAAACTCTCTTCTTGTGGTATCCAAGGCAATCTCCACTCATGGCTCATGGACTTCCTCTCCTGTCGCAGTCAATGTGTGGCTCTTAATGGAATTCTCTCACCTCCTCTTCCTATCCAGGCTGGAGTTCCTCAAGGGAGTGTTCTTGGCCCTGTGGTTTTTCTGGTTTTCATCAATGATCTCTCAGATTCCCTGGAAAATCCGTTTAATCTCTTTGTTGCTGACTCCACCCTCTGTCATACCATCTCTCATCCCTCTGATTGGCAGGCAGCAGCCTCTTTATTCTCTGCAGACTTGGATAAATTCACAGGCTGGTCAAAGACTTGGAATATGGCCTTCAATCCTGAGAAATCTCATACCCTCACCATGTCTCTCTGAAAGGACCATCTGGAACCGCCCCACCCCCCTTCCCCATCTACTTTCTCAACAATCCTCTTCACGAAGTCCTTTCATTCAAACTTTTGGGTCTCACTATCTGCCACAGCCTTTCCTGGGAAAGCCACATCTCCAAGCTGGCCTCCAAAGCCAGTCACCGACTGGGCATCCTACATCGTGCAAAGTCCTTCCTTAGCACACCTGAGCTCCTATCCACGTACAAAGCTTTCACTACAGTCTGATGGAGTACTGCTCCCCCCTCTGAGGTGGTGCTCCTGCCTCACACCTTGCTCAACTTCATGCAGTGGAAACCAAGGCTTTTAGGATCATTGGTATCTCCCGTGATGAAGATGAGTCTTTAGGTCCCTCACTCTCTCACCGGAGGTCTTTCTGTCTACTACCGTCTCCGGTCGGTGGTCTTTCTGTCTACTACCGTCTCCTCTCCGGCCTTGCCCCCCCCTCCCCTGCTCTGTCTGTGATCTATCCCCCCCCCCCATTTTTCCTCAGGGCGCTCAAGGTCCACCTAAAAAAACCCCTTCTGGTGAAACTCCAGAAATCCAGAATCACTGCTCACCTCCACTTATTCGTTCCTCTTTTTTCCTGCCTCTGGAACAAACTCCCACATTCTCTTCAATCCCACTCCTTCCAAAGAGCTGTTCACCACCATCTCATCATCACCATGGTCTGCCCAGGAAAGATAATGGCTGATAGTGAGGCCAAAAAATGAATGTAAGTGACTTAACCTCTTCAAGTGATTTGTTTAAGAAGTAGATGGGAGGGTTTACTAGACGGTCCTTTCGGAAATACAGGGCACGTGTGTGGAATTTGTCGGTGTTGAAAGACTTATTCCAAGTGCTGAACAAGCTCCCGACTCTATCAAGGTCTGCAGAGACGGAAGAGTCTGCTGCCTGCCTGTCTAAACGATGAGAAATCATGTGGCAGAGGATGAAATTATCAGCAAATGCATAAGCAGGCTTTTCCAGGGAATTAGAAAGATCATTGATGAAGATGAGGAACAAGACTAGGTCCAAGACACTGCCTTGAGCCACTCCAGCCTTGACAGGGAGAGGAGATGAGAAGATCCCATTAAGATGTGTAGGCTCATAGAAATAGAGGAAGTCACTGATGTATGTAGGTAGCCTTGGATACTACAATAAAAGAGTTTGGAGATCGAGATGTGGTACCAGACTGTATCAAATGTGCTCCCGAGTTAAGCGAGTTATTGCCGGCCCTGTCCAAATTCCAAATTCCCGTCCTAACCGACAGGGGCCGTTGCATCAGCAGCGCAGCGGCGCCCCAGAGCCAACGATGCTACTCGCAGCCTGATGCTGCAAAGGAAAAAAAAAGAATATCCACTCTTCTTTTCACAAATACAAAATACAGTTTTATGCGTTTAGAATGTCTAGAATTAGAAGACATTCACAAATACAGCTTGTTTAGCATTGCTTCCAGCATGAAAATGTACAGATTTCTTGAGAAATTAATATATAATTACTCCAAAGTCTCTGTCAGCTACATTATATTCTAGAACGGGGTTTCTAAGTTAAATCGGTATAAAGTAAAAATGGTAAATGGACTTTTGTGCAAGCAAAGCATAAAGTATAGATATTGTAAGTATGGTGTGCAAATGACACAAGCATGATGGGCCTGGAAAGCCTAACCTCATATTATGTTCTTGACTCTTGTTCATCTACAAGATTGTAATCAAATATTTTTGTTCAGCACAGTTCACAAACAAACAAAAAAAACCAGAGGAGCATGGCAATGAACAGTTTAAGAAAGTGTCTGGAGTTAATGTTAACAGATGATTAAATAAAAGGAAGACACGAATGAGAGAAGTTGATTGGAGATTATTGGAAATAGGAATGACGCGTTATCTTGAGAAGAAGGCAGCAGACAAAGGAAAAGATAGCAAAGAACAAATAATTACTGATAAAGAAAAGAAAGAAAGTGAATGGAGTCTACAGGATAGAAGAAGGTGATGGACGGAAGTAAGAGAAGTGAAGAAGCTGAGAAAATGAAAGCAAAAGGAAAGGAAAGTTAGGAATAACGAAGAGCAAGAAACCAGACTCAGTCGTGGGGCAACTTAGCATAACAATTGTGCATTTTGTGAGGAAAGCACCAAATTTGGCACACTAGTAGCCTATCATATTATGAACAGATTTAGATATTGGGCCATCTCAAAATTTTTGATGGCAGTGGAAAATGGCTGCCACAGCCATCAGCGGCTGAATTTGAGATGGCCCAATATCCAAATCTGTTCAAAATATGATAGGCTACTAGTGTGCCAAATTTGGTGCTTTCCTCACAAAATGCACAATTGTTATGCTATATTTAGCTAAGTTGCCCCACTACAGGTAGGCAATGGTTGGAACATCTACTCTGAGTCGAGGAGGTTGCAATCCGACCCAAGCTGAGTAATACCAAAGACTAAAAATGGTATGTGCTGCTTCTTGAATGACACTCGGCATTTAAAGAGGATAGAGCATGGATAAACAACCATATGTTGGTAATTGATGGGCCGAATGGCCTCCTCTTGCATTGATGTTCCTTGCAGGGAAACTCGTGTTGTTGCCTCTGCCACCGAAGGTGGACGAAGGTTATGTTTTCACCTACGTCTGCCTGTGAGCAGGATATCTCAAAAAGTTGTGGCTGGATTTGAACGAAATTTGTTCGACATGTTGGGTGTGTGACAAGGAATCAATTATTAGATTTTGATGAAGATTCGGATGCTAGTATTTTCTAAAGCGATTCCTCACCATTAAGAGACAGGGCCAAAAACTATATATACCACAATATCTCAAAAAGTTGTTGACGGATTCAGACAAAACTTGGTGAACAGGTTGGTGAGACAAGGAAGAATTGATTCGATTTTGGTGAATATCTAAATCCGGATATAATATTTTTTTTAAATCTTTTAAGCGATTCTTCATCAATGAGAGATGGGGCCAAACATGACAAAAAAAAAGATGATATGTAAAAAGTTGTGAATGGATAATGACAAAACTTGGTGGATGGGTTGGTTAGGTGACAAGAACAAGCCGATTAGATTTTGATTCAGGTTCGGATCCAGATCCGGCCTATCACTGAGATACAAAATGCAAACTGTTCAGCCTGGCGGAGGTAGCGTGTGTGTGTGTGTGTGTGTGTGTGTGTGTGTGTGTGTGTGTGTGTGTGTGTGTGTGTGTGTGTGTGTGTGTGTGTGTGTGTGTGTGTGTGTGTCCGGGCTATAACTGTTTTTTACTATTTGAGCCTTTGTCATCAAATTTTCACTAAAGCTCTATTACGAGAACATGGAGAAGACAAATTAAGAATTTGGTCAAAGGTACCATTTCACATTTGAGCAAGAAGTCTGAATGCAAAGCGGACGGACTTTGCATTTTCAGATGCTTTCCAGTTATGACTGCATGAGAACTCGAAGAAAGGGAGCAAGTATATTTGCAGAAAAAGATGATCATTGGGGTGGGGGGGGGGGGGTAAAATGGCTGCCGATTCAACAGATAGCGAGAGAAAGGTCCAAACGCAAGGGCTTGCAGATAGATGGCTTCAGAGGTCAGTGACTTCGATCGTCACCGGGAACGACGAATGAACCAATTCCGGGGCGGCCGATTATGCAGAGAGACAGACAATTTAGCAAACGTCAAATGATAATCAGCATTCGGTAAATTGTATGCAGAATAATTGTCTCCATCCCTGATGGGTGTCCGTGCAGTGTGATCACGAGGGTTGATGAGCGCAGATTGGAGCCGCTTGCTCGAGGCCCCATCTGTTGCTCGGTCCATGTGCTTCATATACGTTTAGCTGTTGTGTAAAAAGAAAGAAAGAAAGAAAGAAACTGTGTTGTGTTTTTTTTTTGTCTTGTCTTTTTCCTTTTACACAACAGGAAAGGACAATGTGAAGAAAAGCCACTGAAGGTTCGGTTGAGTTGATGCACAATGCCATGAACAGATTACTGCGACGTACCCGATGTTTTAGCTTTTCCTGGAGCACAAACAGGTGTAACGACAGACATACATACATACACACATACATACATACAAGCCATGAAGAACAAGAGTAAAAAAACAAAAAAAAACATGAGGTCCAATTAGTATTCGAACCCAAAACGCTTCAATGATTAAGATGGCAGAATAAAATGTACAATTCAGTCATTTGCGGGTTAATGGTGGGCCAGCCCAGCACGAGCATTGAATTAGTGATAAATAAATGAACAAACGTGACATTTTAACAAACGGTATTTACAGCTAGATCTGCATTTAATTTCACACAGGTGCCACATGTATCTGCATACAAGGACTGCATTTACAAGTAATCCGCCCTTTTATTATTCCGGGCGGAGGAGAACTGGCAGGATGGCTCACAGGTAGCGTGCTCACCTTTGAGCAATCTAGCGTGGGTTAGATTCCCGACCGAGGATTAAACGGCCGTCGTGATGCGTCGTAGGCATGGCGTTGCATCAGCCGGTGTGACGCGTCTAAGTCTCGTCTGCGAGTAATTTCATGGTGGACCCCTTGAAGAAGAGTAGACCATCGCGATTTTTCCTGATTCCGACACCGAATGCATGTGCAAGGGGCACTGCACCGGAGGCACAGCCAATGATACATCCAGTGGGCAAGTTTCCTCGTTGAACTCCTGTTCAACATGGTGAATGAGGAACTAGTTGTTGCTGGTAAAGACAAGTGTCGATCTCTCGAGGATCATGCTCATTCTCATGAAAGGATCTTTGCTTAAACTGAACTATTGACACTTTAGGTGCAAAGATAATTTCTGTCGAAAGGTAGCGACAAGATGCACAGGAGCTGAAACCTTGCTCTCATTTCCTCCAGCTCAGATAAGGAGAGTGGTTTGATCGGAAACTGGTGTTTAGTTTTGACTTAAAGCTCTTCTAAGCGTATAAGTTTGCAAAAGCGACAATATAGACAGACAGTTCTGTACAGTTTCGAAATTCTCAATTTACATTGATATTGCATTGTTGATTTTGATTTTTTTTTTATTATTATTATTATTATTGCTTGTCTCGTTAATGTGATCCAATGCGCAAACTTCTTTCATGAGCCTTCGACTTTCACAAGAAAGAAAAAAAAATACAACACAATAAATAATGTACATCATTCTAGTTTCCACCAAACCATGGTGGACAGGTGGTTCATTTTCTCCCACCAAGTGGCAAATCAATGAACACAACAAAATTGTCTCTCAAGCTCAACATCAATAATAACAATAATAATAATAACTAGAACTGCCACTTTATAACTGCTGGCAGTGATGACCGGGTACCCAGTCCGTCCGCCTTTGACACAACTGATACAACGTGAGACTTAAATCATAGTCGCAAAGTTTCGCATTTATCGGATAAGCAGTGCCGGAGAAAACATTATTTAATGGTGATACAAACACAGGCCTGCTTCGAGACGGCGCGGAACAGACGAGTTACGAACCGGGCAGCACAAAGCGTTCAATTTCCTTATTACTGGCGAACAGATTCAAATAATTAAATAATTCTGGCTGCCAAACCGCGTGACCGATCAGGTTGAAATTTTAAACTTTTGTTTCGCATGTCGGCTAAATTACATATGTGAAGTTTCTCATATATAGAGGCAGCGGTTCCAGAGTAAACATTAATTAATATTTATCCTACAATCCAAGATGGCGGCCAAACCATGTGACTTGTGATGTCATAATTTTCACCACATGTGCAAACACGATCGGAGACTATAAGTGCAAATTTTCGCTTCTCCAGGTTCAGCAGTTCCAGAGAAAACATTATTTAATATTTTTCTTAAAACCAACATGGCTGCCAAACCCTGGGCCCGATCCCGTTGAAATTTAAAACCCTCATTCCGCATGAGCGTTCCACCATAACGGTGATGTTTCACATTTATTGATGCAGTAGTTCCAGAGTAAACATTAATTAATATTTTTCCTTCAATCCACTATGGCTGCCAAACGTTGCGTCGTACCTCAAAAGGGGGTGAGAACTTTTTATTCGTCATGGAGAGGCGGTCATAGTGGTGGAGTTTCACCTGGATCTGTTCAGTCATTTCAGAGAAAAAGACGTTTTAAGATATTATTTTTCAATCCAAGATGGCTGACGAACCATGTGACCTATGACATCACAAGTTTATATTCTGCTTCCAACTGGGTATTGGAACACGTGTGTGAAGTTTCGTGTTAATCGGTAAAGGTGCGTTTTTCTATCCAAGATGGCCGCCAAACCATGTGACCTGTGACATCATAATTTTTACCACTCGTGCACACACGATGGTAGATGATAATTGCAAACTTTCGATTCGTTAGGTTAAGCGGTTCCAGAGAAAACATTATTTAATATTTTTCTTAAATCCAAGATGGCGGCCAAACCGTGTGACTTATCAATTCGAAATTAACAAACTTATATCGCCTAGGTGTCCCGAATATACTTCTGAAATCTGCCCTTCATCCGACCAGCGCTTCTGGAGAAGAAGATGTTTGAAGGTTTTAGGGTTTTTTCAAGATGGCCGCCAAACCATGTGACCGATCAAGAACAAATTAACAAACTTGAGAAAGGACATCATGGGGAATATATGTGTGAAGTTTCGTCTTCATCTGTCTTGCCCTTCTGGAGAAGAAGATTTTTAAAATTTATTCATTTTCAATCCAAGATGGCTGCCGAACCTTGTGACCTATGATATCATAAATTTAAATTCTGCTTTCCATCGTCGACCCGAACAAGTGCGTGAAGTTTCGTGTAAATCGGATAAAGTCTATTTTTCTATCCAAGATGGCCGCCAAACCATGTGACTTCTGAGGTAAAAATTTTTTTACCATGTATGCAGACTTGAGCGAGGAAGGTACTTGCAAATTTTCGCTTTGATGGCTTGTGAAATACCAGAGAAAACATTATTTAATATTTTTCTTAAATCCAACATGGCGGCCAAACCATGTGACCTATCACTTTGAAATTAACAAACTTGTATCGCATAAATGTCACGAATATAGTTCTGAAATCTCGCCTTCATTGGACCAGCGCTTCTGGAGAAGAAGATGTTTGAAGGTTTTAAGGTTTTTTCAAGATGGCCGCCAAATCATGTGACGTATCAACAACAAATTAACAAACTTGAAAGAGGACCTCAGGGGGAATGTGCCTGTAAAGTTTCGCCTCAATCTGCACAGCCGTTCTGGAGAAGAAGATTTTTTTAAAAAAACACTAAAAAACAAGATGGCGGCCGAATTACGTCATCAATGACGTCAAAAAAAACATTTTTGACGATGAATTTTGGTGTAGATGACGCTCAGAATTTTTCAGATTTTTCCTATATGGCGTTCTACTTGACAAATTTTCACCGGTATATCGCTTCACCTATGACGTCACGAAAAATCACACGTGTTCCCCATAGGGAGCTTAGTAAAATGTATCAAACGAAAATTTTTTCCATTGCACGGTTTCCGAGATACAGATGTCCAAAGTTTATCGCTTTTTTAAAGATGGCGACCGTACCACGTGACCAATGACGTCATAATTATAACGTGATTGTGCTATCAAAAAAGATACATACTATGGTGAAAATTTCCTGTCGATCGGACTTAGTGTTCCAGAGAAAATGATTTTTAAAGCGAAAAAGGGTGCAAAATGCCGGCGGAAAAATAATAATAATAATAACTAGAACTGCCACTTTATAACTGCTGGCAGTGATGACCGGGTACCCAGACGTGTCGGCCTTTGATACAACATGGGACTTTCTGCAGATGACAGTCGCAAAGTTTTGCATTGAAAGGATAAGCGGTGCCAGAGAAAACATTATTTAATAGTGATACAAACACAGGCCTGCTTCGAGACGGCACGGAACAGATGAGTTACGAACCGGGCAGCACAAAGCATTCAATTTCGTTATTACTGGCTTCCAGATTCAAATAAATAAATAATTCTGGCTCCCAAACCGCGTGACCGATCAGGTTGAAATTTTAAACTTTTGTTTAGCATATCACCTGAATTATAAATGTGAAGTTTCGCATATATAGAGGCAGCGGTTCCAGAGTAAACATTAATTAATATTTATCCTTCAATCCAAGATGGCGGCCAAACCATGTGACTTGTGATGTCATAATTTGCACCACGTGTGCAAACACGATGGTGGATGATAACTGCAAATGTTCGCTTCTCCAGGTTAAGCAGTTCCAGAGAAAACATTATTTAATATTTTTCTTAAAACCAACATGGCTGCCAAACCCTGAGCCCGATCCCGTTGAAATTTCAAACGCTCATTCCGCTTGAGCGTTCCACCATAAACTTGATGTTTCACATTTATTGATGCAGTATTTCCAGAGTAAACATTAATTAATATTTTTCCTTCAATCCAATATGGCTGCCAAACGTTGCGTCGTACCTCAAAAGGGGGTGAGAACTTTTTATTCGTCATGGAGAGGCGGTCATAGTGGTGGAGTTTCACCTGGATCTGTTCAGTCGTTTCAGAGAAAAGACGTTTTAAGATATTATTTTTCAATCCAAGATGGCTGACGAACCATGTGACCTATGACATCACAAATTTATATTCTGCTTCCAACTTGGTATTGGAACACGTCTGTGAAGTTTCGTGTTAATCGGTAAAGGTGCGTTTTTCTATCCAAGATGGCCGCCAAACCATGTGACGTGTGACGTCATAATTTTTACCTTGCGTGCATAGACGATGATAGATGATAATTGCAAATTTTCGATTCGTTAGGTTAAGCGGTTCCAGAGAAAACATTATTTAATATTTTTCTTAAATCCAACATGGCGGCCAAACCGTGTGACTTTTCAATTCGAAATTAACAAACTTATATCGCCTACCTGTCCCGAATATAGTTATGAAATCTCCCTTCCTCGGACCAGCGCTTCTGGAGAAGAAGATGTTTGAAGGTTTTAGGGTTTTTTCAAGATGGCCGCCAAACCATGTGACCGATCAAGAACAAATTAACAAACTTGAGAAAGGACCTCATGGGGAATATATGTGTGAAGCTTCGTCTTAATCTGTCTTGCCCTTCTGGAGAAGAAGATTTTTAAAATTTATTCATTTTCAATCCAAGATGGCTGCCGAACCTTGTGACCTATGATATCATAAATTTAAATTCTGCTTTCCATCGTCGACCCGAACAAGTGTGTAAAGTTTCGTGTAAATCGGATAAGGTCCATTTTTCTATCCAAGATGGCCGCCAAACCATGTGACTTCTGAGGTAAAATTTTTTACCATGTATGCAGAGTTGAGGGAGGGAAGGCACTTGCAAATTTTCGCTTCGATGGCTTTTGAAATTCCAGAGAAAACATTATTTAATATTTTTCTTAAATCCAACATGGCGGCCAAACCATGTGACCTATCACTTTGAAATTAACAAACTTGCATCGCATATATGTCACGAATATAGTTCTGAAATCTCGCCTTCATTGGACCAAGCGCTTCTGGAGAAGAAGATGTTTGAAGGTTTTAGGGTTTTTTCAAGATGGCCGCCAAACCATGTGACGTATCAACAACAAATTAACAAACTTGAAAGAGGACCTCAGGGGGAATGTATCTGTTAAGTTTCGCCTTAATCTGTCCAGCCCTTCTGGAGAAGAAGATTTTTTTCTTAAAAACACCAAAAAACAAGATGGCGGCCGAATTACATCATCGATGACGTCAAAAATAACATTTTTGACGATGAATTTTGGTGTAGATGACGCTCAGAATTTTTCAGATTTTTCCTATATGGCGTTCTACTTGACGAATTTTCACCGGTATATCGCTTCACCTATGACGTCACGAAAAATCACACGTGTTCCCCATAGGGAGCTTAGTAAAATATATCAAACGAAAAATTTTTCCATTGCACGGTTTCCGAGATACAGATGTCCAAAGTTTATCGCATTTTTCAAGATGGCGACCGTACCACGTGACCAATGACGTCATAATTATAACGTGATTGTGCTATCAAAAAAGATACACACTATGGTGAAAAGTTCCTGTCGATCGGACTTTGTGTTCCAGAGAAAATGATTTTTAAAGCGAAAAAGGGTGCAAAATGCCGGCGGAAAAATAATAATAATAACTAGAACTGCCACTTTATAACTGCTGGCAGTGATGACCGGGTACCCAGTCCGTCCGCCTTTGATACAACATGGGACTTTCTGCAGATGACAGTCGCAAAGTTTGGCATTGAAAGGATAAGCGGTGCCAGAGAAAACATTATTTAATAGTGATACAAACACAGGCCTGCTTCGAGACGGCACGGAACAGATGAGTTACGAACCGGGCAGCACAAAGCATTCAATTTCGTTATTACTGGCTTCCAGATTCAAATAATTAAATAATTCTGGCTCCCAAACCGCGTGACCGATCAGGTTGAAATTTTAAACTTTTATTTCGCATGTCACCTGAATTATAAATCTGAAGTTTCGCATATATAGAGGCAGCGGTTCCAGAGTAAACATTAATTAATATTTATCCTTCAATCCAAGATGGCGGCCAAACCATGTGACTTGTGATGTCATAATTTGCACCACGTGCAAACACGATGGTGGATGATAACTGCAAATTTTCGCTTCTCCAGGTTAAGCAGTTCCAGAGAAAACATTATTTAATATTTTTCTTAAAACCAACATGGCTGCCAAACCCTGGGCCTCATCCCGTTGAAATTTCAAACGCTCATTCCGCATGAGCGTTCCACCATAAACTTGATGTTTCACATTTATTGATGCAGTAGTTCCAGAGTAAACATTAATTAATATTTTTCCTTCAATCCAATATGGCTGCCAAACGTTGCATCGTACCTCAAAAGGGGGTGGGAACTTTTATTCGTCATGGAGAGGCGGTCATAGTGGTGGAGTTTCGCCTGGATCTGTTCAGCCGTTTCAGAGAAAAAAGACGTTTGAAGATATTGTTTTTCAATCCAAGATGGCTGACGAACCATGCGACCTATGACATCAGAAATGTATATTCTGCTTCCAACTGGGTATTGGAACACGTACGTGAAGTTTCGTGTTAATCGGTAAAGGTGCGTTTTTCAATCCAAGATGGCCGCCAAACCATGTGACGTGTGACATCATAATTTTTACCAAGCGTGCATACTGCCTGCTAGATGATAATTACAAATTTTCGATTCGTTTGGTTAAGCGGTTCCAGAGAAAACATTATTTAATATTTTTCTGAAATCCAAGATGGCGGCCAAACCATGTGACTTATCAATTCGAAATTAACAAACTTATATCGCCTTCCTGTCCCGAATATAGTTCTGAAATCCCTTCATTGGGCCAACGCTTCTGGAGAAGAAGATGTTTGAAGGTTTTCGGGTTTTTTCAAGATGGCCGCCAAACCATGTGACCGATCAAAAACAAATTAACAAACTTGAGAAAGGACCTCATGGGGAATATATCTGTGAAGTTTCGTCTTCATCTGTCTTGCCCTTCTGGAGAAGAAGATTTTTAAAATTTATTCATTTTCAATCCAAGATGGCTGCCGAACCTTGTGACCGAGGATATCATGAATTTAAATTCTGCTTTCCATCGTCTAGGCCGAACAAGTGTGTGAAGTTTTGTGTAAATCGGATAAAGTCTATTTTTCTATCCAAGATGGCCGCCAAACCATGTGACTTCTGAGGTAAAAATTTTTACCATGTATGCAGACTTGAGCGAGGAAGGCACTTGCAAACGAACCGATGGCTTATGAAATACCAGAGAAAACTTTATTTAATATTTTTCTTAAATCCAACATGGCGGCCAAACCATGTGACCTATCACTTTGAAATTAACAAACTTGCATCGCCATACATGTCACGAATATAGTTCTGAAATCTCGCCTTCATTGGACCAGCTTCTGGAGAAGAAGATGTTTGAAGGTTTTAGGGTTTTTTCAAGATGGCCGCCAAACCATGTGACGTATCAACAACAAATTAACAAACTTGAAAAGAGGACCTCAGGGGGAATGCGTGTAAAGTTTCGCCTTAATCTGCATAGCCGTTCTGGAGAAGAAGATTTTAAAAAAAAAACACTAAAAAACAAGATGGCGGCCGAATTCCGTCATCGATGACGTCAAAAAACATTTTCGTCAGTGATTTTTGGCGTAGATGATGCTCAGAATTTTTCAGATTTTTCCCATATGGCGTTCTACTTGACGAATTTTCACCGGTATATCGCTTCACCTATGACGTCACGAAAAATCACACGTGTTCCCCATAGGGAGCTTAGTAAAATGTATCAAACGAAAATTTTTTCCATTGCACGGTTTCCGAGATACAGATGTCCAAAGTTTATCGCTTTTTTCAAGATGGCGACCGTACCACGTGACCAATGACGTCATAATTATAACGTGATTGTGCTATCAAAAAGATACATACTATGGTGAAAATTTCCTGTCGATCGGACTTAGTGTTCCAGAGAAAATGATTTTTAAAGCGAAAAAGGGTGCAAAATGCCGGCGGAAGAATAATAATAATAATGCGTAATAATAAACAGAAGAAAAACAATAGGGTACCCTGTACTCACAGGGTACCCTAATAATGCGTAATAATAAACAGAAGAAAAACAATAGGGTACCCTGTACTCACAGGGTACCCTAATAATGCGTAATAATAAACAGAAGAAAAACAATAGGGTACCCTGTACTCACAGGGTACCCTAATAATGCGTAATAATAATAAACAGAAGGAAAACAATAGGGTACCCTGTACTCACAGGGTACCCTAATAATAATAATAAGGAAATCACCAACTGCTCTCGGGCTTCCAACTCTATCATTAAATATACATAATACGCATCGGGTAGAACTTCAACAACTGAGAGTGACGATCTCACTGCCTTAAAAAGTATTATATGGAGATAAATGTCGAGCTGAGCTGAAGATTACAAGAAAATACCGTGCTTGGAATTACCACATTTGTAAGTTTTCACACCCATATCTTTCAGCTCCAAAAGGTCTACCTGGCTCATACACATATCATGTTTTATGAGTAAGAATAATTTGCTTGGTCTAAAGGTTTTAAGACAATAAATTGAATTGGTTGCTTTTCGTAACTGAAGAAGGTCGTTCACGTGAAACATTCAAACTAACCGGTGAACATGTTTTTCGTGCTTAAGATACCACTCGGACAACAACCGCACTCTTAAACTGGAAGGGCACTCGGTGGAGCGCATAGCTCTGCCATGTAATGCCTGATCCCTGAGAACATATCGGGCCCAATACATTTTTGAAATATCATGCTATACGGTACTATATCGTTTTTGACCCGATTTCTCAATATGTGAAGAATAGCTTTAAAAATTAAATAATTCTCTTATGCAGATCCGGATTCGGATCTTCACCAAAATCGAATCACTTCGTCGTGGTCACACACCCAACGTGTCCACCAAGTTTCATCCGAATCCGTCCTCAACTTTTTGAGATATCCTGCACACAGACAGACAGACAGACAGACAGACAGACAGACAGACAGACGGAGAGGGGTAAAAACAAGCTCCTTCACCTTCGGTGGCGGAGGTAACCAGCAAGAAATGTAACCCGGTGTCAAAGACCCTCCGAGATGACCAGACCATCTGGTACATGAGGTCCAGTAATGAATTAAGAACTTTGTCTACTGCTTACTTAGTCTTAGGTGCTTACTTGCCCACTCTTCATAAAGGACACCTTGGGAGTTTCAACATCCACCAACGACCAATGTGAGCAGACTGGACACCTGAATCTCTACCCAGTTATAATCCTTCATCCCTGTGTTTAGCAAGCAGGGTTATTTATCAATGTGTTTGCGGTCCTTCAGATGAACGTTAAACTGGCGATCCTGTCTGCCGGCATTAGTTGGTGGAGGTTAAGTTAAAGATCCCACTGTGTCCTTCATGAAGAGAAGGCGAGCTATTGCCGGCATCCTGAACAAATGACAAATTCCTGCCATAACGACTTAGTCGAGCGTCATGCCCGGCCAGCCAGTTCGTGAAATGCATGGGGCAATCGGGTGGTAGGTACGTCTTATGACCTAGTGCTTTGGAAATTGTGATGGTTGCTAGGGACACTTTGGTTCCCTAGCAACAACCGAAAAACCTTCAAAATCGGTACCGTTCACGCGAAATCAATTCCGAAAGCCATTATCCCACATAGGGTTATGAAATTTGGCACGAATGATCTACAGGTGATGCTCTATCAAATATATTCCGGTTTTTGTGATATATGGAATACTTTACCCGCAGCGCCCCCTACAATTAGGGTATGCGTGAAAATTGGCGAAAATTGAAGGCCCCCTAGCGACCAGGTGAGTGCATCGATGCGAATGAAACTGCAGGTTCATGGTACTCAAAGAGTACTACAACTTTGCCTCAGGACATATTGACCGATTTCGCTTAGGTCAGGGGTCAAAGGTCAATTAGTGCAAAAATCGACAATATACGAGAGCTGGAGGTGCCTTCGTGCCAAATGCTACTCCTCCTTGGGTTATGGTCGGATGGTCATGAAAATTCACACTAATCGTCTGGAATACATTGTGCACAAACGATCGAGCCGGATTTTCGATTTAAATCTTTGTTCACCCACAGCACCCCCTCAAACTTTGGGGATTTCCGATTTCAAACCGTATTTTCGGTAGTTTTCATTCAAATGGATACCGAGTAGTTATCAGTAGATGGAACTGGATGAGATTTGATATGCATAATCGAAAGGTGATTCCCTATCCGCTATATGACATCCATTTTGCTGTATATCTTATAGTTTCCATGCTCGACGACCCATCGCCACCTTCCGGCTTGTTTATTTGTTTGTTTGTTTGTTTGTGTGTTGGATATCTCAAAAATTTATTGACTGATTCAGATGAAATTTGGTGGAGAGGTTGGATGTGCAACACGGACTAAATGATTCGATATCGATGAAGATCCAGTTCCGACTACGAGAATTTTTAAAGTGATTCTTCACCATTGAGAGATAGGGCCAAAAATGATATATAGCACGATATTTCAAAAATGTATTGGGCCCGATATGTTCTCGTGGATCAGACATTACATGGCGGAGGTATGTGCTCTACCGAGTGCCCTTCTAGTTCAGCATGTATTTCCTCATCACTATCCTTGCAAGTTTAAATTGGGTGCAGTGTCGACATATTTCAGTGAGTGTAAAGTTAGAGGCAGAAAGAGACTAGGGTGGTTTCGTAGGGAGGTAGACACTACACAGTGTAATTAATGTTAAGTCGAAGACATTCATTATTAAGTACAAGGCAACAGGACTAGAGTCCTATTAACATCTATATCGGAGGAAGCATAGACTCGCTAAAAAATATCTAACTCGGCAAGCCAAAAGGGAATATGAAAAGGACATAGTCAAGAATATTAAACATAACAGCAAGATGGTCTTGAAGTATATAATTGGTAAAGAAATGGTGAAGAGAGGTGTAGGCACACTGAGGAATGATGATGAGGGTCAGATGGCAGGATTATTAAATAAATTTTTGCTTCTACACTTACACAGGAACAATCAGGGAGTATCACCTTCCAATAGCGGAGAGTATCTATCTCTGGGGTGAGCGAGGGCTTCAGGAAGAGATCCATGGAGAGTAGATGAGGTGAACAAGCAGCTCGAAAAATTAAAGGATGGTCAAGCCCCAAAGCAGGACAATATGCATCCTCGAGTATTGAGGGAGGTGGCAGAGCAGATCAGTGTGGTATTGGTGGACATCTTTAGCAGCTCGTTGGATTCAGCACAGGTACCGGAGGATTGGAGAAGAGCAAGTCCAACCACACTGTTTAAGAAAGGACCCAGAGAAGAATTGTAGAACTATAAACATGTTAGCTTGACTTATGTTGTGGGAAAGGTGTCAGAGACATTATGGAATGGATAGGGAAACATTTGAGTTAATACAATCTAATTAAAGGCAGTCAGCGGGGGTTTACCAAAGGGAGGTCTTGTCCAACAAATTCATTGGCGTTATATGAAGTCGTTTCTGATTGGGTGGATGATGGAAGTACAATGGACATATGTATCTTCACTTTCAGTAGGTGTTTGATAAGATACCACATGGGAAGTTGTTAGCCAAGGTGAGGGCTTAGGGAGCAGCTGGTCAGGTAGCTAACTGGATTGGAAAGTTGCCTACTGATAGGAAGCAAAGAGTGACCATGAGTGGAAAGATGTCTGGCAGGGAACATGTAATTAAGTGATGGGGTACCTCAGGGATAAGTACTGGAACCATTCTCCTTACTCTCATTCATGGACTGGTGTGTGTGTGTGTGTGTGTGTGTGTGTGTGTGTGTGTGTGTGTGTGTGTGTGTGTGTGTGTGTGTGTGTGTGTGTGTGTTTGTTTGTTACGGTACTCCTCCCTCGGTTCTGGGCCGATTACATCCAGACTTGCTATGTAGGATCAGCATGACCCCAATTAATGCAAAGGGATTTTTTTTATCTTTGCCGATGGTCTTGGTGGCAGGAGATGGGGTTGGGGTTAGAGCAAATTCTCTCTGTAAATGTGTATCGTGTAGCGCCACTCCAGGTGGGAGAGGGTATTACAAGTCTCCACCATTTACAGTGCAGTATTCCTGTCCCCAGATATTCTGGTGCAGCGAGGTGTTTTAAACAATAAGCAATAGGTATGTTTTGGCTTCATGCAGGTAACCCAGGTTATTTATTTTATTTTTGGAAGTGATTGAGGCATCTGCCAGTTCCCTATACACCGGCCAAATAAAGGAATGTTTCAAAAGAACGTGTTGCATGCTTGGAACAAGATCACCCATTGCGTGTGTACTCTACTAATCATTCCTAACTTACATCAACAATTTGGATTGGGGGGTTAAGAGTAAGCTTTGTAAATTTACAGATGACACAAAGCTTGGAGGTAAGGTAGATAGCAGAGAGGGGGTGATCAGATTCAGGAAAGTGTAGATACTTTAACAGATTGGGCAAAAGATTGGCAGATGCAGTTTAACATATAATGAAATGTAAGGTGCTGGGGATGGGTAAGAATATCAATGAATAGGCCCAAGTGGGGCAGACACTCGTAGTTGGGCTGCATTCGGTGATAAAAGGTGTCTCAGGGATCTTAATTGTCGTAGGGTTCGAAAGGGTCTTGGAGCTCAAAAAGGTCTTGGGTGTTAAATGGTCTTCGTGTTCTAAAGGGTCATAATGGATCTATAGGGTCTTAAGGAGCTTAAGGGGTCCAAAAGTGACAACAGGGTCTTAAAAGGACGAAAAGACTTAAAGGACTAAACGGACTACCCCCTCTCTGCCGCCACCCCAACTCTGTCCTCCACCTCCTCCATTTTTTCCCGTTCTTCCAAGCAAGAGGGCATTGATGACATTAACGCTTAATAGGTAACCTTCATCCCGCAATAACATTTGGGCAACCCAGGGTCTTTCCGACCCTACCTCGGGAAAATATTTTTAGAAAAAGTTGTTCTAATCATTTTATAGCAATAACATTATGTATATATCAAATTGAAACCCTTTGTAATATTTTAAGACTAAAACTACATTAATCTATTATTAACACTATTTTTTAGAAAAACAAAAACAAAACCAGCCTCACCTTGGAGTCCTCAAATCCCCAGGTTACTTATCAAGGGTTGAGAAGTTAAAACTTAATTAAGAGATGGAATTAAATCATGATTAAGATCAAATTAAATTAAGAGGATTGAGGTTAAAATTAAATAAGGAAAAGTCAATGACAGAATCTCGAGATATGTGATGGGCATACAAACATAGATTATATTTTTAGCTGTTATCATTCATGGATGGGATGGAAACCGCAACACCGAGATGGAAATAAAACAAAGGACTCCATTACTTTTTGTGCATCTACATCATGAATCATCATGCCAGAGTTTCAAAACGATCCGTTGAGCTGCCTCGGAGGAGTAGAGGAAAAAACTCTTTGTGAAGGACACCAAGTGGTATTTAACGTCCACCAACTAATGCCAGAAGACACACCAGTTTAACATTCATCCGCGGGATGGCACACACAAACTGGTGAATCACCCTGCTTGTGAAACACCGAGATGACAGTTTATAGGTGTGGATGACAGTCAATGTACAAGCAAAAGTGTGGATGACAGTTCACTTCCGGTTCCGGTTTTGAGCGGCAAGAGGTCTCCTTCGGGGCTCCCTGCTGACATTCTCAAAGTTAAGTTCCGGTTGTTATTTGTCCCGTTTTAACTGTTTAATTTTCTCACCTACATGTTAATGTGTGTTCCTAGTTCGGTTTTGTTTCAAAAATCGTGCTATTTTGTGAGTATTTATGTCGACGTTCTCACCTGGTGTTTGAGGCCTAGTCCTAGGCTTGAGGCCTACCGGTTCCACTTGGTGTTTGATCGTTTTTTTTTTTGTTTGTTTGTTTTTTCTCCCCATTACCTTCAATTTCTATCCTCCCCATTACCTTCAATTTTCATCCTCCCCACTTTCCAAACATCCCCCATTCTCCCAACTAATCTCTTTCTTATCTAAAAAAAAAAAAAAAAAAAAAAAAAAAAAAAAACCCAACAACAACAACCTTCTCCCGATTCTGCTACTTCTTCTTCCTCTTAATTTCCTCCTCGTCTTCCTCGATTTCTTTTTTTTGTTTTTTACACTTCCATGACCTAATCTGTTGAACTCTCTCATACATTAATATTAACAACAAAAACGATCTTATAATGCTTCATCTTCCTCTCTCACACATGTGGTACTCTTTACTGTTTCACAATGCACTACTCTTCTGCTATTTTAACAGACTGCTCTCATTTCGACCTCTCCTTCATTCCTTGCCTAAAAAATCCAACTATTACAGCGCTTCTTCTCTCCATGCTCTGAATTCGCCTTCATTGCATCCATCAAGAATTGTGTTAAATCGCATCTCTGACCTAAAACTTTTAAAAACCACAGTTTGCCATGGATGCTAAGCTTTCCATCAACCATTCTTTTTTCCAACTTCAGTGCCAACTCACCCCCCCTCACCCCTCACTCTCACTCTCAAAGCAACCATCCACTCTTCTCCCTCCAAGCCTCCCTCTCACCTCTTTCAAAAATTCCCCCTCACCTTTCTCCCACCTTTCATCCCCCTCACTCTTCCTTCTCTAAGTTGCCCCCCCTCTCGTCCACCAACCTGCCTCCCTCCACTGCCCTCTCACCTCCATCTCTTCACTCCACCTTCTCAAATCCTCAACTGCCATCTTCCTTGTCTCTTGTCCCCCCTCTCTCACAGCACCACAGAGCCTTTTCTCCTCCTCATTCGGCCCCCCCCCCTCGCTATTCTGCAACACCCCCCCCTCCTTTACCCACCCCCCTTCCCTCCCCCTCGGCCCTCGTCCGCCCCTCCCCCGCCCCCTCCACCTCCTGCACCAAAAGCCTCCTCCCCTACCTCTTCATTAAAAGTGTGGACCTCAAATATCCGGGGCCTTCGCTCAAACCTTTCAGATCTTTCCATGCAGGTTGCCACTGACAAACCAGACATTATCTGCCTAACAGAAACTTTCCTCTCCCAAGGCGTGTCTGACTCCCAAGTATCTCTCCCTGGTTACTCCCTCTTACGGTATGACAGACCTGAGCCTCGTCCTGGTGGAGGTGTTGCTCTCTTCATCAAAGACTCTATTCCTCACTCTCCCTGCACTGCTCTCACTCCCCCACACCCCCAGGAATACCTCTGGCTTCGGCTTCCCCTCCACTCCCACCTCATGTTTATATGTGTACTGTACCGTCCACCGAACAGTGATGACTCCATCTACACCTCACTCTCCGAAAACATGGACCATCTTCTATCTTCTCATCCAAACTCTCTCTTCCTCTTATGTGGCGACTTCAATTGTCATCACGCCAGTTGGCTAGGTGTGGGTACCTCTCTCACCTGCCATGGGACATCAGCAAAAGCTTTCTGTGACTCATTGGGACTGACTCAATCGGTCAACTTCCCGACCCGGATCTCAACCAATGGTACTCCATCTCTTCTGGATCTGATTTTGACAAATTTCCCTGACAATATCTGCTGCTCTTCCTTCGCTCCAATTGGTTCTTCTGACCACGTCCTTATTAAAGTGGACATCTCTCTGGCTGTTATCAGAGAACCACCTCACCGCCGTCGAGTCTGGCATTTCACTCAAGCCGACTGGCAGGGTCTCCGAGCAGCCATCAAACTTACAGACTGGTCTCCTATCACTACTTTCTCAAACATCAACTCATCCTGGGAATTCTTTCAAAGAAACTTGCTCTCCCCCATGCACAGATTTATCCCCTCTCGTGTTCAGTTGTCTTACCCTTCCTCCCGCCCTTGGTTTACTGAAGCTTGTGGTGAGGCAGTTGTCCTGAAACAACTTGCCTTTGCCTCATGGAAAGCAAACCCAACTGAGGACAATCTCAGTTCTTTCCACAAAGCTCGGAACAAGTGTGTATCTACCCTCAGGAGAGCCAGAAAACAACATCTTTCTCATCTCAAGTCTGAACTCTCAAACCTCTCTCCCTCCTCAAAATCCTGGTGGCGTTTAATCAAATCTGTTTCTGGTGTATGTTCCCCCTCCATCCCCTCCCTTACCTCAAATGGCCGCACTGCTGATTCCACACGTGATAAAGCTGAATGTCTAAACTCGGTGTTTGCAGCTAAATCTTGTGTCCCAAACCCATCACTATCTCTACCCACTTTACCCAGTCGCACCCAACTGTCCCTGGACTCTGTATCCTTTTCTCCTGACAAGGTGGAGAGCTTGCTTTCAAACCTCGAGTCAGATTCTGCAACCGGAGCAGACGGCATCAGCCCACGTGTCCTCAAAGCCTGCTCTTCTGCTCTTGCTCACCCTCTCTCTGTTCTATTCACCCTCTCATTTTCCCAAGGTCATCTGCCATCTGCTTGGAAATCTGCTAACATCACTGCCCTGCATAAAAAGGTGCAAAAACAGATCCCTGTAACTATAGACCAATCAGCCTTCTCCCAATCATCAGCAAGGTTATGGAATCCATCATCGCTTCAGACATGAAATCCTTCCTCTTCTCCAATGGCTTGATTTCCAATCATCAATTTGGTTTCAGACCAGGTCACTCTACCCTAGATATGCTGCTACTGCTCTCCCATCAATGGATGGAGGTCCTCAATGCCAGACAGGAAATCCGAGCCGTATCCCTGGACATATCACGTGCTTTTGACACAGTCTGGCACCCTGCCCTACTCACCAAACTCTCTGCCCATGGTATTCAAGGCCATCTCCACTCATGGCTCGCAGACTTCCTCTCCTGTCGCAGTCAACGTGTGGCCCTAAATGGAGTTCTTTCATCCCCTCTTCCTGTGCAGGCTGGAGTTCCTCAAGGTAGCGTTCTGGGCCCTGTTCTTTTCTGGTTTCATCAATGATCTCTCGGACTCTCTGGAAAATCCTCTATTTCTCTTTGCCGATGACTCAACCCTCTGCCGTACCATCTGTCATCCCTCAGCCCGGCAAGCAGCAGCTTCTTCGCTCACTGCAGATCTGGATAAAATCACAAACTGGTCCAACACGTGGAACATGTCTTTCAATCGGACAAATCTCACACTCTCACTATGTCTCTTCGAAAGGACCGTTTACAAAACCCCCCCATCCACTTTCTCAACAATCCTCTGGAAGAAGTCTTTTCTTTCAAGCTTCTGGGTCTCACTATCTGCCATGACCTTTCCTCGGAAAGTCACATTTCCAACCTTGCCTCAAAAGCCAGTCGCCGACTGGGAATCCTCCGTCGTGCAAAGTCCTTCCTCGGCCCTCTTGAGCTCCTGACCACTTACAAAGCTTTTGTCCGTAGCCTGATGGAGTACTGCTCTCCCCTCTGGGCTGGTGCTCCTGCCTCCCACCTTTCTCGACTTCACGCTGTCGAAACCAGGGCTTTTAAGATCATTGGCATCTCCCGCAATGAAGCTGAGTCTTTGGGCCTCTCACTCAATCACCGCAGGTTGGTCGGTGGTCTTTCTGTCTTCTTCCGACTCCTCTCCAGCCTTGCCCCCCCTGCTCTCTCTGCGATTTGTCCCAACCACATTTCCACAGGGCGCTCAAGGTCCGCCAACAACCCCCTTCTGGTAAAACTACCAAAATCACGAATCACTGCTCATCTTCACTCTTTCATTCCTCTTTTTCCCGCCTTTGGAATAAACTTCCTCACTCTATTCTTTCCCATTCTTCCCTTCAGGCTTTCAAAACAGCTGTTCACCACCACCTCTTATCTTCCCCCATCCAAATCCTCGATCTTTTCTCCCCCCGATAATCCACCCAAGCCCCCTTCCTTCAATTCTCCTGCTTTCCTTCCTGAAAGTCCCTTTAATGTCCATCTTCCCCTCGCCATGTTCCCCGTCCCATCCCCATCCCTCTCCCTTCCACAGTTCACCTGTGTCTGTTCCCCAATGTTTTGTCCCTTCCACTCCCGCCCCTCTTGTCTCATGCCTCCTTGCTGTGAGTTGTGTGTTAGCTCTCATACGAGCCTCGACCAAGGTATACAAAAAAAAAAATAAAAAAAAAATAAAAAATAGCTGGGTCGGAGTCAAACCCTAGCTCGAGGATTTCATTCCTTGCTCGAGGAAAAAGTTCATACCTCTTGGCCATCCTGCCAGCCCAAACCTTTACTCCATCATCGATATGACCACCGACGTCACCAATATACATAGTAAGGACTTTTGAAGTACCTTTGTTTCAATTTCACAAACAATGATATTGTTGCGGTTATCGGAACTGCATGCACACAACAGATAGTTGTCCCAAGACAGTTATGCCATTATTATACGTGTAGATAGTCCCCTTCCTTTTGTTTAGTGGGACAACAAGGGAGTGCGTTGCAATGATCTAATAGCTATGGTTGCTTAAATCATTTTCTCCTTCATTTCATCCACATTCTTCTTCTTTTCTGATTATTCCTGAGGTAAATCAGCCACGTGCGCCTTCGCTGTAAGGTGGGGCCTTGTGGAGGCCAGCGCATGCGGCACCGCGGTGGGGAAACTGCAGTGCCGAGTGATGTGGTGTGCTAGTTGGTGCTGGACTGTTGACTCGAGCTTCCAATGGTCTGGGGAGAATTTCTGATTGCATTAGAAAGGCATGCAAGTAAATACCTCTGAAGAGGCTGCACGAATGGTGTTTTTCACGGCACGGGAAACACAGCCAGCACGACGGCCACACTGCACAAGACGCGTACGGAGGCCAATAAAGCCGACTCCACGCCATGTTGGGCAGGATACGAGTGTGTGGGTAGAAGCGGCTTGTTCTTTTTTTAACCTCAATACCCGATGCATGTTGATGTCCGCCCCGCGTACACGCTAGCGGAGTCGTGTGAACACGAGTGCTGGCCACGTGCGTAATGGCGGAACCGTGCGCACTGTATGGAATGTGCTCAAAAGCAGACACGTACGCCGTTCGTGAAACGTACATGGATTTATCCATGGCGATGTACCTTCGGTCCTCGCTGGAAGCGGTGGATTCTCCACGAATGGTGAATGTCTTCTTGTCTCTGCAGCCAGCTCGGCTGCGATCGAGCCAGGGAATGTACAGTGCGGGCCACATTGGCGAGCACGGAACGAGCGCATTGATCGACGCTGGTCGAATGCCCGAGTGGGCATGCGGGACCCTCGACTGGTCACCCGGGGGTTTTTACAGGATGATTCACGTGCCGGTTTCAGTGTGGGTGATTCATGTCATCTCGTGGGTTCGGAGCGCAATATTGCCACTGTTTGAGATGGCCTTGCCAGAAACGAAGTGAGGCGGTTTCCGGTCCAAGCTGGTGGGCCACGTGAGGGGTCAGTGCCAATCGGAGCACCCGATTCGGGTGATGACATTTGGATTCGGCATGCCCCCCCCCCTCCATGAGCTGCGGACCCTATAAAGGTTGGGGCAGTCCCTCTTGCGCCGTCGGTCTGTGTTTCCTGCTCCTCGTCTCTGCTTCCTTGTCTCTGCCCATGCCTCATCTCGTCGACACCTCCACAACCTGCCTCCTGCTCCTTGACTCCGCCTCCTCGTCTCCGCCCAGACCACATCGACCCTACCCACCTACCTGATCCCGCCTACTACTCCACCCTCGCCCTCTGGACTCCACCCCTTCTCCACTCAAGCTCCTCCTTCACGAACACAGTCTCCACACGTGCGGCTTTGGCCAGAGACAACGTGCCCACTGTTGGGTACTGCACCCCGGAGCATCCCCCCCCCCAAAACATATTGGTGGCACGTCGTGCTCTCGGGCGCAGAGGTCCCGAGATCATAGCCTCAACTCCCAACCCCCCTCCCTGGTTGCAAAACTCCCTCTTCATCGGGTTTTCTGTGTCTGTGTGCGTGTGTGTGTCCTGGCGCCTGTCTACCTAAGTAAGACCGCAGAAGATCGTTATTGTTATTATTTTCACGTCAAGTCTGCTCTGTGTCCCCTTTTGTAAGTTGTCTGTTTATTGTCACACCACACGCTTCTTCCTATCTCTGCACAACACACCCCAATAAATCATCACTGTGCCACATATCTTTCCTCGCCTGCTTGTAAATAAATTATTATTATTAGGAATGTTCTCTGCTCCTTTTGGTCTTTTCTTCCATTGATCCAGCATGGTCCCAATCCTAGCTCAGCCGGGACTTTATTCCCAACGATCCGTTCCTTTTAGCCGGTGCATCCTTGGCAGTGTGGCTTGGCTGCATCCGATCCGGTAAAGTAATCCGGTCCGGTAGAGTGATCCGGTTCCGACAAGGCATACCGAGGGCGTGTTCCCCGCTAATTAAACCACGTGATTAATTAGGTAACCCGATTAACCCATAGATGGGAGGACTCTTGGTCATGCGGTTGAGTTATTGTCGTCCACGGTCGGTTAAGCGACCCGCCGCGTCACGGAATTATCCGTGTGAGACAGCCTACAATTCCAGGGAATCTAGTGGGAACCGGATAGCTTCCCCCACCTAGTGGTCTTCTCACCCGACCCCCCCGGCCCGCAACAATATCTTTTGACAGGGAACTTTAAACAAACACGGTTGCCGACATCATTTGTAAACAACACAAATGTGAAGTGCAACTATGATTTGTTTGAAGGATTCAGAGCTAAATTTGTAATATATTCCCAAACAATGATACCACCATTACCAGCACTTCTTTAGATGGCCCGACATGGAAATAATCGGCTGAAATTTTGGGTCGGCCTTGTCTACCGAGACCTACCTCGAGTTACAGCCACGATGGAACAAACAGCATCACGTCCTCTTCGGAAGGAAGGTGTGCTCCGAAATAAAGCATCACCTGGCAGCACCATGACAGCACTTTCGTGTGATTCATCTAAACGGGATCACAAATCCATGATCAGACAGTTCAGAGGTGGGGCACACACACCAAACGGGGCTACCCTGCCTTCCTTCAACGAACAACAGGCCAAGAGGTTAAAACTGTTGCAAAAGCACTTTCGAAAAATAGAGTTAAAAGTGAAGAAAAACAACAGCCAGATCATAAACTTTAATGTCAGACCATGGACTTTGATTGTCTCTCGTAATATTAGCTCTCCATTTGGAAGTAATGTTGCATTTCTTTGTAGCCTGGTAATCATTTTTGCCAATTTTATGCGTGAAAAACAAAACCATAACTTTTAAATACTCCTTCATTTGTATGTGTGAGAGGGGAAAAAAACAAAAAAACACAATAAAGATTATCCGCAGTGATTCATATCAAATGACATGATTGTATTCATTTATAACAACTACATCCTGCAGTAAAGCTTGCTACTGGATATCTTGTAACGATTTGGAAATGAGAAACATTCCTCTGTATGGCATTGCGAAAGACTGTAATATGAGTTCCCTGACAAGGAACTTCAATGCAGGAGGCCAGTACGTCCATCAAAGCCTGAACTATGGTTGCCAACATATGGTATTCAAGTGGGGTGTGAACATTGACCACTGAACGGATAGGCCAAAATGGCTTTAACTCCCTCAGACTGCGTCAATTATGGCGGCTTTACATGGGCGCGTGGTTGTGCGGAGAAACACCAGAACCTTCAAGCTTTTTGCAAAAAGCAACGGGTTTATTCCCGAAACAAATGAACCAGAAGAAGATTGACCCAATGAAGGAATACGATGGTGGGTTGGGAGGGAAGGAAGGGAATGCAATTAATAAATAATTATTTTGTATTCAGTAAGGTAAAATAAATCGAAATCGATAAATTCAGTAAGGTAAAATATATATATATATATATATATATATATATATATATATATATATATATATATATATATATATATATATATATATATATATATATATATATATATATAAATATATATATATATATATATATATATATATATATATATATATATATATATATATATGCCTGGTGTTGGCTTAATGGTTAAGGTAGTGGGCTTGGGATCCTAGGGTCCTGAGTTCAAATCCCGCTCAGCTGTTGAATTAACACCAGGTGGGGTTGACTCTGCCTGTCATCCTTCCGAGGTCGGCAAAATGAGTGCCAGCATGCTGGTATACTGTGTCGGAGTGGCGACCCGTCCAGGATTGTTCCCAATAGCCAAGGAGACTGCTTCGGCGGCACCAACGCTCTGCACAGAGTATGGTCCTAATGGATGGATATATATATATATATATATATATATATATATATATATATATATATATATATATATATCTATAATTGGAGGGTGTAACATGTTTATCTGGGTGAATAAGAGGCTGCCATCTGGCTATGTACCAATCAATAAAGCGTCCATCTCCCAAATTGCGACTCAATGTAAGATTATTACAGTGTCAGGGTGGTTGGAGTATCAGACTACTTTAGTAATGCTAAACTTCCGGATTTTTTAAACGATCTTTAAAATCATTATTTAAATTTAAACTAGCAAATACAACCTGTCGCTTCGCTGATGGGTATATGAAGGAGTGGGGGAGAAAGAGGGAGGGGAGGTTGAGAGAGGAGGGAGCAAAAAGAGAGGGGAGAGAGAGAGAGAGGAAGAGAGAGGAGAGAATGGGAGAGAATGGGGTGGAGTCAGGAGGGGTGGGTGAGTGAGGAGAGGGGAGCAAAGAAGGGGGGAATAGCAAGGAAGGGGGAGCAGTGATAGTGATGCCTTACCAAACGTCGCTATATACTCTGGGAGAGGGGTGGTAGTTAGAATGGGGGAGTGAGGAGGATGGGGGAGAGAGGAGGGGCGAAGTGGGGAAGGGTAGGGAGCTTTGGAGGAGGAAAGCGTGAAGGGGCGGGGGGGGGGCGTTCTGGACTTGTGTTTTATTAATGGGACTTGTGCAGCAGCAGGGGGGGGGAGGGTAGTACAGGACTGAACGAAATGGGGTATGTTAAAACAGCACATAAATGCAGCACACAGAGACTGCCTGGAGATGTCCATGGAGGTGGATAGGGGAGGGTGTTTGGGAGGAGGTAAGTGTGAGGGGAGGGGGAGGGAAGGGAAGGCAGCATGAGACAAAGGGAAAGTGGCATGAGGGGAAGTGACTACAGTCTGAGGGGAGGGGTCAGGAAGGCAGCAGGAAGGGAGGGAAAGGCAGTGTGAGGGGAGGGGAAGGCAGCATGAGGGGGGGGGATACAGGGCGAGGGGAGGGGAAGGCAGCATGAGAGGAAGGGAAGGGAAGGGGGATAAAACATGCCCAAACAGCAACATTTTCTTTTTAACCCCCAGATTCCATATAAAACTCGGTGGGAGCATTTAGAACCTATGCTCTTGACCTGGTAAAGACATGCCTGCATGCTCGCACATGCAGCAATCTTTGCACCCCTCTGGTCGGTTTTTATTTTTTTTATTTTTTTATTTATTTATTTTTTTTTTTTTTTGTATACCTTGGTCGAGGCTCGTATGAGAGCTAACACACAACTCACAGCAAGGAGGCATGAGACAAGAGGGGCGGGAGTGGAAGGGACAAAACATTGGGGAACAGACACAGGTGAACTGTGGAAGGGAGAGGGATGGGGATGGGACGGGGAACATGGCGAGGGGAAGATGGACATTAAAGGGACTTTCAGGAAGGAAAGCAGGAGAATTGAAGGAAGTGGGCTTGGGTGGATTATCGGGGGTAGAAAAGATCGAGGATTTGGATGGGGGAAGATAAGAGGTGGTGGTGAACAGCTGTTTTGAAAGCCTGGAGGGAAGAATGGGAAAGAATAGAGTGAGGAAGTTTATTCCAAAGGCGGGAAAAAAGAGGAATGAAAGAGTGAAGATGAGCAGTGATTCGTGATTTTGGTAGTTTTACCAGAAGGGGGTTGTTGGCGGACCTTGAGCGCCCTGTGGAAATGTGGTGGGGACAAATCGCAGAGAGAGCAGGGGGGCAAGGCTGGAGAGGAGTCGGTAGAAGACAGAAAGACCACCGACCAACCTGCGGTGATTGAGTGAGAGGCCCAAAGACTCAGCTTCATTGCGGGAGATGCCAATGATCTTAAAAGCCCTGGTTTCGACAGCGTGAAGTCGAGAAAGGTGGGAGGCAGGAGCACCAGCCCAGAGGGGAGAGCAGTACTCCATCAGGCTACGGACAAAAGCTTTGTAAGTGGTCAGGAGCTCAAGAGGGCCGAGGAAGGACTTTGCACGACGGAGGATTCCCAGTCGGCGACTGGCTTTTGAGGCAAGGTTGGAAATGTGACTTTCCCAGGAAAGGTCATGGCAGATAGTGAGACCCAGAAGCTTGAAAGAAAAGACTTCTTCCAGAGGATTGTTGAGAAAGTGGATGGGGGGGGGGTTGTAAACGGTCCTTTCGAAGAGACATAGTGAGAGTGTGAGATTTGTCTGGATTGAAAGACATGTTCCACGTGTTGGACCAGTTTGTGATTTTATCCAGATCTGCAGTGAGCGAAGAAGCTGCTGCTTGCCGGTCTGAGGGATGACAGATGGTACGGCAGAGGGTGGAGTCATCGGCAAAGAGAAATAGAGGATTTTCCAGAGAGTCCAAGAGATCATTGATGAAAACCAGAAAAGAACAGGGCCCAGAACGCTACCTTGAGGAACTCCAGCCTGCACAGGAAGAGGGGATGAAAGAACTCCATTTAGGGCCACACGTTGACTGCGACAGGAGAGGAAGTCTGCGAGCCATGAGTGGAGATGGCCTTGAATACCATGGGAAGAGAGTTTGGTGAGTAGGGCAGGGTGCCAGACTGTGTCAAAAGCACGTGATATGTCCAGGGATACGGCTCGGATTTCCTGTCTGGCATTGAGGACCTCCATCCATTGATGGGAGAGCAGTAGCAGCATATCTAGGGTAGAGTGACCTGGTCTGAAACCAAATTGATGATTGGAAATCAAGCCATTGGAGAAGAGGAAGGATTTCATGTCTGAAGCGATGATGGATTCCATAACCTTGCTGATGATTGGGAGAAGGCTGATTGGTCTATAGTTACAGGGATCTGTTTTTGCACCTTTTTATGCAGGGCAGTGATGTTAGCAGATTTCCAAGCAGATAGCAGATGACCTTGGGCAAATGAGAGGGTGAATAGAACAGAGAGAGGGTGAGCAAGAGCAGAAGAGCAGGCTTTGAGGACACGTGGGCTGATGCCGTCTGGACCGGTTGCAGAATCTGACTCGAGGTTTGAAAGCAAGCTCTCCACCTTGTCAGGAGAAAAGGATACAGAGTCCAGGGACAGTTGGGTGCGACTGGGTAAAGTGGGTAGAGATAGTGATGGGTTTGGGACACAAGATTTAGCTGCAAACACCGAGTTTAGACATTCAGCTTTATCACGTGTGGAATCAGCAGTGCGGCCATTTGAGGTAAGGGAGGGGATGGAGGGGGAACATACACCAGAAACAGATTTGATTAAACGCCACCAGGATTTTGAGGAGGGAGAGAGGTTTGAGAGTTCAGACTTGAGATTGGAAAGATGTTGTTTTCTGGCTCTCCTGAGGGTAGCTACACACTTGTTCCGAGCTTTGTGGAAAGAACTGAGATTGCCCTCAGTTGGGTTTGCTTTCCATGAGGCAAAGGCAAGTTGTTTCAGGACAACTGCCTCGCCACAAGCTTCAGTAAACCAAGGGCGGGAGGTGTTTGCAGGTTCACTCTGAATCTGATTCTTGCACACTACAGTCCTCTCAACAGAAGGGGAGGGATGGGGAGCAGGGGGAGGGGGGAGGGATGGGGGAGCAGGGGGAGGGGGAAGGGTGGGAAAGAGAGGAGTGGGAGAGAGAGGGGGAGAGAGGGAATTGGTGGGAGAGAGAGGGAGAGAGATGGGAGAGAGGGAAAGGGGTGGGAGAGAGAGAGGGGGAGAGGGGTGGGATAGGGGTGAGAGAAGGAGAGCAGTGGGTGAGGGAGAGGAAATAGAGGGGAGAGGGAAGAGAGAGGGGAGGGAGAGTTTGGAGGAGGAGAGGGGATGAGCAGAGGAGAGGAGGGAGGGATTCCGGCAGATGTGACAGCCAATTAAACGTCCATCCGAGAGATAGTGCTCACAATGATGATTCACCCTGCCTGTGAAACACCGTGGTGACAGTTTATAGCTGGGTCAGGATTCAAACCCAGGCTAGACAGCTTAGAGCAAGCATGCATACCTCTCGGCTATCCTTCCGTGTTGTTAACGAAACCTTTCATATTTTTTTATTTATTTATGTATGCCAAAGTGATGGGTGGTATAATGAAAGAAGATTGTAAAAAAACGGGAAACGTGCTGTAAAATAAAATTGCACATTTTCAGCAAGCCGCAACTGCCCGATAGACGACAGAACAATGCGATGCCAATGCAGGTGAGTGGCTCCTGAACATTGTTCAAGTCGATCAATATATATTCAGTGACAGTGCGAATATTGTGGAGCGCTCGCCAAGTAGCTTAAGCAACGCTCCCTCCAACTAAATAGTTAATAAGGAACGGCTGGCTGGCTTGGCAAGCGATTAGTGATTGCTGATCCGTTGTATTAAACACACACCTCCTGGAGACACCCGGAATATCAAACTATGTCCGAATTAGTCAAAGAAACACTTTTTTTTAGCTGTTGGAACTGCAGTTAGGTTCATTGCTGGAGCTTACATTTTGTAATTTGGCTTACTTTAAGAGATTCCCCGAGGTTATGGCATGTGCGGAAATGAAATAAAGCCACGAACGCTGGTGTCTCTTGGAATTTATAAGCATTGCAATGTATCCAGTGATTCGTTGGTATGATGATTAGGCATTATGATATGAGGGAGGAAAGTGAAGAAAAAAAAACTTTATCATGAAGAAGTCGTTGTGGCCTGTTCTCGGTCAAGGCATGGTGGAGCAGGCCAAAAGCAACTGGTGAATTAAGACCCCTTCGAGGGAAAGCGAGGTGTCCAAGGATGTGTGGAGGTGTCCGAAGATGCGTGGAGGTGTCCAAGAATGCGCCTGATAAAGGATATAATTAAATAATGCCTTTAATTACCTTCAAAATGGGTGTTTTAATGAACCCAAACAAACAATTCTCACTCATGCACTTTATTGGAGTTCCCTTAGTATGCATGCAAAGTTTTACACTGTGAGGTTTCATGGTTTTGGAGATATGGAGGAGACACACCCACACACTGACTGACACACTCACAAACATACACATTTATTATTATAGATTTTAATGAATACTTGTATCATTAAATACTTGCATCTTTGAACTATAACTGCAATCGGGAGGTAGAGCGCATACCTCTTTAGTTTACCTTATGTAGGCTGAACAGTTTAGGTTATGTATCCCACTGATAGGCTGGATCTGGATTTGGACCTTGACCAAAATCGAATCAGCTTGTTCTTGTCACCTAACCAACTCATCCATCTAGTTTTGTCATAACTCGGCCACAACTTTTAGAAATATGATGCTATATATCGTTTTTGACCCCATTTCTCAATGGTGAAGAATCACTTGGAAAGTTTTTTTTAAAAACTCTCGTATCTGGATCTGGATTCAGATCTTCACCAAAATCGAATCAATTTATGGCTGTCACAAACCCAACGTGTCCACAAAGTTTCGGCCGAATCCATGCATAACTTTTTGAGATATCATGTTATATATCGTTTTTGGCCCTATCTCTCAATGGTGAAGAATCACAAAATTGTAGTGTCCAGCTCCGGATCTTCACCAAAATCTAAAAATTTCGTAATCGTCACAAATTCAACCTCGACACCAAATTTCATCCGAATCTATCCACAATTTTGAGATATCATGTCCACAGAAAGACAAACAAACAGACAGGCAGAGGTGAAAGCATAACCTCCGCTAACCTAAAGGTGACAGGGGTAATAATGTTGCGAATCTGGAAGCCATGAGCACACAACATTCAGGTCCTTTAGCTCAGTTATTTTGATAAGTGAATGTGGATAGATAGCTCCCTTTCCCGAGTCTAATGGGTGAATAAATGTACATGCGCTGTGAGTTACTTTAATAGTTAGGATTTCCACATCAAATACAACAACTACAGCTACTACAGCTCCAAATACAATGACTGATAATACAGCTCCAAATACGACAGTAACTACAGCTCCAAATACAACGACGGCTACTACAGCTCCAAATACAACAACGACGGCTACTACAGCTCCAAATACAACAACAGCGTAAACCCTCTGCTCCTGGCATTCTCTGCGTGCTCGCTGGTATGCGGGAGTGTTCGGAATGCGTTTGGGGATGAATGACATTCCCTAATATGGACATGAACCGATTTGCCTGGCTGCGCGCGAAGTAAGGGAATGCGTCGTGTCCCACCCGATGATGAGCGAACTGAATTATATTCCCTAATATGGTAATGAATCGGTTCGCTTGGACCGCGCCCGAGAGCGAGCCATGCCTGAGCGAACCGCGCCCGAAAGCGAGCCACGCATGAGCGAACCGTGCCCGAAAGCGAGCCACGCCTGAGCGAACCGCGCTCGAAAGCGAGCCATGCCTGAGCGAACCGCGCCCGAAAGCGAGCCACGCCTGAGCGAACAGCACCCGAAAGCGAGCCACGCCTGAGCGAACCGCGCCTGAGAGCGATAAAAGGGACGGAGAAATCGGAGAGATCAGAGAGATGAGAGATCGAGATCGGAGAGATCAGGAGAGCGAGGGAATCGGCCAAAGCGTCAGGATCAGCGGAAGCGTCAGGATCTGGCAGAGCGCGTGAGGATCTGCTGGAGCTCGGACAGGAAGACGCATCTCTCGAGGCTGGGCGAAAGGCATCTCGTCACTGGCGTGCTCGGGTTCGCGGCTCGTCTTGTGGCTGGCGTGGTCCGTGTCTGGCTGCCCTGGTTCCTTCTTGGCCGACTGGTGCTCCGGGAAGGTGCGGATGCCGAGCCGCGTGGTGCGGCCAGATAGCCTGCTATTTTCTCGTCCCTCAGTTCATCTTCCCTCTGAGCCGAAGGGATAATAAAGACCACGTTGGGTCCGTTTCTTTGGGTGTGCGTCTGAGTGTGGGCCCGTCCGTAAGTAGGAATTGTATAAGTGCTCTTGGCTGTACATATGTGCTTCTCTATTGGTCATGATAACTCTGCTTCTTGCGTGCTCCCCCCTTTCTCCCCCATTACAAATAAATACATTTGTTGAATGAATCAGTTCGTTGCTGTGTTTCCTTCCTTTGGCTTGGCGTGATGCGTGTTGGTGAATTATAAAGGCTGTTGTAACTGTAACTTGTACATTCGGACCAACGGAACTTCGGCAACTGTCCGCTCGGGTTGCGCACGCTAACGGCTCGACTCGTATGAGTGCCGTCTAGGGTGTGAATACTCGGTAAACTCGCCACGTGGAAATCTAGGTATTTTGAAGATTGGTAAATAACCCTGTACCACGTGGTGTAATTATTGACGATTCACGGTCCGGTAAGGGACTCGTATTTGTCGGAGTTTTCCGAAAGGTATGATCTAAATTCCGGGTGCTCGGTAGAGTCGACTCTGCAGCTCCATTTAGCGGTCGAGCTCGCAGCCGATACCCGGTCAACAACAATAAAGGGTGTCTGGAACAACAATGTCATTGATCGATTTCGCGGGACTTAATGGCTCTGGAAACTGCCCCCACTCACCCCCCACCCCACTCCCCATAACGTTGGGACATACATTCCCTTCCCACCACCATGCGTTACGTAACTTTTGAATGGTCCCTTATCATGCAGACAGTCATACATAACTTTGATGTATTGCCATGCTTCATCTGCACACGTGTGAATAACTTGTTTTGCAATGCTTGGTTTGCGCATGTGCATACTAAACGTTTTGGAGATGCAGCATAGCGATACATCAAAATAACTTTGAACGGCAAAACAGACTCGATACTTTCCAAACAGAGTTGCTCGAGTTTCAGTCCTCTACCCCACACTCTTTAATCTTTTCATGCACGACATGCCACAACCATTCGCGAACATACAAATAGTCTCATATGTGGACAACATAACCATTACCTTTACCCATAGTAACATCAACACTGCCACAGCACAATTTCAATCCCTCCACAGCACCCGACAAACCTGGCTCACCATCAACAGGCAAAAAAGTAGCCCTCCTCACCTCAATCAAGTCACTTTTAATCAATTACATCAAGGAATATAGTGCTGTACCACACATCACACTGAACATCATCGCTATTCCACACACACACACACACACACACACACACACACACACACACACACACACACACACACACACACACACACACACACACACACACACACACACACACACACCAAACAAACATACGAGGCATCACTTTCAACACATCCACCTTATTCTGAAATCACATCACAAACATTAAATAACAAGAAGCGAATACTTCGATATCGTGCGGCTGGGTAAAAGCTTAAGAATGATGAAACAATTTTGCAGTTATAAAATTTAAATGTAGACACGGTGATTTAGCATGCATGATGGGAAGAGTTGTGACGTTGGACAAATTTCTATTTCTAGCCCTCAGATCAAAGGGACGTATGCGGCCATAAGTGTGACAGAAGACACAGGACAGAATAACCAATTATATAAGAGCGTGATGTCGCCGTGCTGTAATAACCACTTCTGTCACCAAAAAAGAGGAATAAATCACCTCCACAAGACGTTTTAAAAACACTTCTGGTGAAAAACACTGAAGAACGAGAGTTACAATGCTGCGCGTCAACAACTAACGGAACAGGAAGATTATCACTTCCTGCTCAGAAAATCAACTTCCAGCGTCACACAGAATACGATTCAGCACAAAAAACGTCGCTCTTCCGCATTAACCCCGCCCACAATTCACCCGGCAATCTCCGCCCACAATCCACCCGGCAATCTCCGCCCACAATCCACCCGGCAATCTCCGCCCACAATCCACCCGGCAATCTCCGCCCACAATCCACCCGGCAATCTCCGCTCACAATCCACCCGGCAATCTCCGCCCACAATCCACCCGGCAATCTCCGCCCACAATCCACCCGGCAATCTCCGCCCACAATCCACCCGGAAATCTCCGCCCACAATCCATCCGGAAATCTCCGCCCACAATCCACCCGGAAATCTCCGCCCACAATACACCTGGCAATCTCCGCCCACAATACAGCCGGCAATCTCCGCCCACATCACACCCAACAATAAGTATGACAGAAGACACAGGACAGAATAGCCAATTATATAACAGCGCGATGTCGCCGTGCTGTAAAAATGAACACTCAGGCTGAACACACTTAAGGTATGATGTATATATTACATATATATATCTATATATATATATATATATATATATATATATATATATATATATATATTGTTGCGGGCCGGGAGTCGGGTGAGAAGTCCACCAAGGGGGGAAGCTATCTCGTGTTCCCAACAGACTCCCCGGAATTGCAGGCCATCTCACACGGATAATTCCGTGACGCGGCAGGTCGCTAACTGACTGTGAACGACACTAACTCAACCACTGATTTAGGGTCCTCCGTCTAATATTGGTTACCTAAAAATAATCATGTGACCTAATCACCGGGGGACACGCCCTCGGTACGCCTTGTCCGAACCGGATCACCTCACCGGATCAGATGCAGCCGAGCGACACTGCTAATGACGTACCGGCTAAAAGGAATGGATCGTTGGGAATAAAGTCCCGGCTAGGTTAGGCTACAGACCATGCTGGATCAATGAAAGAACAGACAAAAATGAGCTGGGAACATTTCCACAAAGGATTTATTACAGGTGGGCGAGGAAAGTTATGTGGCACAGTGAGTAGATTTTATTGTGGTGAGTAAGCAGAGATAGGAAGAAATGTGAAAAGTGCGGCAATAGTACAAGCAACTTACAAAAGCAGACAGAGCAGAATTATCCCGATATAATTCTTCTACAATCTTAACTTAAACGAGGACAGACGCCATCACATGCACACACACACACACACACACACACACACACACACACACACACACACACACACACACACACACACACACACACACACAATTGAAGAGGAGTTAATGAAGAGAAAAAGGAGAGGAGATGAGGCTAACCGTCTCTCAATAACTTGCATGATTGCCTGACTACGCCACCAGTACGTTTTGGGGGGATGCTCCGCTGGGCGATACCTCCCTGACAGCTGGCGCGTCGTCTCTTGCTTTGTGGAACTTCGTGCAGCTCGCATCGGTCCAGAGGATGAGACGCGACCGTCAGGCGTGAATGGAGGGACTTGGGTGGAGCTCGGAGCGAGTGGGTGGAGAAAGGCGGAGTCAAAAGCCAGTGGGTGGAGAGAGGCGGAGTCAAAAGCCAGTGGGTGGAGAGAGACGAAGAGGTGGTGAAGAAGGCGGTGTCAGCAGGCAAATTGGTAAAGAAGGGCGGAGTCAGCAGGGGAATGGGTAGGTTGTCAATTCCAGGCCAGGATGAGCAGACATGAATGAGCAGAGAGGAGCGGTGATCAGGAACGATGAGCAGCAACAACACACCAGCGGCTCCGCGAACCATCCTTTTATAGACCCTGTGGTGCGGGGCGGGGGCGACGACCCGAAGCGACGTGTCATCACCCGAATCGGGCACTCTGGTTGGGCCCCGGCCACTGTGCGGCCAGGCCATGATGGCCAAAAGCGGCTCCACTCCACTTCCGGCAAGATGGTTCCTAACTGCGGAATCGTCTCATTCCGAACCCCATGATATGAATCACCTTGCACCGAACTCCGTGATATTGATCGCCACTGCATCGAAGCCCGTGCCATGCCCCGGCGACCCACGGTTGGCGCTGGTCAATGTGCCTGCGTGCACCACGCGGGCTGAGTGATCCGGACACACGGCACGCCTCTACCTGGTAGCAGCTGCATTGAGGAGGAGGTGTGGGAGGATGTCTGCCATCCATGGGAGACATTTGTGGCCGTCGTGGTGAGCGAAGACCGATCTTAGGATGTTATTGTAACCCCATGCGCAGACCCGACCAAAGATGTGTGTTATTCATGCCCCGTTCTGTACGATGATAAAGTATCACGGCTGCACACAAGCCCACCATTGTACACGTGGTCAGTACACGGGTCCACCCGCCATCGAGCATGCCCCAAACAGTGCGCACGGGTCCACAATTGTACACGTGGTCAGCACGCGGGTCTGCCTGCCATCGAGCATGCCCCGTACAGTGCGCGCGGGTCCGTCATTGTTCACGTGGTCAGCGCGCAGGTCCACCCGTCATCAAGCATGCCCCGCACAGTGCACGTGGGTCCGCCATTGTATCGAGGAGGAGGTGTGGGATAAGGGTTGTCATCCTCTTATATTATGTGGGATAAGGGTTGTCATTTATCAAAGGTGGTGTCGTGTGCACGGTGCCAGTGCTGATCTGTGTTAGGGAATTGAGGGGAAGGATTGGATATAAATATATTGAAGCAGAATGTGCACGTGCGTACGGTATGTTGTTAGCGTTTGGTGTGTTGGTTATGCCTCTGATCGCCTGAACAGTGGGTGGGGTTGGGGGGAGGGGGGGGGTCGGCAGTGTGGGGAAAGCACTGTGCAGCACTGGCGATTATTGTTGGCTTCTACTGCTACCCCTTGCTTGGATTTACCTCAGGAATAGAGAAAAAAGAATAGGAATGAGGTTCAGAGATTTAATCAGACCTAGCTATGGGAGTTACACAACGCAGTGTCCCATTTGACCCACGAGACAATAAGGAAGGGACGATCTGAACGTACATTAATGAAATAACTGACTGGGGACCACTGGGGACTGGGATAATCGAGCGGTGTTATCGTCAACCTCGACGGTTCCGATTAATTATTGGGCATATTTAGCCCACGATCAACCCTTTACGTGAAGTAAGATGGAGATTCAATTAAAGAAAAGATGAAGCGAAACGGGAAAAACAGTTCAACATAAGGCACATTTATTCCGCGGCAAACGGAAAGCACACATATACAATTACAACAATTATGCACCAAAAGCAAATGTAAAAGAAACACAACAATTATGCACCAAAAGCAAATGTAACAAAAGAAACACAATGCAGATCTACTACCGACTACGCGAGCACACGGCAACACTTACACAGTTTTACTTTACAGACGGCGCCGACAACACATATACTCCAAAGCAAAAGAAAAAGGGGCCACCCTCAACTACAAGGGGGCAGACGGGCCTGGGGCCGAGACCGCGTCAAGCCTACCCGTCTGGTGATGAGCTGCAAAATGGCGGCGGCGCCCCGACTCCGCGCTCCTCCGCGGGCCTCGCTGGCACTGCTTGGAATGGGGTGGGACCGGGGCCCCCTTCTCGCACTATCTCAGCGCGGGGGGAAACAGGGGGGGTTGTTGATGCTCTGGGGAAAGAGGATATCTGGCTTGCTTGGGTCGCGCGACGAGCGACTCCACTGCGACCTCGACCGCGTTCCCGGCCTCCCCTCTCCGCAGCTCCCCGACAGACTCCGAACCCCGTCTTGACTGCTGCTGCTGCCACGCTTCGCCGCCGCCAAAACGCGCCCGAGCCCGAAACAGAAACTCTTCTCTCTGCCGCTGCCGCTGCCGCTGCCACACCTTTCCAACTCGCCCGAGCCCGAAACAGAAACTCTCAACTCACTCAATTCGCTCCGCGCTCGGCGCTTCATAGTGCGACAGGAGAAACCATATGCAGATTTTTGGATCAGGATCGGCTCGGGGGCGGAGCCACGCTCCCCCATTGGACGGAGGAAAAGTGGGCGTGAATCATTCCTGATCCTCGAATCTGCATATATCGATTATACTCCGACGCGCCTGGAGGCGGGCCCAAATCGCCCCGTGCTCGCTGATAGGACGGAACAGAAGTGGGCGTGATCATTCCTGATCCGACTTCCCCGGAAAGGCAGCTTTTTGCACCCGCTGCTCGGCGCGCGCCCTGTACGAGTCCAGGATCGGTGCCCACAAGCGGTGCGGGAATGGCGGCAGAAGGAGGAGAGGTGAAGGTGGTGGAGGGTTTATTGTGGTGGTCCCTGGCCACGGTGATGCTTGGCATGGCGGTGATGCGATGATTGCGAGAGCGAGTTGTGACGGTAAAGGTCATGGCTGTTGGCGTTGTTGTTGTTGTGAAGCGGCGTTGCGGTTGGTGGTTGTTGTGTGATGGCGGTTGAGACGTGGTTGGTTCAAAATAAAGATAGAACAGAAAAACGGCTATCTTGAAGGGTCGCAGCCCGAATGAATCACATTTATTCCCTCTAAACAACGGGTTTGGGCTAACTACACATATACTTACAGAGATATCTCACCTACGGGACCTGAATGGTGGTTTGCGAATTTCCTCAACCACAACACTACCCCCTCCCCTTTTTACAGACTCCTCCCGAGTCTTCAAATTTTCGTGTGCCATCATGTGTAGTTCTCCCCTAGTACGTTTTACCTACGGATCCCTGAGTGCGACATTCATGGTATTCGTGTCCCCAAAATAAATAATCTGAGGGCTGAGTAACTAACTAAACAAACCCACTCACAAGGACGACTGAAATAAAATTGCCGGCGCTAAGACAGACATGCCGGGGGCGCACTCATATGTACAGTACATCTTACCTTAACTTACAAATTTTACACTAAACCATGGCCCAGGATCAATGGACTCTGCAAAAAGAAAGCAGTTAGCAGGGAGCCAGGCTGCTCGCATGCAGTCTCTGACTCAAACAATGCAGGTGACAGGGAACGTGGCCGGCTGCTCACACGCAGTCCAAGGCCTTCCCTTTTGAACTGAACGCAGTGAACCACAACGGTGCATGGGCTGCACAAACGCAGTCTCCGTGCCAGCTCAAGTGGCACACGCAATGAGCACAACGGATGGATGGATGGATGGATTAATGGATGGATGGACGCAAACATGGTGCACGGGCTGCCACTGCAGGCCCGTGTTGTAGCTGCCAACAGGGCAGTTCTTGCAGCTTGCAAACTGTTGCCTTGATCCTGGCGCACATGGAAATGAACAGGGGGGGGGGCAAAGCAAAATTGAACGGGGGCTGGTGAACAGGGGCAGTGGGCATGGCATGGCAAAGGCAGCAGGCAAACAAAGCCGGCAGAACAGGGCCGCTGCAGGCAAACACAGCCGGCAGACGATCTGGCCGGCACAGGCCTTGAAGTAAACAGCTGCTGATGATCCAGCCAGCACAGGCCTTGCAGCAAAACAACAGCTGCCGATGAAGTGGGCCGGCACAGGCCTTGCAGTGGAGGTTGGTGGAGGGAGGTGGTGCTGGCCACTCGGAAGGCGGGCTCGGACCTACCCTACGGTCTCCCTCCCAACCTATCGCCTTTGCCTGTCACTGTCCATACCCACTCCCTTAATTTGTCAAACCCAATTTAGCCCCAACTTATTTTTTTGTTGTTTTTATTTTTACTTCCCCACTATAAATCGTCCCCTAACCCCCTTTTTATCGTCCTTGTTTGGCTAACCTATCCTGTCACCTAGCCTACTCCCAACCCCTACGTTCCCTTCCCGGAGGGGAATAAGGGAGAGCTAGCGTCCTGTGTCGAGGCCCAACTCAAGCCTCAGAATGGCCTCCCCAGACTTCAGCGATCTATAACACAAAGTGGGTCCAGCGGCCCACAACGAGAGCGAGGGGATGGATGGTGCGGAGGGGTACACTTCCTATTCTACCCTATCCATTTAACTGTTAAACTACCCCGGGGCTTTCAACAAGCGCCTCTCGCTTAAACTATTGGTTCTAACAACCCAGATTCCCGTCGCCTGTGTTAGTGTCCTTACAATTTCGGGCCTCGCCCCCCAATTTTCTCTCCGTGCCCTCACACGGTTTCATGGCTGGGACACGTGGCTCCCTTTGGCAGGCACGACCCTCTGCCGATTCTCCGACGATGGCACCCCCGGGCACTACACTGCCTCCGAGCCTAACAGCTCCCTAACACCGGGGAGTGCCCCCCATGGCACCTCCCCTGAAACGCACACGTGGCAGGCTGGCTTCCCCGACCCCTTTCCGAGGGTCACCCGTGCCCACAACACTGCCCACGCGGCTAATGGCGCCCCGGGCCCCCGCACCAAGCAGACGCACCCGTGCCCACTATGCTATCCCGGCCCCCCATGGGCCCTTGGCCTACTACGGCCGACTAGCCTGGTGCCCGGGGTACCCACTCAGCGATACTCACCTTTCGCAGCCACGCTCCCAGCCCGTCAACAGGGCTCCTGCACCCCTCCAAACAGGTTTCGAGCCTACACTCCCACCAACAACAAAACAACCTCCATTTTTGTTAATTTGACTAACCCAGCTAACTCACTCTACACTGACCCTGGGGTCCCTTGGGCGGGAGTCACTCCTCCCCCCAATCACTCATCGCACCATGCAGTCCCCATTCGCTCCATACACACAGACCTGCTGGCCTCATTCACTCACCAAGCACATGCTTCCACTTCACTCACCAATAACTCTTCAACACACTCACCGCTGAACTCTGCCATCCTTCTAACTACATCCCCTAACTAACTCGCGCTCCCACGTCGTCCCTTACACTAAAGCACGTTCCTTTTAACACTACGTAGCTAAGCTACGTCCCCGCTACACATTCACTGTCTGTCACTGTCCTCAAACAATCCCATAAATCCATTTCCCAACCTAAATCTCGCTAAAATCCCTCTAACTAATCCATTCCACGGGCCCCATGAGGACTTACCCCTGCCCCATGGAGCCGGTCTAACTAAGCTAACCCTTCCCCCTAACTAGTTTCATCCTGTGCCCAGGTAAGGGGGTCTTCCACCCCTTGCCCGGGAATCTTGTTCACCCGAAAGCGAGGCTTGCTGTTTTTTTTTTTTTTGTTTTTTTTTATTGCGCAGCACCAGCGCGGAAACTCACAGCTCGCGCACCAGCGCGGAAATTAACAGCCGCGCACCTTTGGCGTGATGTCATGGCAGCCGTTCGCGTCCCTCGTCCCTCTTGGACGGTACCATCCGGCAGGGATTCACCCTCCTGCCGGATTCCAACCACACTCGCAGCCATGACGTCACCCGGTGCATTAAAAAAAAACACAAGCCCCACGTCTCGAGGTGTTCCCCACGCGAACACATGTGCTTTGCCCGTTGGAGCTTAACACACACGATCGCGTGGAGAACCCGTCCGGTCCAAATCCGTAATCCTGCTTAAACTTTGTCCGTCCGCGGGATCGGCAAATCCACCGCGTGCGTTTCCGGACCGGGACTTCACTCCCGCAAGCGAGCACGTGGGGGCCTCGTGCATTGCACAGCACGGACCTCGCGCTCGCTGCTGGGTGAACCCGGCACGGTCCCTGAAACAGCTACAGCCGCTACCCGGCTTTTGTCCCTCTGTCGCAGTCTCCGTCGCCATTCGACCCACGCACTCCCGCGTGCCACGACGCTCATACACCACTCCATTACATTCACCCCGGGAGACGTGGCTGCATGTTCACACATGCCCACCGACATCTCCCTCACACACAGCGACCTTGCACACGCTGTCTCTCTCACACTCGGCCGCTCACTCACTCGTGCCATTTCCCTCACACAAACCATACCACTCACACACGCGGGGGCACTCGCCCACGGTGCCTCATCCACACACGGCGTGCTGGGGAGCACGCCCTTCGGCACACTTGCCACCACACCACTCACACACGGGGTCTCTTCCACACACGGGGACGCACTCACACCTTGCAGCACACACACCGGGACAACCACACTGGGGATTCGTGTCCCCACAAGGGTCTCCGAGGCCTCTATACCCCCCAAGCTCGGCGTGCACCTGTCCACAGCACCCGTCCCCTCAACCTCGCAAAGCACGACCGAACCCACCTGGTCGTGATTTGCCTCAAGGGGGCATACTCCCTCCCCTCGTTCCTGGAGGAGGCCATCCGGCTGCTCGCACCGGGTCTCTACCCAGTCCACGAGCTCACCCCCATTATCCTCCACTACCTCCGTGTGTGTGTGTGCGTCACTTACCCCGTCTTCATCGTGTAGTGTTCCCTCTATCGTTCCCATCTCCCGTGTCTCTGCCAACTCAGTCACCTCTTCCCTTGTTATCTCCCTTGTCTCAACTATTATTTCCGTCTCTTCCCTTGTTATCTCCCTCGTGCACGTCTCCGTCACCCCAATTAGTTTTTCCCTCTCGGTCAGCGTCACTTTTTCCGTCACGACCCTCGCCCAACACGTCTCCCGAATTACTTTGTCACCCGCCTCCACCGCGGGCCTGACAGCCGTTGCACTCCCTCCCAGCTCGTTCGCTCCCACACGTGGCGTCGCCATTTTAAGCTCCCTGGTCACTGCCTTCATGCCCGCCTGCAGGCTTCGGCCCATGTTCTGCGTCTCACCCCGCAGCTCTTTCATTTCTTCCTTCATTTTGAGTGCGTTTGTTTCCATATTCACCTTCACTTCGTTCATTTGCTTGTTCATGCCTTTTATTTCGTTTGTGTTTGTATCCATCTTTTCGTTCATGCCTTTTATTTCGTTTTTCATTTGTTGTGTATTCGCATCCATTTTCCTCATCAATGCCTCAAACATTTCCATCATCCGATCCGTGGGCGAATTCGCACGTGGGGGCCGTTTGTCCGCCACCCCAGCCACTGCGTCCATTTCGAACTCTGGGTTCAGTTGGGGGAGTTCATGTTC
>NC_140967.1:71170774-71190774 GCF_056783735.1 Eptatretus burgeri
CCCCGTCTGTATTGTACACATAGAACGGAATTCTAGGGATCTCTCAAACAGACAATGTTCAACAGACATTTCTCAAACAGTAGGTATAGTTTTAAGTGGCTTTCAGATCGTTTTTGCTCTTGAGTGTATCAAGCATACTACCGAGTCTTCTTGCTCTTCTACAAGCTTCCATCTTCTTGGGAGAAAAAACATTTAGCTCAATCGTTTTCAATTAAGAAACTTCCACTATAGCTCAATTTGCCTTTCCCTAGCCAGTGTGACATGATACATGTTGATTGTTGAGCGCCATTCTCTTGTGCAATACTGCACTGGCAATCTTATGACATGTTTAGGTCTTGGCTCAGCAAAATCACCATTATTAATTGAGCAGGGCTTCTGACTTGGGGAATTTCGACTCAGGGCATTTTCAATTGGGTAATTTCTACTCGAGCTATTTAGACTAGGGGAAATGCATGTATTTCAGGGTTATTGGGGTATTTCAACTCGAGGTATTTTGAATCATTACTTTTCTATTTGGGAGAATTTTGATTATCAGCCTTATGAATTCTGGAAATTTGACTTGGGGCATTCCTTCGATGGTAATTTTGACCAGGGGCATTTCAACTCGGGTAGTTTTCTCTCGGAGTATTTCGACTAGGGGATTTTGAACTCAAGACATTTTGAATCGGGGGGGGGGGGGAGGGGAATTTCAACTACGGGTGTTATGAATTGGGGAAATTTAACTTGGGGCATTTTGACTGGGTCATTTCCTCTCGGGACATTTTGACCTGGGGCATTTTAACCTGGTGTGTTTTAACCTAAGGCATTTTGATTCGGGGCTCATATCACTTCTGTTGTACAGAGCATATAATGTTCATGGTAGAAAAATACTTTCTTCAAACAAAAATTCCAAATGAATATTTTTTAATATCTTGAAAAACATTACTGTCCTTCAATTTGACATGCTCTCACCTTCATCGGATGTGTATATGCCCTAGAATACATCAGAAATTCCTCATAAAGGCTATAAGTTCTCCCCCCACTCCCCTGGTGAAATACCTACTCCCTCCACTTTCAGAGAGGGGAAGCCACACTCCCTGACAATGACCCATGAAACGGACCATTCGTTCTGAAACCCCCATGACAGGCTTGTGGATGATGCCAATATTTCTTTCTCTGTTCAATAACTTGGGGTATCATCGGACAGACATATGATCTCAGCAATAAAAGTGCTTCATTTCATCAAAAACTATAATTCAACATGAACTTCCGCAAAGACGAAGCTCCATTCGAAAACTAACACCCAAGATAAAGACCAGACTGCAGAATAACAATCACATGAAAAATATTTTTTCATCAAATATAATATACCGTTAGAAGTTACAACAAATGATATTAAAAATGATTTTGGACAAAAGAATGGGCAAAAATAATCAGGCATTTTAAAAGGAAACTTTTGAGGCCTAATTACAGGTCTGAACCAAGACGCTCATGTAAATCCAGCACAAATTAAATTATTACTGCTACTCATCTCCCTTTCAAGAGTTTTTCATGATCAAGAACAGTGACAACGCTTCAGTATTCTTGCCATTGTGGTTCATTGTGCCTCCGGCAAAATTAAACCACTGCACTGCCTTCAACCCCTTACATCCCCACCAGCAGACCCCCGCAATTTCACACTCTCTGGCAGGTGTAACGTTTACACCTTTATAAAACCTGCCCCAGCTTTTCTTCTTCTATTAATAAAACACATTTTACAAGAATGTGCAGAAGTAAGAGTGAAAATAGATGCCAATTTAACATATCTATTGAAAGGTGACCCTGGCATGACAAAACAAAGGAAATGTTAAGATAGCGTTTTGATTCACATGCAACTCGTGGTGAGCTACATTTGTGGCCAAAAATATTGGCACCCGTGCACTTTTCTCAAATAATGCACCATTTCTTCCAGAAAAATGTTGAAATTAAAAAAATCTTTTTTATCCACATATATATTTCCTTGGGTTACAATGGAGCAAAACAAAAAAAAGGTGAAAAAATTACTAAATCTCAGCTTATTGCACACAAAAATCCTAAAATGGCCCGGACAATATTATTGGCACCTTTTAGAAGTTGTGAAAAATAAATTAGATTTCAAGCAGGTGATTCTTCTTTACTTTGGAATTGAACTCAGCTGTGGTGAGTTGCAGGTGCCTGCAATATAAAAATCACTCATTCGAGTAGTTTGAGAGAAAAGGAGTCATTCTGCTGTTTTGTGTAACTGTGTGAACTGCAATGAGCATGGAGAAAAGAAAGAAAACCACAAAATTGTCTGAGGAGGTCAGACACAAGATTGTAGCCAAGCATGAACAATCTCAAGGCAACAAGTCAATCTCCAGAGACCTTGATGTTCCTGTGTCCACCATACACAATGTTATCAGGAAGTTTAAGGCCCATGACACTGTAGCCAACCTCCCTGGACGTGGCCGCAAGAGAAAACTTGATCGAAGATTACAGTGAAGGATTGTTCGAATGGTGGTGAAAGCACCTCGATCAACTGCCAAACAGATTCAAGCTGACCTTCAGTCACAAGGTCCAACAGTTTCACCTCGCACCATCCGTCGCCAACTCAATGAAAGGGGGTTCTATGGTAGAGACCCAGGTGGACCCCACTGCTGAGAGAGAGACACAAGAAAGCCTGACTGGAGTTTGCCAAAACACACCTGAACAAGCCACAATCCTTCTGGGAGAATGTCCTGTGGACAGATGAGTCCAAATTAGAGATTTTTGGTAAAGCATATCATCTCTATGTTTACAGAAAACAAAATGAAGCCTTCAAAGAAAAGAACACCTTCCCCCACAGTCAAACTTGGAGGAGGTTCAGTGATGTTTTGGGGTTGCTGTGCTGCCTCTGGCACTGGGTGCCTTGAATGTGTGCACGGCATCATGAAATCAGGAGATTACCAAGGCACTTTGGAGCACAATGTTCAACCCAGTGTCAGAAAGCTGTGTCTCCATCGAAGGTCATGGGTCTTGCAGCAGGACAGTGACCTGAAACACACTTAAAAAAGCATTCAGGAATGGTTCAAGACAAAATGCTGGACTGTTCTGAAGTAGCCAGCAATGAGTCCAGATTTAATCCCATTGAACACCTGTGGGGAGATCTGAAAACAACAGTTGGGAGGAGGCACCCTTCAAATCTGGGAGAACTGCAGCAGTTTGCATAAGAAGAGTGTTTGGCCAAACCGCCAGTAGAGATGTGTAGGAAGCTCATTCATGGCTATAGGAAACGCTTGACTACAGTTATATTGTCCAAAGGATGTGCTCCCAAATATTAAGTTGAGGGTGTCAATAATTTTGTCACTGCCATTTCTTTTTATTTTCTGATTTTAAAGTATATATTAAATTCTGAATCAAAAACAAAGGTTCTGTGACATTAAAAGTGAACTAAAGAATTGTGGAGAACAAATACTTTTGTCAATTTCGACTTATTTTTCGAGAAAATTGTGAGTTATTTGAAAAAAGTGCAAGGGTGCCAATATTTTTGGCCATGACTGCAGCTAAGAACCTCCATGGTTTTTAAGGATTTATCTATCTCATGAAGTTTTGTCAGGCTTGGGTTTCCTTCTCAGTGATAACCATTTCCCTGAAGTTTGCAATGATGTGATGCCCTTTACAATTATCTATGAGCGCTATTCTACTTTAAACGGTATAAAAATGCGCCCACTGCACCGTTCGGAAGTGACAGTCCTCAAAAAGTGATCTCCACGTCAAGACAACGTGTCGAAGGTGTTTATATAATATTTGTCGAGCAGCTACTATTATTTTCATCGTACCTGTCACTACGCAGCCTGCAGGCATCTCAAAAGTGAAACGTGCCTGTGTCAGCAGTCCAGCAAAAAAACATTTAAACATTTCATTATAAACAGGGCACGTTGCACACAAGACAACTGACACTGCCATGGACTTCACTTTCACTCGTGAGTCACCTGCCGTCATGATACTTACTCGCCGCACATTTCTTTGTAATCTCAGAAACTTGGTCCTTTCTCCACCCGAGTCATTAACTGAACCTTCAACCGCATGCGAATTGCGCACTTTTGGAAAAGCTGTGCATCGCCCGCCCAGCGCACATCAAAACCATCCAATGTCGATTGGGGGCATTGAAATAAAGAGGATGTGCAAAAAAATATATAAAAAATAATAATAATACATCTGGTCGTTAGCCTTACAGAGAGATGGGTTGAGCAATAGAACTCTGCTTTTCGCTTCAAACCAGCTCTCTTTTCGGTCGAAAGAGTTAATTAACGCTTGCCTCATTAACACTGGATGTCTTTTGCTCATTGCCAGTGGCCTGGAACTGCATTTTCCGAGCAAACAGCCCGGCGAACAATTTATTTTTATGGAAGAGAATTTGTGAGTTTTTTAATGCGTGTGCATTAACTCCTCCAAGCAGACTCCGAGACTCCAAGTTATATAAAACCGATATACATGCGGCTCACTTGGTGAAGATATCTTTCGAACGTTAACCATCTGTAATGATCGCTCATATATACTAATAGTTATAACGCTATCCCATAACATCAGTTCCCTTCAAAGGAACTTCAATGCAGGAGGCCCGAAAGAAGCTTGCGCAATGGTTGCCAACCTATGGCTGTTTGTCGGTGCTCCGTCCTTTTTAAATGCTGAGTATTAAAGAAATTCGCAGTGGCAACCTCAGATAATATCAAGCAAAAAAGCAGCACATACCATTTTTATTGTTTTTTTAGCTCGCCTGTTCGAAGAACAGAGAGCTATAGCGATACCCCTGGCATGAGCGTGAGCGTCAGCGTCAGCATGAGCGTGAAAATGTTAAAGTTTTTGGTGCAAGTTATTTCCTTTGTAATGTTTTTATCTACCACACTATTTTTTACTGATTACAATATACAAATACATATATTGCTTTAAAATTATTTGGATCACACTTCACTGCAATGCTTTATAAAAAATATTATTGGACTAGTCTTTAAAAAATATTATTAGACTAGTCTATTAAAAACGATAAATGTATAAACAGGTGAGCATTGGGTGGCTTTCACACCACTCTGGTTAGGTCTTCCGTATTCACTCAGCCGGGGTTCAAACCGCCAACCTCCTCGACTCAGAGCAGATGTTGCAACCCTCACACCACTGAATCTAGCGAAGTTACACCAATGGTCCACTAGGATTGCAGGAAGGAAAGTAGATGTATCCAAACGACCGAGCAAGGAAAGTGGGATTTGACCCTTGGACCGAGAGGCCACGTGCAGAATTCTGGATTCAAACCTCATCAGCTCAAACCCACCATTAAACCACAGCTTCCGTGGTCAGCATTATTAAACTGTACCCTCATCGCAGTCTTTCAAAAGGCACCGTTTATCTCACCCGCGTGTTTCTTCCTCCTTTTTTTCCCCCCTTCTTCTTCTTTGACAAATTGTTGATGGAGATGCAAAACAAATTTCATCGGCACATCACGCGATAGAACAGAGAGAAGACAGGTTGCCGAGATAAAAATTCCCAGCCCTGTTAATTTCCTCCGCCAGTGACAGCTTTGCAGTTTAAATAAAATGCCTTCATTTACATGTGTCAAAGTGGAATAGAATTACAGCCCGCGTTCTGACACCTCATGCGTTTGAAGCATCATTAAACTTAATTATGTTGTGATGCAGTTTTAAAGGCAACGACCTACAATGTCATTAAAACTCTTCATGATTCCACGGCTCGTCGGGGAGTAATGCAAGATACGTTCATTTTCTTTCACTCTTCCGGTTGCATGCAGAGTCGATGCTCCTGGATTTCATCGCAAGACAATGAATTCCAGCTCCCTGGGTTCATCGCAGGTGGGTTCAAGGGGTTAAATCCACTGCAAACTCAATCGCAGTGGCAATCTCAGGCAAATGATTGTGATCACCGTCGTGTTCGGACTTTACAAGTCATATTCCCTTGAAATGTAAACATTCGGTGGATTTTTATATTCAGAGCTAACCTGCACTGTGGCCATTGTGGTCCATTGGTGATGGAGGACACCAGACTACAGGGTGAGTCATAGGTCCCAGGACACGGTTTTTGCTGCTTATCCAAGATTTGTTTATACCATCTAGCAGGGTGAGCCATAATCCCCAGGAGTCATAACATATTACAGTAATAACAGTAATACATAATAACAGGAGCAACAATAAAATATTGCAGTAATACTACAATTACAATACCTCCTTGGACATCGAGTGCATCCGTATGATGTCCGCCGTTGTCTCGACACAAGATAATTTTTCTCCACATGCGCTGTGAAAACCGACACAAAATACCACATGTTGTGGTACCAAATGCTTCCTGATATTTTAATGTATTACTTTTATGACCTCAAAAAATCCCCCCAAAAACCAGTGTAAATAGATGTTGTCAACAAATTTTATATAATCACCTAAAACCGTGTCTGGCAACTTATGACTCACCATGTAGAATTGGAAAGAGAATGAGGGGTTGAAATGCAGATTAAAGGAATATTCATAAGGACTTGGATTCTATTCTTCTGAAACCCGATTTTAGTCTCAGGATAACTACCCTGTTATTGTTGAAGTGCTCCAAAATCTATATAATAATACGGGTAAGAATAACCTGAAGGGGAGTTAATCTGTGGACCCCACATGGCCAAATCTACAATGGGTGTTTCAAATGTTTGATGAACGAAATGCTTTGTTAAATTTTGTTCATAAAAACATTGGTATTTCTTAAACTATTTCATCTCTTTCTGAAAACTCTGAAACCTCCTGGTGTGTTTGACAATAATAGCAAGACGAAGCATTCAATAATGCATCTCATCACCAGGATATTAAATAGATTACAGGAGATGCTTAGACCCAGAACCAGATCTAACACAGAACAGCGGGAAATATTGATAACATCCCTTATATTACAGATGAAATAGCATGCTTCTAACCCTTGTAATCAAGTAGATATGTGTGTGGACTCACACACATACACTGACCAGTTACAATATATATATATATATATATATACAATAATAGCAAGACCAGTTACAATATATATATTGCAGTTACAATATATATATATATATATATATATATATATATATATATATATATATATATATATATATATATATATATATATATATATATATATATATCTGCCAGTTACCAGTTACAATAATATATATCTGCATATAACTTTTATATGCAGATATTTTCATTTATGGACATTTCCCAATGGTTCTTGTGATCTTTCCTGCGATATTGGCTTTGAGTTTATCAGTATGCAAAATTTCAGCTTTATAGCCCACCGAGAAGGTACTAAACATTTCTATCAGTGAGTGATTAATTTTTATGTCAGGCCATGGACTTACCAATCACCTTTTGTACCTTCACCACCAACACCCTTCTCCCACTCCACTGGTCTCCCTCCCAAACATCAATGATCATTGCGAAAATCTTCATTATACTCACTTCACAAGACACACTAAGCCTGTATATAGCCTAGAAAATAGGTTCGCTGCTGATTTCATGTTAGAATGGTGCAACTGGTGTTTTTGAAGAGTCTAGGCATGACCAAGTCTAGTTCCACTTGTTGCCAAGTCTGCATCTGAATATTATGGCCGCCATGACAGTAATCAAAATGGCCGCCATCAGATTTAGTCTTTTTCTTACTGCAAATTGTACTAGCCAGAAATTTGTCATGATTGTGAAATACTATGTAATCTGAACACTATTTTGTGCTTTATTTTTGTACTGGATCACAACTTTTCACACAATTGACAATTTAAAGACGAAATTGAAAATGCACATACGAGCAACAAATGTGAAAAAGAAAATGTTTAGCACTATTGATGGAGATGGGTTTACAGTCAGTCAAAGGTTATTTCAACAGCTGTCAGATTCTTTCTAACACAAAATTACGTTGCTTTGCAGAAGAGAAAAGTGTTGTGAGAACACCCAAGTACAATTTTCAGAGCTATTGATCGGCTTGTACACTGAACGGGTTCCTACAAAGGGCTTTGCATCCACATGCTTTCGTGCAAGGCAGTCCATTCCGTGTACATTTGCACCATCAAGTTGAGCATGACCCACGGCATTTGCATGTCGTCAGTTCTACACAGTAAGCAGTAATAGGCTGTGCAGTCATGAGTCGCGGCTGAAATGTCTCGTTGCCATCTTTGACGACCTGTTCCCACCCACAGTTCTCAGGTGCAGGTAGATGTGGTTCAGATTCCAAGGCTCTTCTCCACACAAAAGTCTGGTAGTGCGCTCGCTTGATGTGTAGAATCAGAGCATCGCGAGTTGGAGGCAGATTCTCAATAGCTTTGGTCAGACTGAGAAACAGATCACATCTTACTCGCTGAATTGAGTTATCTTGGCCATGAGGGTCATAAAGCCTGCAGACAAATGACTCAGCATCTGCAATCACACTCTCATCAGGAATTGATGACAGTGTACTTCTCCCCAATCTTCTTTGTCATTGCCTGGCATTTCTGTAGAACTGTCCACAGCGTGTCAAAGTCCTGTGCTGGGGCATTCAGAATCGGCATTGGCCCGATGACTGTCACTGGTGGCTCAACTGTGGACATCTTCTGGTTAAAGCCACTCCAGCCTGGAACAGCCTGATTATTTTGTTGATGCAATCTGGCCAAGATCCAGGCAAGCTCCTGAGTGTTGGCTGCTTTGATTTTCTGTTCAACGGGTGAGTACCATGTATGCTGCAGTGGTTCAGAGAAAACAGGTTCTGGCTTCAAGTTGGTCATATTGGCCTCTTGGACGCTTGTCATTTCAGGAGGGGCACTGAGAACTTTGGAGCGGCCAGGTTTAATCTGAATGTCCATCACTGGCTCTTGTTCTCCCTTGCGTCTGAGGGCCACGCACTGACTTGCATGAAAAGTGCCAGACCCAGTCAGCGTCTCCTCAATTATGTCAATGTTGTCATTAGAATATCTCAAATATCCTGTGGTAGTTGGGATGTTGAGAAAGTTCCTTGGGATCATGACATTTCCATTATCTCGGAAGCATTGTATAACATCATTGGCAATTGCTGTGTCAATGCGCCTCACTGTATCGTACCCAACTGTGTGTGCAGCTGCATGAAAAAGATTAACAAGCTCTTTTGAGCGTGTAGCCTGGTGAAGAGCAAGGCCAAGGCCCAGGTGTTTGGGGGTCAGTTTTTTGCCTCCTGAAGCCACATGAATAATGTCTTGGCAGATGCTCAGAACTTTGTTCTTGGTATCTGTCTCATCTGCTTCTTCATTGTCCATCTTGTCAGTGCAGTCACCAGCACAAAGAAGCTTTACAAGCATGTACAGGGTTTCAGGTACAATTCGCTCTGCATTTTCTGTGTTCAGTCCACCGATAATGCTATGCCCTGGAGAGTGTTTTACGTCACTGTAAATCTTTATGCCCACTCTGAAGATCCAGCTAAGGATTTCGTTCTCATGATGAGGCAGACTGCACTGGGCCAATTCATCTTCTTCAGAACTTTCACCTTCTTCAGATAAATCATTCACGGCGGTTCTCATGGCAAACTTTGTCACAGTTGAGGACGCAACTATGAGGGGTTTTGTGACATCCAATTGCTGCACGAATATCATCTTGTCACTACCAAAGTGAACCTCCACTTTCTGCTTGAAATTGTAGCTTTTGTAGGCTCCAGCCTCAATTCCAAAATCATTCAATAACAGCATGCTGTAGTGTTCCCAGATGTTTTTCAGGGTAAACACATGTCCCTTCTGCAGCTCTTTCTCAAGCTGGTTCATCACATTTCTGAAACAGATGCTTTCAGGAGACTGGTTTTTCTCTCCACTCTCCTTTTTATACTTTCTGCGAAAAGAAACATAACACTTGAGGTGATATTTACCTTCAGCTGCCATCAAGTCTGAAACACCTGCAAACCTGTGACGCATGGTGGGGTCAAATTGAGCCAAACTAAGCATCCTGGATGATGTGTGATCAAATTCAACATTTGTCAGGACACCAGCTTTTCCAGGAATGTCAGTCAGGCAGAAAGCGCATTTTGACCAATCCATAGCGCTGTGCGCGGATCTTAGTGACTTTGGGACATGGTATTTCTCTGAGGAACCTGATGTTGTGGGTATCTCTTCTGCGTAAGTCACAGATTGTGGCTGAATCCTTGACTTCAGTCTGTCTATTTTTTGTGCGTGAGTAAAGTCACTATAGCAGAATTTGTGCCATTGAATCTTTTCGACGTACTCCGGTACAGAATATTTTCTGATTCTTGAGAATGAGTCAACATATTTAGCGTCATTATATTTCTCTTTCTTTGCAACATTCAGCTACAGTTTTCACACCAACGATTGTAGTCTTTCGAAGTGGCGTTGACTTGCTAGTTTTTGAACTGTCCTGGCAAATAAAGCATTTATTCCAGTCTACATGCTCTTCTTCTTCTCGATCCCTTGAACCCCCTGTGAGAAATCTTGCGGCTTTCATTTTTCAGTTAGTCCTGGGTAACAGAAAAACACACAGTTATGTAGTTTAGGTTCATTTTATAGCAAAGTTGTAAAATTCATTGATTGTGGTTTGTATAATCAGACATTCTAATTCGAGCGTGAACATTTCTTTAAAAATAATATAGTGAAAAACAAGTCATATTATTTTTAGAAAATGGATGGAGCAATGTTTTTTTCTATACTCCCATCAGCTCAGGCATGCTCAAAAACATGGAAATCGACCCTAATTTTGTAATTTCATGTCAATTTGCGGCTGAAATATGACGAAAAGTGTATTTAATGGCGACCATTTTGTAAACTGTCATGGCGGCCATACTATCCATATCCAGAGTTGGCAACAAGTTGATTCACGTTTCTGTGTGTCTGGACAGTCAATTTACACCTGTTGCACTATTCTAACACGGAATCAGCAGGGTCGTACACTATTCCGCATTGGGCCTCCTGTCTAATATACACTATATCTATCTATAATTCCAGCAATCTCTGTGTGTGTGTCTGTGTGTGTGACCACTGTGTCTCGACAACCACTGGTCCGATCTAATTGAAACTTGCCAGGTATATTGCTGGGGACCTGAGGATGTGCCTTTTCAAGGTTTGATATTAATCGGACAAGTGCTTCCCAAGTTATGGCCATTTATTTACCAAACCAATGGGAAGACACGTTGTTGCGTGGGCGTGGCTGATGGGGAAGGGAAGCTCAGCCACGTTCCCCATTATGGGTTACAACGTACGGGCTTCCGGAGAGTGATGACTTCGTGTATTCTAATAATTTCTCAATTTCTTATGCGCATTTATAGATAAACACAATGGCCCAAGTTATGATCGTTTTCATATTAGACGGTGTATAAATTTCAGGAACAGCAGAGTGCTGGTATGCTCTGAACCAGGAAGTAAATTTTTTCTCTCTCTTCTCTTCTCTTTTTGTTTTTCCTTGCCACGACATTGCGAAAAGGTAAAATACATTGGTGCTAATTGAATAATTGGGTATTAAAAATAAATTGCGAATAATGGTAACTGCGAATAATATCGAACTTCCGGGTCACGCACGTACGGGCACGCGAGAGTGAAGAAACGGCCTTGTGGTTTATTTATTTATTATTGTTATTATTATTTTATTTTATTTTTATTTTTTTTACGGGAATGTACTAGTATACACAATAATAGCAAGACCTGTTACAATATATATATACATATATATATATATATATATATATATATATATATATATATATATATATATATATATATATATATATATATATATATATTGTTGCGGATTCGCGCCCGCCGGCGTGCGAGCGGCCACGTAACTCGAATCGCGGCACGTCGCCCACCGGACGGACAATCCCGTTGTGACCCTCTCGGACTAACGCCGGGAACGAGTCACGGGTGGGCCTTTCGGCCTCACCACGATCGTGCCAATCGGCCCCCCGCGTGGGATAGGGTTGCTCGCCAAATTCGACCTACCTAAGTACCCACATGGAGGGTAGACCGGGCGATCGCACCTCGCCGCAGGTCGACTTCGGACACGGGCCACTTTAAGCGACCCGTTCCGTACTATCGGGATAACCGAGCGGTGTTATCGTCAACCTCGACGGTTCGATTAATTATTGGGCGTATTTAGCCCACGACCAACCCTTTACGTGAAGTAAGATGGAGATTCAATAAAAGAAAAGACGAAGCGAAACGGGAAAAACAGTTCAACATAAAGCACATTTATTCCGCGGCAAACGGAAAGCACACATATACAATCACAACAATTATGCACCAAAAGCAAATGTAAAAGTAACACGACAATTCTGCACAAAAAGCAAATGTAAAAGTAACACGACAATTCTGCACAAAAAGCAAATGCAACAAAAGAGACACAATGCAGATCTACTACCGACTACCGAGCACACGGCAACACTTATACAGTTTTACTTCACAGACGGCGCCGACAACACATACTCAAAGCAAAAGAAAAAGGAAGGGGCCACCCTCAACGATGAGGGGCAGACGGGCCTGGGGCCGAGACCGCGTCGAGCCTACCCGTCTGGTGATGAGCCGCAAAATGGCGGCGGCGCCCCAACTCCGCGGGCCTCGCTGGCACTGCCTGGAAATGGGGTGGGAACGGGGCCCCCTTCTCACACTATCTCAGCGCGGGGGGAAACAGGAGGGGGTTGTTGATGCTCGGGGGAAAGAGAATATCTGGCTGGCTTGGGTCCCGCGACGAGCGACTCCACTGAGACCTCGATACCGGCCTCCCCTCTCCGCAGCTCCCCGACTCTGACATGAGCGCAGACCTCCACAAAGATTCTTGGCTTCTCCAGCCTCTCCGGACCCCGACAGACACTCTCTCGACTGATTTCGCCGCCGCCGCCACAACTCTCCAACTCTTTCCTCTTCTCAACTCTTCAACTCTTCCCAACTGCCTCCTCTTCTCAACTCCCTCCAACTGCCCTGATTCGCTCCGCGCTCGGCGCTTTATAGTGCGACAGGAGAAATCATATGCAGATTTTTGGATCAGGAACGGCTCAGGGGCGGAGCCACGCTCCCCATTGGACAGAGGAAAAGTGGGCGTGAATCATTCTTGATCCGCGAATCTGCATATAGCGATTATACTCCGACGCGCCTGGAGGCGGGGCCAAATCGCCCCACGCTCGCTGATAGGACGGAACAGAAGTGGGCGTGAATCATTCTTGATCCGATTTCTCGGAAAGGCTGGTGTTTTTGCACCCGCTGCTCGGTGCGCGCCCTGTACGAGTCCAGGATCGGTGCCCACTAGCGCGCGGGAATGGCGGTGATGCGATGGTTGCGAGGGCGAGTTGTGACGGTAAAGGTCGTGGCTGTTGGCGTTGCTGTTGTTGTGAAGCGGCGTTGCGGTTGGTGTGTGAAAGCGGTTGTGGAGAAGGTGGATGTTGTGAAGGCGGTTCTGGAGAAGGTGGCTGTGGTTGTCAAGATGCGGTTGGTGGTGGTTGTGGTGGGAGTAATGGCGGTTGGTCCAAAATAAAGATAGTAAAAGAAAAACGGCTATCTAAAAGGGTCGCAGCCCTAATGAATGACATTTATTCCCTCTAAACAATGGGTTTGGGCTAACTACACATATACTGACAGAGATATCTCACCTACGGGACCTGAATGGTGGTTTGCGAATTTCGTCAACCACAACACGATATTTATATATACATATATAGATATATATATATATATACATATATATATATATGTATATACATATATATATATATATATGTATATACATATATATATATATGTATATACATATATATATATATATATATGTATATACATATATATATATATATATTGTTACGGATTTCGCGCCCGCCAGCGTGCTGACGGCCACGTAACTCGAATCGCGGCACGTCGCCCACCGGACGGACAATCCAGTCATGACCCTCTCGGACTAACGCCGGGAACCAGTCACGGGTGGACCTTTCGGTCTCACCGCCATCGAGCCAATCAGCCCCCGCGTGGGATAGGGTTGCTCGCCAAATTCGACCTACCTAAGTACCCACGCGGAGGGTAGACCGGGCGATCGCACCTCGCCGCAGGTCGACTTCGGACACGGGCCACTTAAGCGACCCGTTCCGTACTATCAGGATAACCGAGCGGTGTTATCGTCGACCTCGACGGTTCGATTAATTATCGGGCGTATTCAGCCCACTACCAACCCTTTACGTGAAGCAAGATGAGGATTCAATGAAGGAAATGACGAAGCGAAGCGGGAAACAGTTCAACACAAAGCACATTTATTCGCGACGAACGGAAAGCACACATATTCAATTCCACCAAAAGCACACAGAAAAGAAAAACACAATTCAATTTACACAAAAAGCAAATGCGACAATGCAGATCTACTACCGATTACACGAGCACACGGCAACACTTATACAATTTTACTTCACAGACGGCGCCGACAACACATACCCAAAACCAAGGAAAAAAATACCCTCAAGGATGAGGCGGGCCTGAGGCCGAGACCGGGTCGGGCCTACCCGTCTGGTGGTGAGACGCGGAGCGGCGATGGTGCCTCAACTCCGCGGGCCTCGCGGACAGTGTCTGGTAGGGGGTGGGAAAGGGGCCCCCTTGGTCGCACTATCTCAGCGCGGGGGGAAACAGGAGGGGGTTGCTGATGCTCGGGGTATAGAGGATTTTTATTGCCCCGCGACGAGCGTCTCCACCTCGGCCAGGTCGCGCTGTCGGCCTCCCTGGGGTGCAGCTCCCTGCACGACGCGAGCACCCCCTCGTCTGCCCTCGCCGCCTCTCCACAGCTCCGTCCCCTCCGCTCTGACTCCAACGCACACGACGACCAGCTCCTTCTTGCCAACTCCACCGCCCGCGAAGTCTTAACTCTCTGTTCCCTCTCGACTCTACTACTCCCTGGACTGACGAACACGGTCGCTTATATCAGCCCCGTGGCTTCGCCCTCTCATCTTTGACCCCCTCCCTTCGACCTTTCACCTCGCTCCCCATTGGCCCGAGAAAAAGTGGGCGTGAATGCTTTTTGATCCATAAATTTGCATATATCGATCGCCCTCCAACGCCCTGGGGGCGGGGCCAAATCGCCCCTCGCTCACCGATTGGACGGCACAAAAGTGGGCGTGTGTCATTTTTGATCCGTTTTTGAAGCAGAAAATCCGTGGTTTTGTACACGCTGTTCGGCGCGCGCCCTGCACGAGTCCAACACCGGTACCCACAAGCGGCGCAAGAACGGTGGCGATGCGACGGTTGCGAGGTGTGACGTGAAGGTCGTGGCGGTGGGTGGTTGATGTGGTGGTTGTGGTGGTAATCATGGCGGTTGGTCCAAAATAAAGATAGCAAAAGAAAAACGGCTATCCTGAAGAGTCGCAGCACGCATAAATGACATGTATTCCCACTAGACAACGGGTTTGGGCCTAACTACACATGTACTTACCGAGATATCTCACCTAAGGGACCTGAATGGTGGTTTGCGAATTTGGTAACCACAACAATATATATGTATATACATATATATATATGTATATACATATATATATATGTATATACATATATATATATATGTATATATATATATATATATATATATATATATATATATATATATATATATATATATATATGTATTCTCCGAATAATAGCAAGACCAGTTACAATAGATAAACATGTATACAAACATACAATAGATAAAGCTATGTATTCTCCGAATAATAGCAAGACCAGTTACAATATATATATATATATATATATATATATATATATATATATATATATATATATATATATATATATATATATATATATATATATATATATATATATATATATATATATATATATATATATACACACACAATAATAGCAAGACCAGTTACAATATATATATATATATATATATATATATATATATATATATATATATATATATATATATATATATATATATATATATATATATTGAAATGAGGACGAGAGAAGAACCTTCAGAGTATAGGCTTTATTCCATTTGATTGAAGCCGCTTCTACGGGCACACCAGGAAATACAGACGCAGCATGGAGTACATAAGCAGTAAGGTACACACGCGCAACTAATCACAGCAAAATAAATCAGTATTATATATCAATCAGTATTCTTACCATTCAATGAGCACCAAGTGAGCCGCCGACATAAAACGACAATGCCCCAGGGACAATCCCCGCAGCCGAGCCGAACCTCAGCTTTATCTCTTCTGTGCTCGAGCCGGGCAACATGTGATCACACGTCACGACCTTCAATTCACCACATTCTCCCCGTCTTTAAAATGTAACTCGAGGCCCAGCTAACGCACCATGATTACTTCAGCGCTACAGGAGTATACATTTCAAGCAATGCGAACTATCTAAACTACAGAAGCATACATGCCAAGCAGTGAGGATTATTTTGAGTTGTAGGAGCATGGTAATGAGCATCGATATATTATGTAACGAGCATATAGGAGCATGAGCATCGAGGATGCCGATAATCCCCTTTACAGATTGAGTCGGCGAGGGGGTATTATTCGTCGGCCTCTCCGGTAGTAGATGGCGGTTTCACTTGAGGGAGGCTTCCGATCCTCTTGGTGAGCCTCGACTCGTGCCGGAGATGACTCCCCGATCGCTCCCGGGTGGAACGCGGTAGCTCCGTCGTCACCCTTCTCGGGTGGAGTCCCTGGGGGGGGAACACCTGGGGAGGGGATGTCAGAGGGAGGTGTGCCAGATGGTGGTGTACCTGCGGGAGGAGTGCCTGAGGGAGCCAAATGACGAACCGACACAGTGGTCTCCCTGCCATCCGGGAGCCTGACATGAGCGTATTCTGGATTAGTATCGATGAGTTCGACCTCTTCCACCATGGGTTCATACTTGCTTTGTCGTACCGGGCGTTTCATGAACACTGTTCCGGGATGGGTTAGCCAGTTGGGCACCGATTGGCCGTCAACATAACGTCGTTGGTGAGTAAACATTCGTTCGTGAGGAGTTGCATTGGTGGACGTGCAGAGCAAAGAGCGTATGGAATTCAGAGCGTCGGGTAGGGTAACCTCCCACCGCTCGGGGCCCAGTCCTCTTGATTTCAACGCCAGAGTTACGGCTTTCCAAATGACCCCGTTATACCGTTCCACCTGACCATTACCCTGTGGGTTGTAACCCGTCGTTCGACTAGTTGCGATGCCGTGCTCTAATAGGAATTGTTTTAGCCCGGCCGACATGAAACACGGCCCTCTGTCTGAATGTATGTACGAAGGTTTCCCAAACATAGCGAAGAGGTCAGACAGACATTTCACGACAGTGCCCGAGGTCATATCCGAGCACGGAAACGCGAAAGGGAACCTTGAATACTCATCAACAACAGTGAATATGTATCTGTTGTCTGTCTCGGTCGGCAGGGGCCCTTTGAAGTCAATGTTTAGTCTCTCGAAGGGAGAAGTGGCCTTGATCAGTCTGCCAGAAGTCGCACCATAGAATCTGGGTTTTAGTTCAGCGCAAACAGGGCATGAAGCATTCATTTGTTTAATATCTTCAATAGAATAGGGCAGGTTCTGTCTGCGTACGAAATGTGCCATTCTGGTTACCCCCGGGTGGCTCAGAGACACATGGAGGTCTTGCAAAGCCCGACTGATTGCCGCCGAGCAGTAGACCCGCGAGAAGGTGTCTGCAGCAGGGTTTTCCCTCCCGGGCCGGTAAACAATATCGTAACTATAGCAGGCTAGGTCTATCCGCAATCTCATAATTTTTTCATTCTTAATTTTCCCGTTATTTTTCCCATCAAACATGAATGCCACGGATCGTTGGTCCGTAACGAGCGTGAAGTGGTTTCCCAGTAAATAATGTCTCCATTTACGCAGCGCTTCGACGATGGCGTACGCCTCCTTCTCTATTGCCGAGTGTCTCTGCTCGCTTCCAGAGAGAGTTCTCGAGAAGAACGCGACGGGTCGCCCAGACTGATTAAGCGTAGCAGCTATCGCGTGATCTGAAGCATCTGTCTCCACCACGAAGGGCACCGAGCTATCGATCGATAATACCACGGAATTACTGATATCGTCTTTGAGGTTGTGGAAAGCTGTTACAACAGCGGCATCTGGTGGAAAGTTTTTGCAATGCACTGGGGGATGTATTTTCTCGGAGTATTGCGAAATCCATCTTGCATAGTAAGCGAACATTCCGATCACCCGACACATTGTCTGCAGGTCCTGAGGTGGGGGTAGCTCACGAAGTGGGCGCAATCGCTCAGGATCAGGCTTAATCGTGCCGTCGGCTATCGTGTAGCCGAGAAGGTCAATTGACCTTGCCGAGAATACGCATTTCTCGTAGTTGAGAGTCAGATTATATTTTCTAGCAATGCTCAAGAATCTGTCCAGATTCATGTCATGTTCCCCCTGATCCCTACCGCACACTGTGACATTGTCCACGTAAACAAAAGTGTCTTTGAGGTTTTCATCTGAGATGATGTCGTCCATAACCCGTTGGAAGCAAGCTACTCCATTCGTGACACCGAATGGAATTCTCCTGAATTGGAAGAGGCGCCTACCTGCCTGGAATGCGGTGTAAGGTTTGTCTTCCTCTCGGATGGGAATTTGGTGATAGGCGCTTCGCAAGTCGATGGTGCTGAATATCTTATAATTGGCCACGCGTTCGACCATCTCGTCTATGCGCGGCAGGGGGTAGGCGTCGAGTTGGGTGAAGCGATTGACCGTTTGGGAATAATCGACAACCATTCGTTTCTTATGGTTCTGACTGCTGGTCACCAACACCTGTGCGCGCCATGGCGAATCGCTCGGTTCTATAATTCCTTCTTCCAGTAATCGCTTGGTTTCTGAAGTGATGAAATTCATGTCAGCAGTGGTATATCGCCGCGATTTGATCCCTATCGGTTTGCAGTCCGGCGACAGGTTAGCGAACAGCTGGGGGGACGTTACCTCTGCGGTAGTCAAGGCATTTAAAATTAGACGAGGTTTGCTTCCTCCAAAGGGTATTTCGACGCTCGTGTGCTGCTTGAGGACATTATGACCCAGAATTACGTCTGCGCACAAATCACGAAGCACCAGTACCCTTACATCCCGATGCGTGTACCCTTTTACGTCCAATTCAACATTGCAGTACCCTCGTACGCGGGACTGTAGTGATGTGGCGGCCATGCATACCGTATTGTCTGTCGGGTGGATTTTCCATTTCCTGTCCTTCACTAGCGAGCTGTTGACGAAACTTTCAGAGCTACCGGTATCAATCAGTGCCTCAGCCATATGCCCGTTAATTCGTACGTTGATGATAGCCTTGGATAGATTCCCCGGGGAGGCTGCAGTTAGTTTATTTTGCGAGTAGAGAGCCGCAGAAGTGGGTTTATTTCTCCTTAGAGTAAATTTACATACCCTGGCATAATGCCCTTTCTTGTCACAATTCATCGCAACTAATCACCGCAAAATAAATCAGTATTATATATCAATCAGTATTCTCACCATTCAATGAGCACCAAGTGAGCCGCCGACATAAAACGACAATGCCCCAGGGACAATCCCCGCAGCCGAGCCGAACCTCAGCTTTATCTCTTCTGTGCTCGAGCCGGGCAACATGTGATCACACGTCACGACCTTCAATTCACCACATATTATATATATATATATATATATATATATATATATATATATATATAGATATATATATATATATATATATATATATATATATATATATATATATATATATTGTTACGTTTGAGGGGGGGTATGCATTCAAAGGGTAATTAGGATGTTTAATTAGGTATGCCATGCTGTTCGAGTGTACCAGGATCTCGATGTAATCAGTAGCAATTCAGTGGTGATAAGTTGTCTAGTAAATGTCCATTTCTTCAAGGGGGAAATGATAATTGTCACGTAATTAGATAGGGATACGGGATAGGGTAAATGTGTCTGCGTAAACCCCTTTTAGTATTCTCTGGAGGCTTGCCGTGACGTCACAGGACAGTGCTGCAGATGGCTCCGCCCCGTGATCACGATTGGCGGAAGGCGACGGCGCAGGGCCAATAAAACGGCTCGATTGGAAGTGACGAGGACGGGAGGATAAA
>NC_140967.1:71193274-71218274 GCF_056783735.1 Eptatretus burgeri
ACAAGCACACTCGAGGCTGACATTTTGTTTTTTCCATGAGTACCAAACGATTTCTGCTGGTACTCATTGGAAAACCTACTCAGAAAAAACATGTGTGAGGCCCTGGCTATAGAGTACATTCATAAGCCTTTACACAGTAGCTTTTATTCTCGTTCTCGAGTGTTTTCATAAATACCAAGGCTGATGCACGTAAATTGGGAGATCGTAAAAACTCCAAATTGGACGTATTCTTCTTCTTCTTCTTCGCTTTAACACCAGTTAAGCACAATAAAAGCTGAAGTGATGACAATGATACGAGTTTTGAACGGTTTTCGATGTACACTCACAATATGCGCTACATCAAATGGTCATGTTAGAGGTAAAGTTTCAATTTCTTCTGTGGAATGGTTTTCAATGTATGCCCTTAAGAAAATGCAGACACATACGTGACCAGTTTGCTTAACCCTGCTTTTCACTTCATGAGCGCAGGCTAATAAGCTTTATATATTTGATGAAATGGTTTGTACTTGCAATAAATCAAGAATTAGTGATTATAACAAGCTGTTTATTTCAGCAATAGTAACTTTTAATGTAACTGCAGTATGGCAAAGGTTATAATAGAAGAGGAGGAAGAGACAAGTGTTAGTGTTTTGCCTAGCAACTCGTTTGAGAGTAAACTCCATTGTCTTAGGTCATGTGACCCGCCATGAGAAGAGCAAGGCTGCACCGGCCAACTTTTATATGCAGATATTTTCATTTATGGACATTTTCCGATGGTTCTTGTGATCTTTCCTGCGATACTGGCTTTGAGTTGCATCAGTATGCAAAATTTCAGCTTTATAGCCCACCGAGAAGGTACTAAACATTTCTATCAGTGAGTGAGTTGTTAGAAAGAGCTTTATATGTATGATTAATTTTTATGTCAGGCCATGGACTTACCAATCACCTTTTGTACCTTCACCACCAACACCCTCCTCCCACTCCACTGGTCTCCCTCCCAAACATCAATGATCATTGCGAAAATCTTCATTATACTCACTTCACAAGACACACTAAGCCTGTCTGATCTACAGCCACCCCAAGGTGAAAAAAAATCACTAAGTCCTAAATCATTCAGAGATGTAACTGCTTATAGAGCACTTTACCTCCGAGGTATGAAGAATTAAAGCATCTGCAATAGAGGCAGCTGTGTGTGGGACATGGATATCGTGTGTCCACCTGCTCGTAGCATCTATATATTTGAAGAAAATGTTTATGCTCATGGAGGGAAACACCATGATGAGAAAAGCCTAGGGAGGTCAGCTGTTTGGAATTCTCACATTACATAAGCATTTATCTCACATATATGTCATATCATGTTGGAATCCCTTATACTGTGTTCATTTTTCTTTTTCTCATGATGTCCTTGTAAAATTACACCAATTTATTATAATGTCCTTGTCTTGCATGTGCTTTGTGTACTAAGGTGTTCTATGAGCCTTAGATCACTCGTGAAAGAAAAAAAAGAGTAAAAAGCATCTCAGTTTCATTAACTAAATAAAATATCTGTTGCTGCTCTCAAGACACCTCTTCTTACTCGAAAATTTTGGTCCATGCCCAATCCCAATAACAAAGGAAAGAAAACATTGTTGAATAAAGTTTGCCTGAAAAACTGATTCTTACTGAATGCTTCCAAGCTGGTGTACAATCTCTAAATTGCTGGATTTATGTGGATACACGTCCGGGCGAGAATAAGTAAAACATGCCGTGTGGCGATCTCTTACGCTTGTAGCAACAACCATTGTGGTGCAGACTGATGCGGGGACTGGTGCCTTGCACATGGGTTATTTTATCATATTTCTACAGACCCCTACCTTATTAGCGCTATCACAAATCCACCATCAGTTCTCGTGCCAGCGCTTGCCCATTTATCATCAGTTTCATCCCATGATGAGCGATGGTGAAGTCAAGCCTTGTGGCCTCGTGCGTGAAGCAGTTCTCACTGCCCGTAGTTTCACCATCAACCCCCCTCTTTTCCCCAAGGCCCTTCCTTCTTTCCCCATCCCATCTCGATTCTCTCCTCTTTTTACCTTTCTTTCCAGATTTTTAAAACGCCTTGAATACTCCCTCAACCTCTTCCATTATACCGAGTGTTCCAGCCCGATCATCAATAAAATATGCTCTTCCAACTCCAGTACTGTATCCTTGTTTGACGTCAAAGGTGTTTTGACTTTCAATGTGAGTAAATAAAGAAAGAAATGCAATGCACAATACAAGAGAAAGAGAGACATTAAATGATGCAAATCTGTCGCAGGTGATTCATATTGGCTCTTTGTGAACCAACATCTGGGAATGCATATATATTCGTATCTTCACCAAAATTGAATTAAAATAACTTGGTGGACAGGTTGGGTGTGCGACAAGGACGAATTGATTCAATTTTGGTGAAGATCCGAATCCAGATCCAGATCCGAGAAATTTTTAAGTAATTCTTTACCATCGAGAGATGGGGCTAAAAGCTATGAATAAAGCAAAATATCTTGACAAGTTGTGGAGGAGCGATGACAAAACTCGGTGGATGAGTTGTTCGAAGTGACAAGAACAAGCCGATTCGATTTGGGTTAAGGTCTGAATTCAGATCCGACCCATCAGTGGGATGGAAAATGGAAACCATTCAGACTTGCAGAGGAATCCGGATTCGGATCTTCACCAAAATCGAATCAATTGGTCCGGTCTTTGTCACACACCCAACATGTCCACCAAGGTTCATCCAAATCCATCCACACCTTGATTTGAATTTATTCAATTTTGGTGAAGATGAATCAAAAAAAAAAAATTCTGGTCAAGATAAATTGGGGATACAAAGTCGCCGGAGGCATTATGTTTTCATGATGTCTGTCAGTCTGTACGTATGTCCATCTGTCCATGCTGATTTTCTCCATTTTCTCTGCAACCTCTTATCCGATTCAGAAAAAATTTTCACCATCGGTGACTACTCATGTAGAAAGTTATAATTATAATTATAACGTCATAGGTCACCTGGTGTGACAGCCATGTTGGAAAAAATGAAAAACTTTGGACCTCTGTATCTCCAAAACAACTCCATGGAAAAAATTGAAATTTGGTACGCGTCAAGTACTCCCCATGGGAAACAAGTTTGATTTTTTTTGATGATGTCAAAGGTGGCTTCGTTATGAAGTCATAATTGCAAATGTCAAATGCTTTATCCGATCAGTGTGAAAATTTTTTGGTGTTATCTCGGGCTAAATTGTATGGAGAAAAAAAAATTGATGACATCATCGGTCACGTGGTTTTGCAGCTGCATTGTTTTTAACATGAAAATCTTAAAACATCTCAGAAATGGCTGAGCAGATTGAGGCAAAACTTCACAGGTATGATCGCCTATTGATGGGGAACAAAAGTTTTCTACCTATGACATCCATCATATGTCACATGGTTTGGCAGCCATATTGGATTTACGCTAAAGCCTTTAAAAATAATCTCCAGAACGGCTTGACAGATCCGCGGGAAACTTCACCCACATTTTCCCAAAGCCTTGGAGATATCAGAGTGTTCACGAATAATGAATATGTCACATGGTTTGGCAGATATGTTGGATTGAATGAAAATCTTTTTTTTTTCAGTCCTCTTGAACCGCTTCATCAATCGACGTGAAACATCACAATTATTGTCCAGTCCTCATGGGGAATATATGTTTTAAATTTCATCCTGATCAGACACATGGTCTGGCAGCCAGGATTATTTAATATTTTGAATCTGGGTTCAAGGATTTAAATCAACCTTGGTACAAGTATGTATAATGATGGAATAATGTGTGCAGAGGCATACCTGGCCTGAGCTGGGTTTTGATTGTGGGGTTGCGCTTGGTGGCGGGTCTGGCTGCTGGAGAGGTGTTCGTTTGTCCGGTTCGTTTATTCCTTCGCACTCCGGGTGTCTCAGGGTGGTTGTGACCGCTTCGGAGAGATCCAGTCCTAGAGCGGGTAAACAGGGTAGCAACCACAGTTCGAGTCACATTCCTCAAGGGAAGCCCATGTTATAATTAATGTCTTTAAAAATGGTACGTGTTGTTTGTATGGGTGGTTTTGCTATCCTGTTTGAAGATAACATACCCCATTTCATTCAATCCCATACTAATTCCAGCAGATGGGACCATCTTCCCCAATTAACCTCAAGTCCCCCTCCCAAATGCAAGTCAAACTCCCCCCTCCCCTTCTCTTCAAGTCCCACAACCAAACGTAAGTCCAGCACACCCCTTCCCCTCCCCACTTCTCTCACCTTGCTCCCCCACCCTTTCCTTCTGGCTCCCTACCTCTCTCTCTCTCTCTCAACTTCATATTCCCATCAGCGAAGCAATGGGTAGTATTTGCTGGTATCTAATACAGTGTGTGTGTATGTGTGTATGTATATATATATATATATATATAAATAGATTTTTTTGTTGTTGTTGTTAAGGCCAAAGTCACATTTGCTCTACGGCGAGGTTACGGCGGCCGTACGCCCTCTGAATTGACAGAAACGTGTGGCGGCCACAGAGTTTCTGCAGTTGCCTCAGGGTGGCCCTACGCCGTTTGGCTATATTTTACAGGCCGTAGGGGTCGCCGTGGAATTATAACACGGAGTTATCACATTTTTCATTTCTACGTTCGCCGTAGCAATTCGACAAGCCGAAACAAAAGAACTGGTAAAAAAAAAAAGAACCCACTCGTTACCGTCTGTCTGGCTGCATGTTCGCCTTGGGGCCCCCCCTGCGGTCGCCTTGCAGGCACCTTGCGTCTGCCTTGAAAATTCTATGGTCGCCGCAGGAACGCCCTAAGGTCACCGTGCGACATCAAATCAAAGACCATACGGCAACCCCACGTTTTCGGTCTCCACAATTTCTAAATACGCCATGCGGCTACCCGAAAAATAAAAACATATGTGACTGCTACATTGTGTGACCGTGGAAATACTGCGGCTGCCCTATAATTGCTAGTGGCGGTAGATTTTGTAGACCCCACGGCCGCCATGGCAAATGTGACTTAGGCCTTAAAGAAGAAGAAGGTGATTCCAACCAAAAGTAAACGAGATCTACTCCTTTAATTTGAGTAATAAGCAAGAGCAGACCTGGTCTCAGGTGATGTTTCACGCACTTCACAGCAGGCTTCCTCAGGCCAACAGACCCCGAGCCTCGGCACGTGTCCGGTTTTTATTTCGATTCGACCGCTCATTTACAGTCACGCGCTGGTGCTCGAGGTCAAATGGAGGAGTGCTTTTTCATTTTATTTTGCAAACTTCAAGCAAAATAAACGTCCAATCACCTCATCGATGGGCTTCTCTGCACTTTTTTGTTTTTACTCACATGTGATCTGGTGTTGTATGTGTGTGGGTGAGCATGGGTGTACGCTTGTTGTTTTTGTGCTTCCAGGGTATAAAAATGGCTGCTTTTGTGTCCAGGTTGGACGTGACGAGTTGTTGGTGGTGCGATTGTTGGGGTTCTCGTTGGGTGTTGTCCACACGTGGATGTTGGCTGTTATTTGTTGCTCACTTTATACAGCTATTTGCATCATCCAGTTTTTGCCATTTGCATCAGAGGTGTGTATTGTGTGGGTATATCCACAGTCTCTGCAGTCAGACCATCTTCTCGGCTCATCACGTGCAATGCTTGCAGTATGAACTTGTGTCGTTTGGATGTTGTGTTTGGAACACGGGTCCCATAATAGTCAAAGTTATGACCAGATTGCAGGCAATGACATGCTATAACTGACCGGGTCACCTTTCCAAGCCTAATTGCTCTATCATGTTCATCCCGCCTTTGTTTTAAATTTATTTCAGTTTCACAAATGTATAATTGGTCACAGTCTCTGCATGACGAATGATAAACTACTCCAGATTTGTCACCAGTTGATATTGTGTCCTTTAGTTTTGAAATGACATTTCGGATGGTGTGGAGGAATGTAGGCTACACCAATCCCTGCATTGCATATTATCTTGCCAATCCTTTCAGAAAGGCCTGGGTAGTATGGCAGTACATAGTGCCCAAGTGTTTCTGGCTCCTTCTGTTCTGTTCGTTTTGGTTCTTTCAAGGTGGGGAGTATCCTTTTGCTATACCCATTTTTGAGCAGGATTCCTTTAACTAATCTGATTTCTCTAATTGCCTCAATTTTGGAAGACGACAGTTCATGCCTGTGCTGCCAAGGTCCGTGCTCCACTGTGTTTGTGGGAGATTGGGTTGCAGGAGTTAAAATCCAGTAACTTAATGGTGTTGGTTGGTTTACTGTAAACCGAAGACTTAAGGGAGCCGTCAGGCTTACAGTGAACCTCCACATCCAAAAGGCCAATTTGCTTTCTTTTTCAATTTAAATTGTGAAGTAAATGCTGGGGAATTAACTATGTTTGTTGAAACAATTATTTGTGAAGTTAATGCCAAGTTGCCCCAGAAGGTGGTCTGCCATGTTTGTATGCACAATGGCGAAAGTGTCATCCACATACCTGTTCCAATTCTCATGAAACTCAAATATCTTTTTTTGGAGTTCCTCCATCACCAAATTAGCAACAACAGCAGAGACCAGTGAACCCATAACTATGCCAAATATTTGTCCATGGTGTGCACCGTCATAGATGAAGGTCATGCTATTCAGACATCTCCAGCAAGCTCGCAACATCATCAGGTGTTAGTTGGATGTTCTGACAAGCTATTTTCCAATCATATGAATGTTTCAACCGATCGGGTGTGATGCTCAATGCTAAATCGACTGGGATATTGGTGAAAAGTGAAACCACATTGAAAGATACAATCATCTCATCTTCTTGGATTCTAACCTCCCATCCTTTTGACAAATTCACCACTATTCTTTAACAATTTTATCAGTCTTTCCTACAAGTCTGCCCATGATACGTGCTAGAAAGCCCGACAATCAGTAAAATGGTGCATTGACGAAAGACATGATGGGTCGAAGAGGGACATTGTCTTTGTGGATCTTGGGAAGACCATACAGTCTGGGTGCTGAACCATTGCTGCAGTAAAGCCAATTCGAGTCCTGGTTGCCCAGCCTGCCTGCTCTATTGAGCATGGACAATCTTGTATTCAAGGACCAATGGTGCTTTGGAGTTGGGTCATTTGGAAATTTTTGATACGTTTTCCCACCCTCCAGTAGCGATATGATTTTATCATGGTAAGACTCTTGTCCATTACTGCCACTGCCCTACCCTTGTCTGCTGGTGCAAAGATCAACTCATTCCTGTTTGTTAGACTTTTCATAGCCTTCAGCTCTGGCACCGAGAGATTAGGTTTGGATTTGTTCATGTCTAACCAGGCTCCAATGGTCTGAGACTTGTGGTTTGTGATTGTGGTCTTCTCCTTCTCCCATGATCTGATAACATAAATATATCACATTTAACCATCGAAGTTCACAATCTCACCAAATATATAGGGATACAGGTTAAAATCCCCCCAAAATTTGGCTTTTAACAAAGTATTCTATACATCGATCGACTCTGGCGGAGATGGATACAGGCGGTGGCTTGTGTGTTTACAAGTTATGAATTGAGAAAATGACTTTAAAACCCCTATTTAAGTGCATCACAGTATACAATGTGATCCCATAAAGTAATGTGGTGATTAACCTTGGGAGCTTAGAGGAGGAGGGTAGAAAACAAACAATCATTTCACTTATATATACATACATACATACATGTACATATATACATACATAGATAAGGTGCCGCGAGGAGTGATGTAAGGGACACATCGGCCATTTTGGAGTTAATGCCATTTTGCACTATTTTAACCCTTTCCCTATCATCCGAGCCTATCATCATCATATCATTAAAAAAATGTCGCTTACATCACTCCTCCTCGCGGCGCCTTATATATATATACACAAATAAACAGATGATTGGTACTACAGAACATTAATATGGATTCAAACAAACACGACAAAATAGTGACCGAAGCTTTTCGCGCTGCACTCCTCAGGGTAAAAAAAAATCGCAGCAAGTGAAGGCGTGTGCTTCATCCGCAGGTCTCAATAAGGTAGACGCTGATTGGTTCAGGCATAATGACATCACAGTTAATCCGAACGCCCATTGGTCAGCTCATTATCTTCATCTCGAGCTCCCATTGGCTGAAGCAGAGTTCGTCGATGAGTGACGATTGCAACCACATCCTTGAGAAAGGGGGGAGGGGCCTCCCGTAAGGTCCATTCACCATTTGTTACCGTACTTCCCTTGATCTTTCCATACTGAAAGAGACACAGAGATCGTACAAATTCCTTTTGACGACATAGTATTGGATCGGTGGTAAGGATGAAGGTTGCTTCCAACACACATAAATGAAACGAGCTCCGACCTCGGCTCAATATACCAACCATAGTGTTGTGCGGCCCCACATACCGAGCTTCACATCGGCACTTAAACTCAAAAATAACATTGCTGGTTTGTGAGGTGAGGAGCACATCCTTGTTGACTGACGTCAGCAAACGGCGAGAGGTAAAGATGACTTGGGGTTGCACAGCCAGAAACGTGTTGGACACAATATGTTTGATTTGTACTTCAAACCTTGGTGATGATTGCCCTTTCCAGGGCATCCTGATATCGACTGACTGAACATTTGTCCGGACCAATCTTCCGATCTCTTGTCGTGTTTAGAAACTCGTGTATGTATCTCGTAACTATATGCTCAGCATAACCATTCTCACCGAGTATATTCATGATTTTGTCAATTTCAGCAGGAAGATTACAAGGTGAACAAATCCTCTGTGCTCTGTTAACCAGGATATTTATTGATCAAGACAATTTTGTACATCGTGGAGCTGTCGGAGTCCCAGCGAGTATACTGCCCTGTGAAAGTCGGCTTCTTCGGATGTTGTGAAACCAAGGTGGGATCCATCAACCAACACGTCCAAAAATGGTAACGTGTTTGACGATTCCAGCTCCGTGGTAAACTTCAGCGCTGGATGGAGAGTGTTGAGCCATGCCTGGAAATTGTCACATGCCATCCGAGACTCAAACAAAGCAAAAATGTCATCAACATACCGATAGTATACGATTTGTCATTCATCTCACCACTAATCTACAGACACAGGCACCTCAACCATTCCAGGAAGAAAGCCTTGCTTAACTCTCTTGCGTAAGCAAGAGGATAGACAGAATTAGAAAGCAAAGTCAGTGGGGTATGGTGTCGATCCCAGGCTCATCTGCAAATGAGCTAGTAAGCCCATGTGTAAGGTTTATGGTGCGGGAAATTGAGAAATGCAGGTGGGAGATGCGGTGTTTGAGGTAGCGTGTCATGAACTGCTCCAAAAAGAACTACTGTGGACTCAGTTGATGTCCCACAACAGTCCAAGTCAATGAGGTGTGTGCACTGAAAGATTTGAGGATATAAGGTGTGTGTGTGTGTGTGTGTGTGTGTGTGTGTGTGTGTGTGTGTGTGTGTGTGTGTGTGTGTGTGTGTGTGTGTGTGTGTGTGTGTGTGTGTGTGTGTGTGTGTGTAAAAGATGTGTATGGAGAGGTCAGTTCTCAGGAGATTTGTTCAGGGAGGAGGTGGTCACCACGCGGCTCAGTTTTCATTCCACCTGGTATTTCTCGGTGTTGCGTTCCCTAAAGCGCCTGTCGTGGACTGACACTTTGAATTGACACTCGGAACTGTTGCTCTCTGGACTTGACTCTCCAGAACAGGGCTCTCTCTCTCCTCACTCGCTCAGAACTAACTCAAAAACTTGAACTGGAACTCGATTTTAGCTCTCTCTCCTCTCGCACTCAGAACTCACCCAAACTCCACTCCAAAACTACTGGTTATGAACTGCTATTTTGGAGATGTTATCAGCTTTTCCCCCGCCACCAATCACATCCGCTTTTCGGTATCTCCCACACTGATTGGCTGGCGCACTGCAATCCAGCCATCAGGATTCGTCATTGAAGAGTGATTGGCAGGGCTACTGGTTCAGGGCGGGGCGAGCGGAAGGGTCGTACCATGCGTCCAATGCCCGCGCGAATGTCCACCTACTTGATTGGAACTTTGGTTAAATGATTGAAGCACTGGAATTGCTGCTTGGACGATCAAAGTGCTGGAGTTACCGTGAAGATGATCAAAGTGCTGGAGTTGCCACTTAGACTATCAAAGTGCTGGTGAAATGGAGTTATGTTAAGCAAGTTTCTTGATAATATGGTAAGTTAATGATGGTAAGGATGGAGTTTGACAATGACGTTTGATTTCAGAGGAGTTGGAGAATGAGGAAGAGCACAATGGGGAAAGTTCTTACGACATCCACAACACATCGTTCCCTTCCACTGACACAAGGGAAGAGGTAATCTAACAAAACAAAAATACTCCAGAGATATCTAAACTCCAGGGTTTCTTTATGTGTTGGATGTAACTTCCCAGGATCTTCCAAAACCTCACCACTACCCCCTACTCTGTACCAGATGTGTCTCAAGTCTCCCGGCTCCAGTGCTAAAACAATTACCTGGCCTATCGGATACCTGAGTGCGACATTCGTTTGTTCTGAAAAGTTTCATACATGTCCCCACGAAGAAAAATAACGAAAATGAATGTGTTGTGTAACTATTCCTACACATTCACTCGATGTACTTCTTCTTCTTCTTCTTCTTCTTCTTCTTCTTCTTCTTCTTCTTCTTCTTCTTCTTCTTCTTCTTCTTCTTCTTCTTCTTCTTCTTCTTCTTCTTCTTCTTCTTCTTCTTCTTCTTCTTCTTCTTCTTCTTCTTCTTCTTCTTCTTCTTCTTCTTCTTCTTCTTCTTCTTCTTCTTCTTCTTCTTCTTCTTCTTCTTCTTCTTCTTCTTCTTCTTCTTCTTCTTTCGGCTGCTCCCGTTAGGGGTCGCCACAGCGGATCATCAGTATGATCCGCATAGTGATTTGGCACATGTTTTACGCCGGATGCCCTTCCTGACGCAACCCTGGTCGCCATTCACTCGATGTACATAGTATCTAAACAATTCTACATTCAATTATACATCCATACACATATCCAGGTTGGTTCAAACACTATCTACACTTCCACGCTGGTCCATCACGCTAGTCTTTAAACAGTCTTTCAAAATGGTCCTTGGTCCTTGGTCCACAAAAAAAAATGGTCCTTGGTCCACAAATGATGACCGTCCTTGAGGAGGCATGACAAGAGTGGCAGGCAAACAGGCAGGGCAAAGGCAAACAAGGCATTGGAAATTAAGGCATAGGCAAATCGGGCCGGCAGGTGTCGCTGTCTGGCCTCTTGTATACACGTAGCTGAGGGGGTGGCAATGCTGGCAAATCAGGTGATGGGGTCGGCCATAGCTTAACTGTCCCCTTAACTCCCCCATGGGCCTATCCTTGTCATTGTCTGTGCCCCCCCCCTCCCAGTCCCTACTTTGGCCATAGCCTCCTCCTATACCGTCCCTACGTCTCTAACTATGATGTCTCTTGGGGCACACTAAGGCAATTGTAATCCCGGATTAAATCCCCTCATCCCCGAAGAATCCCTTGAGAAAAGGTGGATCTGTGGAAACCTCAACATGAGTTTGAGCTGCATTGCAGGTTCCATGGCATCCTCAGGTGGGAGACGCCAGTAGACAGTAATCACCTGGGTGGTGGTTGGTGCGGAGGAAGCATTTCTAACTATCCTAGCAATTGCTACATCATTCATTAAGCTCCCCCGAGACTCGCCAATGCGTCTCTCCTTAAAGGGGAACCCAAACGTTAAAAAAAAAATTATGAAAAAAAATTGAGAATCATGAATCACGGTCGAATTTGAAGGGAAAATTTGAAATATTTTTGCCATTCACAAAGTGTTGAAAAAAGCCCGAGAGTGTCGAATTTCGATTTTGCCAATGACGTCATATCTGGAATCCATTTTGATCTGAACGGCGGCTTACTTGGAGAACCAGTGCAGGTTGGATTCCGATACTAAATCCACCATCATTAGTGACTGAAGGTTCTCAGTATGTTGAAAGTGATCATCGGGATTTTAAAGAAACTATTGGAGACAAAATTAGTGATGGAAACCCTTTCGGGGGAATTGTGGAGCCGAATTGTTTTGAGCCTTGTGCGAGGGATTTTGTATGAATTGATAAATCGGTTTATATATTACTCGAGCAGAAATACCCATCATCGCCCGACAGCACGGGCACCGCCCAGCACACTCGGACATCGCAGACAAAATTGGCGACCATTGCTTTGTCCCACCGTCGCAGGCTGTCCAGGTGTCTTGTATGTTACGGAATCATCCCATTTCATACTTTTCCGGACCCCATTTATGTCCGTGCCGTGTCCCACTATCAGGTCTGTGAGGTGTTGATGTCCCTCGCTAGTGGATGGGTATTGTGGAGGGGAGGAGAGTGAAGAGGGGTGTGGGATGGTGGTAGATATTGTGGGGGTGTTGATTGTGGGAGGATGGTGAATGGGGGATGTGGGATGGTGGTGGGTATTGTGGAGGTGGGGGGGGATGGGTGATAGTTGTAGGGGGATGGTGGAGGGGAGGTGTGGGATGGTGATGAGAATTGTGGAGGGGGTGTGGGAAGGTGGTATGTCTTGCGGAGTGATGGCTGTGGGGGGGATGGTGAAGGGGTAGTGTGGGATGGTGGAGGGTATTGTGGGGTGGGGATGTGAGATGGTGGTAGGTATTGTGGGGTGATGGTTGATGGGAGGATGGTGGAGGGGGGTGGACTCTAAAAGTTTTAGCATCCTCGGTCAAATCCTTTCAGAGGAGTAGATGATGATACATACATACTTTCTCTCCACTATAAATAGACGGTGGTTCATTTGACTTGAAGAAATTTGTGTTGATAATTTGTAATTATTTTCAGGTGCTCTTGTGGTAACTGTCGGGCAATGGCAGCCATTGTTTGAGTCGTCCGTGCACATGTGCTGGTAGCTCAGTAGAAGTAGTATTACAGTTTTGAGTGACGGCTATATCTTCCGCTTAATCATGGGGATGGCATCCTCTCTCGATCGCGGGGGATAACCACAAGATCTAGCTATCTCTGTTGTTTCATAACAGTGCTCTGTAACATGTTCCGAGCACAAAACCGGACATTTTGTAGGCCCGATCCACACCGAGATATTTCGGACAAACCTCATCTAATTTCTGGAAAATTTAGGGTGTTTTGGCCATTGGTGGAGCATGAACCCACCTCGTGTTTGTATTAATATACAAGTACCAAGGACGCATCGACTCGGCATACTTGTAGAAAAATCGAAAAATATTCGTTGTTTTAGCTAAATCATACTGCGATGCAACCCGTATGGCGTACACAGTACGAATCTGGTGGTCCACTTCATGTGTGACATCACAACTAATCTAGAAGAAGAAGAAGATTTCGATACTCTTCATTAAAAAAGAAAAAATAGTCTTCATCACCATACCTCCTTCCAATGAGCCACACTCCCAACCCGTCATCTCCTCTTTCACCCTGCCAAACAAAACTTTCCACTTACAGCACCAACCACAGAACGACATCCATGGGAATTTCACTGGATCCCACTCGCTAACCTTTCGACAAGCTTTGGGTTTCCTTGGATGGGACTCATTACCTCCCAATCACTCCTTCACACCACCATTTATTCCTTCATTACTCTCTGGGCCGCTGTTCCCGCATTCACTCCATTCGTTCACCATGGTGACGTGGCCGACGCCACATCTTTTCAAACAAGTTTCTCTCTACCTATCCCATGCATCCCTCGTTTTCCCTTTATACTACGTACGTTCCGTTTAACACGACGTTGCTAAGCTATCTACGTACCCAGCTTAGTCTTACCCATCTTTAATCCACTATGTCCCTAAGGCTCCCATCTAATACTAATCCTCTTCGGAGAAGAAAGATAATCCTCGGAAGTGGTGGCCACACACCACTTCCGCACAGGGGTGACCTCACGACCTTTCGCACTCCACATCCATACATGGATAGCCTCACGACCTTTTTCACACCGAACACGCACACGAGCTTCCTCACGGCCTTCACCCTGCCCACTCTCACACAGTGGGACTTTCTAAAACCTCATACGTACATGAGCAACCTCACATACCAGTTCCTGCAGGACCATCGGGAAAGAAAAATGTTTCACTCTTTTTAACCCTTGGGCAGTTTTCCCAACACAGATGGCACGCACTCTCCAATACATTGTGCCTTGTACACTGCCACCCCCCCCCCCTTTGGACTGGCACAGATTCCAACCTTGCTCTTCTAAATTCCCCCCACACAGGAGAAGAACCCATTAACATTAAAAAAATTTCACTCACGGAAGGCTCATTCCTCCTGTAAGTCCCAACAGCAGCTACCCCCATCTGGATCAGTGAACATCCGTGCTTTCTCGTTCATCCATCCATTCTACTTGGCACGCTTTCGGAACACACTCCGGCACACTCGTTCTGAGCACATACTCCATACTTTGCATCACTCCAAGAAAAACTGAGTCATTTATTCCCTCCAAGCTTGACATACACCTTGTCGCACTTTCCACCCACTCCGACTCACACTGCACACCTTGACCGAACCCACCTAGCTCTGGTCCACCTCAAGGACTCTTATCCTCTCCACCTCTACCTGCAATGCGCTATCCCGATCTTTGCACATTGTTTCTACACATTCCAGCAATTCTTTTTGTTATTGTCTCCACCCTTTCCTTCATTAACATCCGTTCTCCTTTTGCTTTGTTAATTTCATCGTTCATCTCCGGCGTCTCCCGCTTTGTTCCTGCAAGTTCCTCTTCTAAATTACTTCATTTGTTTATATCCATTTGTTCATCTGTTGTTCTTTTGTTTCTATTGTCTTTCCCACCTCCCCTATTTTCTGCGTTAGGTCATCATGTCAGGTCTTACATTCCTTCTAAATTGCCATCATTTCTCTTTTTAGTTTCTTCTGGGCACTTGGAATTCCTTTATCATCAACGCATTGTTTTCAATTTTTATTTTTCATTCTTCTTGCACCTCTGTAAGTTCTTATATCTCCGTCATTCTTGCCTCACTCGCCATGCACTCCCTCACTTTGTTCGACTCTCCCCATACGGCCTCGATCTTCGCCGCCATATCACTGGCCATTGCCTTCATGTCATTGTCCATAGCATCCATTTTCTTGCCCATTGCCTTTACGTATGCTTGCCCCCACATCCATTTTACGCCTGATGCCAGCCCCAATGTCCTTATTCGGCCTTTCCATTGTCTCTGCCTGCCGCATATACAACCCTGCCATTGTTAGCATCTTGTCAGCCTTGTCAAGTGGCAATGGCAATGCCAACCCGCTATCCCATAGGGTTAACTCCATTGGAGGTGCCATGTTTTCCGGAGGATGGGGGGTGGCAGCCATCAGTTACTGTGGGCACTTCTGTTGTGCCTCTCAATGCTCCCTCTCCCACAATGTCATTAATCGGAGGTGGTTTCTCCCATTTCCTCTACAAAACCCATATGGGCCTGCCCATCTTGGTTAGACATAGCTGCTTTAATTTAATTTTCAATTTCACCCTCACAATGCTTCTTCGAGTTTTGCACGATCCTGACTCCCAATGTTATGGAGTCAGTGGGTTTGAAAGACCCCTCTCCCAGACACCAAATGTTACGGGTTTGCCAGCTGTGTCAGGAGTGGCCTCTCAGACCTGCTTCCCGACCTTTGACCCTGTAACCGATGAGCTGCAGATAACTCCAGGCATGGCGGGTTGCCGAGCAACCATGGACGCAATCTTAGACTATCAACTCAAGTATGGTCCTCGCATCCACTTCCAGCATTACCTTCCTGGCAAGCTAATCCCCCCCAGAAAGGAAACCATGCTCTAGATGTCCCACCCTATTTATCAATTAGGTATGGCCGAGTAGAACCAAAAGTGGGGCACCTGCTAGTCTGAGCATAGAGAAACAACGGGGCAAAACTCTCATCCACTATTTGCACACTAGTGTCCAGTCAATGGAGAAAGAGACAATCGAGCAGGTTGGAAACAAAAGCACATATTTACCCGCAATGCAATGTTCCAACAGAAAGTCTTACTCTTACACAATCACCTTATCATGAAATCTCGAGACACAGGCACCTCATTTGCTCTGGGAAGTTAAATAAGTAAGCATGATAGACATAGTGGGGCTCATTGCCAACACTTCGCTCACCCGACACAAGCCTGCAGGCTTACATGGTCCCAACCTAAAAAGGGGAGGGCGGGAAGAAGAGAGGGTGATGGTGTAATGCCCAATGTGGGGAGAAATGCAGTGAATGCATATCAGTACCCCTGCTCTGAATGAGTCGAGGAGACATCATTGATCGTTCTTTGTGTGTTCCAAATGAATGATTAGAATGAGGAAAAGCAAGAGAAAGATCATGTGAATCAGTGTGTAATAGCCGGTCCATCCAGAGAATAGAGCTCCGCAGCTTGCAGTGCACTATCCGCAGCTTGCTCGCACTCACTCCCAACAAAGCCCACCTGCGCAGTGGCTTGGCTCATTCCTTGATGATTTGTCTAGCAGCAACACAGCCTCAAATTCTGGGTGGCAGATCAGTTCAAGTATGGAGGCATGCGCTGGAGCAGTGCGTCGCTGCGTCCCTCTCTTAAGTATAGGACATTCCAGACACCCACCCAAAGGGACCGCCTCAGGTTAACCCAAGGAGACTGTCGTCTTATGGACGACACCTCAGCACCACAAACTACCGCAGTATGACCCAGGAAGTTCACCCCATGCTCTTCCTCCTATCATCCCAGAATGGGGGGTCCTGAAGGCTTTACCCCAATCCCGTCATGTTTAAGTGTATGGATGCACCGTAAAGAGGTGCAGGAAGGAGAGAGATAAGAAGGGATTTAAGAAGAGAGGGGATATAGAAAAGAGTTACAGATGGAATTCAAACCTGCTGCACAAACACAACGCATTTTCCTATCCACTGATACGAGGGGAAAGGTAATCTATCAAAACAAAATTACTATTGAGCTATCTAAACTCCAAGCTTCCTGTATGTATAGGTGCAACTCCCCAGGGTCTTCCAAAATCACAACAATAGATCCATTACATATATATTGCTGTGGAAATGGCTCCAAGGCATTAATACTGTAAAGTTTAGAGCAGTTATTTCCTCAAAGTGAATGTCAAGCATAAGCGTAAAGTAATTAATTGTTAGATTATGCATCGCTTTTATATCTAGTTAGACAATGTCTACCCATCCTTATGTCTGTAGCTAAAATTATCAACCCTGTTTGATGTCATTTTTATCATTCTGCCCAATGTAACATGTCCAAAATGTCCTTTTTTAGCATTCTACTCAGCATTGAGGCACAAGTTTTGGTGGCAAAAGCAGTCAAGCCATTGTAACAGTCATGGGTTACCGCCTTAGATAGCTCGTGACAGAGTTCACGGAGGACTCCTCCGTCCACCCGGCCAATAGAAAGCTCGTGAGAGAGTTCGCGGAAGAGTCCTCCATCCACCCGGCCAAGCCGCAACCACTGATAAAGGCCCTGTCACACCTTGACGTTTTAGCCAGCGTATGGCAAGGTCTCAAAATGTATGTAACACGCTGGCGTATGCTGAACTATTGATGTTTTTTTTAAGTTTTGGGCATATAATAACGTGTTGGACGTATGCATAACGTGTTAGTAACGAACACAGAACGTTTCAATCACATATAGATAACTTATACCAACGAATGCTGAGCGTGTTGTCAGCGTTCAGAACCTATGCCCAACGATAGTCTAACTTACGCATAGCGCGCGCGGCAGTGTATCGCTGACAATCACGTGGCGTAGGCTATTGATAGGCTGCGGCTCGACGATTCAAATCATAACCGCACTAGACATCGAAGTGTGAAGCCGCTGTCACACCTTGACGTTTTAGCAAGCGTATGCCTACGTATGAAAAATTTGCCGAACCAAGCTGGCACACGTCGAATACGTTTTGGGTAAGTTTTGTATACGTTAATAGCACGCTGGCATACTGTACGTCGTAGTACGCTGGCATGAGTCATAGTACGCTGGCATACGTCATCATACGCCGAGTAATTTTCAGCATGTTGAAAATTTCTCGACGTACTCGATGTATGACACACATTCCGCATATGCTGGCATAAGTTGTAGGCACGCTGCGCGATCGATTGACACACGTCGATTGACACATGCCTCACTCAACCCTCACGTTACTCATAAGTCGAAACACGTCAATGTAATGGTAAGCGTCAGTGTTCCAGACTCCCTGGTTTTTTTTTCTTTTCTTCGGTATGACGGTGATGTTGACACTTCGATTTCTAGTGCGGTTATGATTTAAATTGTTGAGCGGCAGCCTATTAATTATATTATATTATAACCGCACCAGAAATCGAAGTGTCAACATCACTGTCATACCGAAGAAGAAAAAAACCCCCAAAAAAATAACAGGGAGTCTGGAACACTGACGATAACCATTACCTAGACGCGTTTTGACTTGTGAGTAATGTACAAGTAATGTGTGTCGACGTGTGTCAACGATCGCGTAACGTGCCTACAACATGTTACTCATAGGTTAGAAATAAGTTTTGGGTACGCTAAACATTACCTCGACATGTTTCGACTGATAAGTAACTTACAAGTAACACGTGTCAACGTGTGTCAACGATCACGTAAAGTACCTACAACTTATGGCCAGCGTTATGCGGAACGTGCGAGTCATACGCTGGCATACATCGAAAAATTTCAAGCATGGAAAATTTGTCTAACACCTCGGCGTACTACGACGTATGCCAGCGTACTATGACGTATGCCAGCGTGCTCTTAATGTATACAAACTTACCCATAACGTATTCGACGTGTGTCAGCGTTTTAGCCAAATTTTGCATATGTCAGGCATACGCTGGCTAAATCGTCAAGGTGTGACAGGGCCCTTATGGAGCGGAGAGGGGCGGGTCGTGTCATTGGTGACACATGGGCCCGAGGGCATAAATGTGAGGGCAACAATGGAAATGAGGAGAACTCCCAAGAGCTCAGAGCAGAAATACACTCCATTGGACTGCTTGCAGTGTGTGGAAGCCACACCCCAACTCAGCTGGCCACGGCTCTCCACCTCCTCACAGGTATCATGACACCCAAACCAGATACTGATTTGCCAGCTGCCGACGGGCTCGGTTCCTGTTCACAGCTCGTGCCATCTCCACCAACTTTGCCAGATTTGCCGGAACCTCGATTGTCTCGTCCTACATGCTTTATCTCTCTAGCATGTAGTGTCTCAGGCAGTGGCAGATTAACGCTCAATGTGGGCCCCGTGCAGAGATGGAGTGAGGGCCATGCAACCCATGCAATTGCATGGGGCCCCCAGATAACATGAGGCCACACATGACCGGTCGTGGTTCACAATATTTTGAAACGGCCCCTTCCCACAGCGCAAAGGGAATGCTCCATCTCAAGGAAAAAAGCACTGTCACGTAATGAATCGATTTAAAAATGTTTTCCCTTGATGTTTAACTGGACAGCACTATTACAAATTTAGGGGGTAAGTTATCAGAGAAAGCAAGTGGAACTAGCATCCGTTGAAGACAAAGTCTTCGATATCCCCCGCCATAGTAAATGAGGTTTAACAAACTTATATTCCCTAAGCGTGTGCAATATGTATGTGAAGTTTCCTCTTGATCTGACCAGCCATTCTGGAGAAGACGATGTTTGAAGGTTTTCGGGTAAATTCAATATGGCCGCCAAACCATGTGACCTATCAATTAGAAATTAACAAACTTCTGAAAGGATGTCTTGGGGAAAGTGTATGTGAATTTTTGCATCAATCTGTCCAACCGTTCTGGAGAAGAAGATTTTTTAAAATTTATTAATTTGCAATCCAAGATGCCTGATGAACCATGTGACCTATGACATCATAAATTTACATTCTGCCTCCAATCCTCCAGTGGAATACATGTGTGAAGTTTCGTGTTAATCGGATGAGGTGAGTTTTTCTATCCAAGATGGCCGCCAAACCATGTGACTTGTGACGTCATAATTTTTACTATGTATGCAGACATGATGGAAGATGATAATTGCAAATTTTCGCTTCGTTAGGTTATGTGATTCCAGAGAAAACATTATTTAATATTTTTATTGAATCCAACATGGCTGCCAAACCATGTGACCTATCAATTAGAAAATATCAAAAGGCACCAGTTCACCACTTGCGTGATATGTGTACCAAATTTCGTAAATATATCTTGAGGGGATTTGTAGTTAAGCTCCGGAAACAAAATGTGACGGATGGACGGACGGAACCCATTTCTATATCCCCTGCCAACTTCGTTGGTTGGCGGGGGATAATAATAACCGTTTAATGAGCACAAATGAAACAATAACCACAATAAAATTTGTATAATTCCTCAACTTCATACACATCAATATTGTTTCGGAAATCCACACTACAATTTATTGTACGATCACAAAACAACCCCTCATTAGTGAATGGACTAACCCATGCGCGTGGCGGAACGTTGTGGTTTTAAAAATCAGAACACCTGACCAAAGATGAAATAAAATTACCCCAGTGGTGCTGAAAAGTGGAAAACAACTCAAGAGGCAAAAAGGGTTGAAAACCACCCAAAATTAACTTTTTCATCACACAAACCGGATAACCAGAAAAGGGTCTACAAGCACATCTCAGGTGTGTCTCATTACCAATCAGCTTGCTCGCACTTGCTTAGCCAGCCGTTCCTCATCAACAGTTTCGTTGGACTACTGAAGCCACTTGGTGAGCGCTCTCCAGGAAACTTTTAGCTCTTCCACAAGCCTCGTCTATGTATACAAAAACAAAGACAAGAAAAACTTGGAAACTGAACACACCTCTGCTAGTGCTGGGGGTGTGTTCCATTACCAATCAGCTTGTAGAGTGCTCATCAAGTGGCTTAAGCACTCAAGCAAGCAGTCCAACAAAACAGTTGAGAAGGAACTTGGCAAGTGAGAGCAAGCTGATTGGTAATGGAACACCTTAACATGGCAAATTTTTTTCAAGGGTGGAAAAAGGCAATAGAACGTAGGAATTCCTCCGGATTTTTTGCAGTCGAGGCGAAAGCAACACCGGCTGAGTGAGCGCGAAAATAACAGTCCTCTCTTTTGGGCCTTTTTGTCGAAAATAACACGGTCTTTTTTGGGGGGCATTTTGGGCAGAAATATTTTTTGTGCCCAGGGCGTCAAAAAATCTTAATCTGCCTCTGGTTTGAGGCCTTAAGGCATAGGTTAACTAAGAATGTTCCAATCGTTTGTTTCGTGGGCACGTATGTCTGGTCATGGGTAAGGGGTTTTCATTGTTGCACCATTCATTGTTGTTACTTCCTTGTGTTTTCTTCCCCCATGTCATTTGCATTATTTTAAGGCATCTGGTCTTGGGGATGAATTCTTGTTGGCGTAGTTCTCCTGAGGTGAATAGGGAAGACCGGTGAAGGGACAAATTGGCTCTGGTGAGTCAACACTTCACATCTGGACCGCGTCACACATCAGACCTGCTCGGCCAAATTTTCATACGACGTGTAATGCCCAATTGGTGTAACGCTGGGTTGATTCGGACTTCTAATCCATATGGTATCCCAACATTAGGTGCGTGATATGGCGGGGAAGACCTCAAAGCGGTCAACCATTACGGTTGCATTCAAGTCACTTGCCGGATTTTAATCAGGCAACTGGGATGACTGGATGACCACACCAATATAAATATATATATATATATATATATATATATATATATATATATATATATATATATATATATATATATATATATTCTGTACCCACACCTTTATAGGTAAAGTCATCATCAATCTACAAAACTCCTTACAGAGCGTTGGTGGTGCCGAAACAGTTTCTTGGCAAGTGTTATGCTGGGTGGTTTGCAATTATCTTCCAATAAGTAAATCAAGAAAGGAATTTGTAATATGTTGAGGGTGCTGACGATAATTCACCTTCTCTTCACTGAAGACACAGTGGGATTTTTAAAACCCATCTTTAGACTGTTCTCATAGACAGACAGGTCCTCCAGCTTAGCGTCCTTCCGATGGATGGCGTACGCATTGATGCCTCCCCCTGCATTTGAAACACCAGGACGTTTCGAACCCAGGCGAGATTGCTCAAAAGTGAGTCTTAGCTATCCTGCCAGCACACAGTTAGAATACGGGGTCTCTAAAGGACTTTCCAATCTGAATCTCACCTACAGCAAAAATAAGCAGTTTTATCTGTCCCTCGATGGTCAAAACGTCACAATGGGGTTTTTACATGATCAAAAACAAGATTCACTGATTAAAAGGAAGAGAGATTAAAATACACCTTCAACGGATTTTTCAATGGTCAAAGATTAATTGGGATCAATACTCCACAAGGTTGCTTCTTATTATGCCAGAGAAGCAGAAGCAGAGTGTTTTAAGTTGCAACGTCTCAACGCAACGTCTTTCAACGACCACCCTATTCCAACCAAACCTCTCACAAGAACATCAAGACGGATCTCCATTATTGCAAAAGGAGATAAATACTTTTGAATACAACTTCTTCGTTCTATCAACAATATCAATAGCATTGTTGAAAGCGATAACAATCGTCCGGAATGCCCTTTCGCTTGAGCTTGCGATGGGACGCTTTTAGGAATCAAAGGCTGGGACAGTTATCGTCCGCATTCACTGTTAATGATTCATTTGTTTTGCGGACAACTTTCTAATGGATCAGCAGCTCAGTGCCTCGACGTAAATCGCTGCAGCAGACACATCGCCCGGCTTCAAACGCCCTTGTCACGCTCCTTTGCGGAGGGGTAATTGAGGAAGTTTGATTAATTGTTATGCAACGCTTATCTACATAGACTTCCATTTTAATAACGCACGCCCGGCATGACGCGCCGCGTTCCTGATGGCGCCACGCTGGGGTCAGCGGAAAGGTGGGCAGCTTGGTGGCAAAGAGGCGCGCTCGGACACAAATAAATAAATAACTAAAAAAAAATAAAAATAAATACAAGCACTTTCTCAAAGGTACACAGGGTATATCAAGCAATAGTGCAACTGTGAAGCTTCCGAAGAATCCATAATTGACAGGTAAACACCAGGAGAAAGCGTTGAACGCATGACGTGACGGCGAGCCTTCGGTGGGTGAATCACGGTGCAGACTCAATGCCTACTTTCACCCAGTGGATCAGCACAGGAGGGGATGGTGTGGGCTCTGTTCAGGACGCGAGTCAGACTATCACGACACTGATGGATGGCGACCCGCCGATTCTCAAATAACCTGCTCATTAACGGCGGACAGTGAAAAGGAAAGTTTAATTAGGAATCCCGCAAGGTACGACTCCATCCACGGGCACGCCAGCTGCCCACGGCCACCGCGTGTCATGTATCAGTTTAATCACAGCGGCTGTCATGGTGCTCTTGGCTTCCCGCCTGCCCGCTCCTTTATCTCGACCCTGTCCAACAACAGGATCCCCCAAAAACAGAACGTCTGGCACAAATATTTAAAACGTTATCATTCGAAACCATTTCGCTGAACAAACACCTCTCAAAAGAATTATTTATCGCTACACAACAGCAATTGTTGGAATTATGCAATTAGAGTGGTAACTGCAATGCCATAGCATGATAGTGACAATAGTGTAGTGACTACCAGGTGCACAGAACGAAACAGTCAATTGTTGCCATTTCAAATAACGGCCGATTCTTATGTAAAAATGACAATAGGGGACAGTGTACGAGGGCAGTTAATTCCACATCTATTGTTGAACGTGTAAAAACTATAATACAAGCTGAAATTTTGGCCGATGATATAGTCTGCACAAAAGTGGCATGATCCTGGGTCGTCATTGTCGTTTGTCCACATTACGTGGCTGGGGGTTAGCATTAGTTCTTGCAAGGGGATGACGGTTCCGCTCGTGCAATGCCCAATGCAGGTTGGGGCAGGAATTTGGAATTTGTTCAGGGTATCGGCGATAGCTCGCCTACTCTTCACAGAGGACACCGTTGCGTGTTTAACGTCCACCAACTAATGCTGCAGACGAGACGCTCAGTTTAACGTCCATCCGAGGGACACTCATTGATTCTCGTCCTGCTGGCAAAACACCAGGATGACAATTTACAGTTGCGCTGAGATTCAAACCTAAACTAGACGGTCCAGAGGGCAAGTAAGCGTACATTTAGGCCATTCTGCCAGCTTGCCAGTTGGTGAAAGCATTCTGGGTTAACACCAAGATCACAGTCAGGTGTGCTGTGGAACAGAGATACGCCATTAATCCTGAAGGACAGCATCCAATCAACTGAAATTCACAGGAAACCACGGGCACAATTTAGTGATGCATGTACTTCACATCGTTGTGTGGTGAAATGGTGCATCGGATACCAAAATGGCCATAAACTGGTGAACGTTCTTGAGCATTCTAGCATGCAATCGACTGCTATCACTCAAGCACTTGTGAAATGCATTGAAAAGCTTATTTTGAAGAATTGATGGATTACAATTTGCAAAATTACGGAAGAATTGGATGTCAGTGTTGGAAGTGTGGAAACAATCGTTCATTCGCACTTGATATCCAACAATGTTAGTGGAAGGTGGGTACCAAAGGACCTCACATTTGATCAAAAGACAACTCACGTGACTGTTGGACCAACACAGCTCCTGAAGCACAAACAGAGGGAACACGATGATTTATTGAATAAAATTGTAACAAGTGAAGACACCTGCGTCCCATCATTTCGGTCCAAAATCAAAGTGAACCAGCGTGAAATGGTGATCAATTTGGTCCACACTACCAAAAAACAAATAAATAAATAAATAAAATCAAGGTTCAACTTCCAGATAGAAAACTTGTGGCAATTGTGTTTTTCGAAATCGAACAGTTTAATTAAGGCAGAATTTCTTGAACATTGGAAAACCATCAATGCACATGACAGTGACTTGTTATGCAATGAACTGTGACTCACAATATGCAAATAACAAGGCTCAGGGTGTGATCTTTCACAATAATCATGCTCGCCATGACATTCCAAATGTGCCCATGACTACTCTTAAGGAGATGGGATAGGAAGTTCCAAATCATCACCTATCGAGTGCAGACTTACCAACTTGTGATATTCATCTCTCTGGAGCACTCGAATAACATCTGGGTGACCGTGAGTTTTAAAAGAATAAGACGTC
>NC_140967.1:71228274-71273274 GCF_056783735.1 Eptatretus burgeri
TGACTGCAGTTATTTTGTCCAAAGGCTGTGCTCCCAAATATTAATAAGTCCAGGGTGTCAATAATTTTGTCAATGCCATTTCTTTTTATTTTCTGATTTAAAAGGATGTACATTAAGTTCTGAATCAAAAACAAAGGTTCTGTAATATTAACAGTGAGATAAAGAATTGTGGAGACCAAATACTTTCGTCAATTTCAACTTATTTTTAGAGAAAATTGTGAGTTATTTCAAAAAATTGCAAGGGTGCCAATATTTTTGGCCTGGACTGTGCAGTACTCGTTGTACTTGTTTTCATTCATCTTGGAATGTTGTGAGAATCTCGTTCATGGAACCTTTTGAATGCGCCATGCCCAGCATATTGAATTGACAAAGAAGGATGAAGAAATAAGGCTCAAAAGAGTGAAATGATAATGAATGGTCACATGTCATCGTTTTTATCTGCTACAATTAAAAGTAATAATCGAACAACAGAAAGCTGTAACAATACCGGACTTTTGAAATGACGTACTCCACTCCAGAATGCTCAGTGCACATGCACAGAAACCCCTAGCAACGGGGGTTATCAGGGCAGCGGAACGTATATTGTGTGTGTGAGAGATAGGATTGTTACCGAAAATGGCTCACAAAGCTTCTAAAATAATCTGAAAATACTTGGAAACGAACTTAAGAGAAAGGGGTGTGCCTCTGCACAACAAGAGTTGGGAGAACTTCCTGAACTCACCCAAAAAGCTGATAGCTTGCAGTTCCCTGCACTGAAAACTGCCGAGGACGTGTGAATCATTGCAAGGCCTGGAGGTTCCTAGATGGGCACGTTCTACCCAAACCTTTGACCATTGCTGCCAGTAAGTGGACTTTGAATCTTGCAAGATTACCTCGCGTGAACATGGCAGGAGTGGTGATGTATTTAATGAAGTCTGCAACTGGAAAGATAATGTCATCATTACCAATATTCAGGCAGACTTCACAGAGGGAGACACCATATCAGGTTTGAGTTTTTTTCTTAACACGAGTGAGAAGGTCATATCTGGGGCTTGCCAATGCACTTGGTAAGTTAAAATGACAATATTTACTGTTAATCTAATCATGTTTATAAGGAGGGGGTAAGCGTATGAGCTGTATGGGCTGTGAGGGCCGTTATAATTATATATTTTTTGTTTGGTTCCGGAGCCGCAAGATAAATTATATGAGATTTTTGCATCTATTGGTAAAAGGAGATGCGTCAATTTGTATGTGTATATATGTGTGTTATATCCACTGCTGCCACTCACTTGTATGAACAGGAAATGAAAGGAACCAAACTCCTCTCATCCACGGATATTTGTCATATTTCCACGAATCCAATTTGCATTCAGGAACGGAGCAATTATGGTTAACCATCTTGAAATTGCCACTCTTTTGTCTAAGTGCTGAAAATTATATTTAAAAGACAATTTCAATTCCAGATATCACGCTAGTAAGGGCAGGTTAAGAGTGCTCGGCGAGCAGAACAGTCACTGAAAACGCACACACAGCGCATGTGCAAAAGGCCTCGTTAGCATTCATTCATTATTTATAAAGTTGTGTATTTGATGAGCAAATGATGAAGAAGTGTATCATAATCCTGACAGAGTGTTGGTGCTGCCGAAGCAGTTTATCGGCCCAGGTTATACTGGGTGGTTTGTACATTGCCTTTCCAGAAGTTGGTCAGCGCAGGAATTTGGAATTTCTTCATGGTGCCAGCAATAGCCTGCCTACTCCTCACGAATAACTCCTTGAGATGTCGGCAGTCACCAACTGATGTCGAGAGATAGGACGCCCAGTTCAGCATCCATCCGAGGGAGGGCACACACATTGATGAATCTCCCTGCATGCGAAACCCCGGGATGGCAGTTGAAAGCTTGGCCGGCATTTGAACCCAGGCTAGACAACTGAAGAAAGTGTGCATACCTCGAGACTAGACTGTCTGCCCAATGACCAAATAGTGGAACATCAAGAGCACAACACAATAAGAACTTGGCGGAAATGTGACACATATGAATCTCATGTGGCTTTTTATAAAGTAGAATTTGTAGTTCCTACATAATTTCAAAACTTTAATTTCCGCTAGGTCGATTTAATTATTAATTTTTTGTGGATACAAAGTCAAAGCTCGTGGAGGAGCTATAACACAGAACAGAGCAAAAGAAAGAGAAGCGGGAAACACAACAACTGCAGGTTTGAGGACCAAATAGAGGGAGACTTGGACAGATAAGGGGTGTGGGTAAGAATGAGGGGGAAGGGACGGTACATGGGGTGGACAAGATGAATAAAGCCTCAAACTCTCAAGACGGAAAAACTGAAAAGTTAGAAAGAGGTGGGCAAAGCAGCGTGGGTTAAAGGGAGTAGAAAAGATCATGGTTTTGGATAGGGGAAGATAAGGGATGGTGGTGAACAGCTGTCTTGAAGACCTGGAGGGAAGAATGAGATTGAAGAGAATGTGGAAGTTGATTCCACATGTGGTAAAGAAAAAAAAAAAAGAGGAACGAATGAGTGGGAGGTGAGCACTGATCCTGGATTTACTGCTGGAATGGGGTTTGCGAGTCATCGCTCTGTGAGCTCAATCTTAATCTGCAGCCGTGGAGTCTGTTTTGAACTGTGATTCACCTGTGCATTCAGTTCACATCAAGATGCTGCTGCTTTACTTTGTAGAAATATTTCATCCATTTTTGATCACGTTTTCTGGAAGTCTGGTGGTGTTCTAGAGTAGGTAAAATATGGAAAACGACATGAGGACATACAATTCAAGTTAATTATATGCATAGAATTGATATCATTCATATTGGTTCCCAAGACTGCTCCATGAACCAGCCCAGCAATGAGTTGTGCTATGTATGAGTGATAAAGGATGATGCACACCTTCGGAAGCCAGGTTGTAAGCAGCACCCTCTGGTGGCAGAAGTGGAAGCCAGGCCTCCAAGAGCATGAAAGAGCAGTCACCCTCTTTTGTGCAGGGGTGTGGGGGAAGCACGGGAGGGGGTCCAGAGCGCTTCCAGCCACTCGAGTAGCCTGAGGTAACAGATATAAAGACAAGTGCCAAACCACACCCACATTGACCATGCACATATCTTTCCCAAACAAATAATACACGTCAATCAGCCAATTATGCAAGTTTTGATGAGAGAACAAACAAAGATTACAGATTGACTCCTCAAATCAAACTGTGGACCTTCAACAACAACATAATGGACTTGATATTACTCCTGCAATATGCTCTGACCTTCACCAACATGCCATGTCGAAAGAGGCTTATTGTGCTGGTCCAGGCATTGCATGCTCCAAGGATCATACTTTGATTCCTTTGTCTGAACACACCCTCTTCTTAACACAATAGTGGCAATAAGAGCACCTAAACCTACAAATTCTGAAAGCTATAATAGCTTTATGGGAGGTTTATCAGAGGCAAGCTCTTATGACAGAGTTGGCAGGGTCAATCAGACATTCAGCTGGCAAATCTTGTGCGCATGACACTCAGGAAGTTCCCGCAAGAAATTCCCCAAAATATTATTTAATTGTTCGTGTCATTCGACAAATTCTGTAGTGGCAATGAACCATGAATGTTTACAATTTTTCATGGACATGTGAAGCTTTGTACAAGTACCATTACACTTTTGCGAGCTACACCGGAAGTTGTGGGTTAGTAAGGGCCCTGCTGTAAAAATAACATTTTTCTCTCACATTTTGTATCGAAACATAGGCCTCATTTATCGAAATAAGCAGACTCGTTTATGAAAAAAATATATTGGAGCATAGATCATAACAAGTAATGAAGTAATCATAACTAATGCATTTTTACCTGGGACAAGTCACAGGTCTACAAGAGCTTTGCGTTGCTGTTGTTGTTGTTGGGGTTCTTGTTGGGAGTCGATTTTTGAAACATGCACCCATTGGTCGGACAGCTGCCAGACCACACCCACATTGGTCGCTCGACTCCGCCCATAATCTCACACAGACAAAATGATATTGCCGCCATCTTGGTTTACTGGTGGGCCCTAACACATTAGGCCTGTAGGCCTCTGCTGATTTCAAGTTGTCTGAGTTTGTTGCGTCAGATTTCCATTGGCTTTGTTGGGGTCGAGTGTTATTACTCACGATGAGGGACCTCGAAAAATCTAATCACATGTCAAAGAAATCAAGCCCGTACACACCTCCCTAAAAAAACAGCGTTGCGTAATTTTTGAATGGCGTCATATTGGGGTTAAAAAAAATCCGTGACCGTGTGACAAATCAGCTCATTCTGATATAATTGGGAGGAATCAACTCTTTTAACAGTGCTTTAAAATGTGCGTTTCCCAATCGTTCCGTTTCCGGATTTTTAAAGACAATTCACACGCGCTTAATGGCAAAGTCCCGTACCTCCAATAACCACGTCCAGGTTTTTTATGAACAAAAGGTGTATTACTACAGAAAGAGAGGGACACGCACGTGCGCACACAACAAAACAAAGGTAACAGATATAAAGTAAAATCCCCTGTTCAGAATCACTATGAATTTTATCTATCTAAATATTACTCATTCACATGGGAACACAGGGCAGACACATCACAAAGTTAATGAGACAGATTAAAGAATTTAAGCTGAACTGTGGGTAATGATTTTTAAAAAAAATTTTTTCTCAGACCCAGCTTTCACCGCATAGACAGGTGGGACATGAGAAAAGATGAGGGAGTTGAGTGGACACAGGAAGTGAAAATATAAATAGTTTGTGTTGCAGGTTGTGCAGCAGGTCATTGTTGTTTCTATCTTTGGTGGCACTTCTGTGAACGTAACTTCCGTGAAATCAGGGCCTAAACTACTACAAAATACAACACAACTTTCCCCTCCCTCTCCCCCCCCCACCCTTTCCAGAATAGTAACGAAGACGATGTGAGACATTCTTCAAGGTTGAAAACTTAGATGTCAACACATACCTGAATGACGAATGCCTTTGATGATATGCAGACATGACAAATCGGCCATTACAATCAAGACCCGTGTTACTCAGACATTGCACCACGTTACTCAGAGCAGTCAACACATGCACAGAAGTGGGACTTGAGCGCAGAGTCAGAATGCTCAGTTATCAAGGGACAAGGGTCAATAGTGAAGTAAGAGCCAATGCTTCCCTCATGGTCTGCAGCTCCAGCTACACCAGCGTTTGTATAGTAGAGTCCATGTATAATCAAATGGAATACGCGGTGCAACAAATTTGGCACAATGTAGGTGTACAGCATTTATGGTATCCAGTCATTTCATAATCAATTTACACTTCAGTAGCCTGCTGTTAACAGCAAAAGATAATGTGAAAAAGTGATCCTTCAAAGCAGCGCAAAGGAAATTAATAATTCTCACATCACTATAAGCCAGTGCAAAATTAAATAATTTTGATCTCTCAAATTCGTTCAGAGCGAGTCCGTGGGGCTGAGGCTGAAACAATACATTTTTATCGGAAATCAACCAAAGCGAGGTGGCCTGGCTGGGAGGTGCGATATGAGATGTACACAGAGACCTCCGAATGGGGAGAAAAAAACGAAAATCAAGCGACACCATACAACGTATGAACACCAAAGTTGAGAATGTAAAGCTTTGCAATGACAACTAACATACCATCAACCAATAGTGAGGCTGTGCAGCTTTGTGGGTTGAACTGCAAAAGTGTCCTTGAGCAATTTTGGCTGCCCTACGCCACCTGCCCACTCAACGCCCGCACATAATGTGTCCTTTTGTTATATTGGAATTCGATTGCCGACATGTCAGTTAAAGAGTGTTGCCTGTTTTTTTTTTGTTTCTGGTGTGTTACCAGTGCTTGCACTCGTCTCATTGTGCAGGCTATATTAAAGTTGTAATCCATCGAGACTGTGCAGCGGCAATGTTTACATCATGCCACAGACGACAACCGGTGTCTTTAACATATGCGTGACATCGTGCTTCTGACTGAGCATGTATAGCCACTGCAGATGTAAACACTAACTAGGATGTTCTGGCCATCCTTATCATCTCACTGACTTGATTGGAACATATTGCACAAGCGATGCTATTAACAAGTATCTTCGGGCATGCCGTTCTGCAAGTGATAAAATGCGGACTCTGAATGTATAACTGGTATACAATCGTCGTCTTGGCCATGATAAGCAACATTGTGACCTTCATGTCTGCCGTATACACTCCGATGAACTACATAAAGGAAAAAAAAAGGATTCTATTTCCAAAGAGCAGATTTATAATTACCTCTGCCACTGAAGGTGGACAGAGGTTATGTTTTCACCACTGTCTTTCTTTGTCTGTGAGCAGGATACCTCATAAGATTATGGACGCATTCAGATGAAATTTGGTGGACAGGTTGGTGTGTGACAAGGACAAATTGATTGGATTTTGGTGAAGATCCGGATGCGAACCCGATAATAATAATTTAATTACCCTGCGCACATGAAGCGAAAAGCAGGGTTCAGCAATTGGTTCATGGCCGTCTGTACATCTGTCCGTCTGTGTGTCTTATCAGTTTCCGATTGATGAACAGTTTATTTTAATAAAATATTATATTTTGAACACGAATCAGACAAGTCTGCTGTTTTACGGTACTCTGGCTCTGAATTCGTCCTGACAGCGCATGCGCAGAGAGGGCGAGATAATACTTTTACTCTGTCTGCCTGCCTGGCAGTCAAATGAAATAAAAAATAATTCAAATCAGCAAGCTTACTGTTTTTAAGGATGTCATAAAGAACACAAACAAAAGGTAGAAAGAATGAATGTAATGTGTTAGATAGGGTGATGTAATGGACTCTGGGTAAAATGGCAGTAAAACCAGGAATTAATTTATTAATATGCCATTAAACCTCTTTAAACTATTATTTAAATTGAATTACATAGTTGAACACTTTAGACCATAAATTGCCTTCATAATACTTCCAAGGAACATGCTATATATCGATATATATATATATATATATATATATATATATATATATATATATATATGTATATATATAGTAAACCCTCCAATATCATGGGTTTCTACCAATCGCGGGCAATCTATTGTGCTCCAATTTCATTATTGTGGTATTTTATTTTGGCCAATTGTGGTTTTTCAGCTAAGATGAGTTATTTGTTTGCGTCCACGTGTACGATTACCTCCCATGAGCCTTTTGTTGTTTCTCATGTACTGTAAATTGTAGTAATCAGACGAGCATATGGGAACAAAGCGAAATTTTAAAATGAATTTTCATCGAACAGGAAATGATATGGAGATCCTGTAATACGAGATCTAGTAGACCCACAACAGTTAATAATAGCACCCAAACATAAAACGATGGACAAAATTAGTCGTGCCAAAAGGCAAAGAAAGGTTTATGACATTGTGCGAATAAATTGAGTTGTTAGAAGTGTCGGCAAGAAATGAAAGTGCGGCATCTGCGGGCCGCCATTACAGGATCAATGAATCAACTGTCTATAAATGAGACAAATATCTGTGAAAGTTTTCCTGCTAGCAAAGCACAAAAAGTTCATTCCAATCCCGTGATTCTCATTGAAAGAATGGAAAAATCACTTAATGTTTGGATCGAGGACCAAACAGAAAAAAAAATGCCTTGAGTCGACCGGTAATACAGGAGAACCCATGGTGGATTTACCAATGATTTCACGAGTCATCTGGGGCCGAAAGCTCCAAATCAGTCATGGTTCATGGAACGAATCGAGGCAAAGGAAATTATATTGGAGCAGGTCCCCCCCCCACCCCCCGACAGCAGCTTCATCATTATCTCCGAGCTAAGTCTTGTGTTTTCTTTTTACGGCAGTGTATAGTAGTACAGGCAGTACGTAGTACGTTTACTCTCACCCACCTCGCTGTTTTGGAATAAATTTAAAAGGTAAAACTCTTGAAGTTTTTGTTTAATTTACACTGTATTTTTTTGTATTGACATGTTTATTTCAATGTTAACATTATAATAAATAGATTATATACTTGTGGGGTGTGCTTTCACATTGTGTAAGCAAAATGACCGTGCTTCCCCATTGTCTCGGGTCACTCACCTGCATTTGACTTTTCATTTATTCATTTTTATGTATTTCTATTTTCATTTACGGAGGCTTTCTGGCAGTTCTGTGATTATTTTTAGATCCTCACGGAGAATCTCGAAGTCTTACTCCCGTTGTTGTTGTTCTTCTTCTTCTTGTGGACTTTTTTTGTTTCACAGCCTACAGTTTTCATCGAAACTTCCTGAAACTTGGCACATACATATATATATATATATATATATATATATATATATATATATATATATATATATGTAAAAATACCCTGCGCAGACAGTAACCATCTCCGATTTTGAAAATTCCTCCTAGAAAAAAAGTTATGACTTCAAAATATCTCCGCTAATGGAAATTACCGAAAAAATTATCTCTGAAACTAGACAAGCTTTTTGAATTCTGTTTGTGGGAATTGAACAGGGCATTAGCAGAGATTAATTACCGCACATATGATACATCACTATGACGTCATATAAATTTTTATGACGTCATTCCTATTTTTTGACATTTTTTGTTTCACAACCCAGAGTTTTCATCGGATCTTCATGAAACTTGCCATGTATATGCAGAAAGCCCACACGCAGGCAGAAACCATCTCCGATTTTGGAAATTCTTCCGAGAAAAAAAGTTGACGTCATAATATCGCTGCTAATGGGAATCGCCTATACCATTATCTCCGAAACTAGGCAAGCTGTTTGAATTTTGTTTGCGGGAATCAAGCCGGGCATTAGCACAGATAATTTATCACAAACCTGATACATCACAATGACGTCATATTCGTTTTTATGACGACATCACAAAGAGGACGAGGATCTTAGCTCATTTGAGCTTGTTTCCTGGTGTATTGGCTTTGATATCCATCGGCACGTAAAATTTCACCTATCTACATCACCCAGAAGGCACTGATGTTTAATATCAGTCAGTCAGTTGGTTAGAAAGAGCTTTACATACAGTGCCTATAGAAAGTCGACAGCCCTTTCAAAATTTTTCATCTTTTGTTGCCTTAAAGCCTGGAATAAAATTGCATCAAATCAGACTTTTCCCACCGTTCTTTACTTAGCATAACCCACAACTTCCAAGTGAAAAACAACTTCCACAAATGTCAGAAAATTATTGTAAAATACAGAACGAGAATATATGAGTCAACCCCACAAAGTCAATACTTGATGGAAGCAACTTTGACAGCAATTACAGCTATGAGTCTGTTGGGAAAGGTTTCTACTATCTTTATTCACCTTGATTGGGCAATATTTGTCCATTCTTCTGCACAAAACTGTTCAAGCCAAGTTGCGTGGAGAGCATCGTCTTGCCACAGATTTTCGATTGGATTTAGGTCAGGGCTCTAACTGGGCCACTCAAAGACAGTTACCTTTTTATTCCTTAGCCACTCCACATTGGCTGTGTGCTTCGGGTCGTTGTCATGCTGAAAGGTGAATGAACTTCTGTCCCAATTTCAGCTTTCTTGCAGAGGGTAGCAGGTTTTCCTCTCGGATTTTCTGTATTTTTCTCCATGCATTATCCCTTCTATCCTGACGAGTGCCCCAATCCCTGCTGATGAGAAACATCCCCATAACCTGATGCTGACACCACCATGTTTCACAGCTGGGATGGTGTTCTGTGGGTGATTTACTGTGTTGGGTTTGCACCAAACATAAAGTTTTGCATTTAATCCAAAAAGTTCCACCTTGGTTTCGGCAGATCAAAACTTTTTGCCACATGGTTTCAGAATCTTCGGAGTGTGTTTTTTTTTTTTTTACATACCTCAAACAGGACTTAAGGTGGGCTTTTTTGAGTAATGGCTTCCTTCTTGCTAGCCTACCATACAGGCCAGACTTGTGGAGTGCTTGGGATATTGTCGTCATATGCACACAGTGACCAGTCTCTGTCATAAAGGCCTGTAGCTCTTTCAAAGTTGCCAATGTCCTCTTGGTGGCCTCTTTTGCTCAGCAACATTCTTTCACGAGCTCTGAAGCCCACCCTTATTTTTCCTCAGCAACATTCTTTGACGAGCTCTGAAACCCACCCTCATTTTTCCTCAGCGGAAAACTTTCGTGAGCTCCGATGCCCACCTTTTTTGAGAGCGCTGGGTCGTCATGGTAACTGTGCCCCAGTGGGGCGGGGTGAGCTTGGGGCGGACGGGACACCACGGAGATGGCCCGGAGATATAAAAAACGAGCGAGAGGTACGTTCAGAGAGAAAAAGTCTGGAGAGAAAAAGTGAGTAGAGAAAGGAGGGGAAAAAAGCATTCTGAAGAGAAAAGCATGAGGAGAGGAAAAGCGAAAGGACAGAGGAAAAAGCAAAGGCGAGAGAAGCGACCAAGAAGCAGGTGTCTGACCAGCGCCGACGAGACAATTCGCCCTTCCCAGTGCTTTGGCAAGCGAGCGTGTGGTGCCCGTGTGGGTGTGAGCGGCGCCGCCAACAAGTGAGACACGGGTCGATCACCAACACCAGGCCCTAAACCCGCGACGGATGATCTCAGTGTTCTCCAGACGTCGACTGGAGTTCAAGGCTGCCCCGCGAGAGGGTGCACGGCAAAGCTGGGTGCTGGTGACGGACATGACACGCATTTTCAGGACGTTTTCGCTTCACGGACGACTTTCTGGTGAGCGAGATGATTCTCCCCCTCCCCTCCCCCTGAATAATCTGCTGGGTACCCTTGTCTGTGTTTAGCTGTAAGTCAACCCCCGAAAAGCATCTGCTCTTTGTCTCTTTCCTGGCATTTTGATTGATTTTGCTTTGAAATTCTTTCTTCACCTCAGCAAATAAAAAGTTCTTTTTATTTATTTATTTTATTATTAATAAATTATTTGTCGATTTCCAACCTGTCCGTGTTTGTCCTTTCCTTCCATTGGTCGAGCATTGTCCGAACCAAGATTGACTGAGAGGTAATTACCACAGATTTGACCAAAAAAATCGTCGGCCCGAACCAGCGGTGAAAACGCTCGGCCGCCCTTATTAAAATCGAATCCGGTAACATTGGTGCTTTGCGGAGGGCATGCTTCCCGCTCAGGTAACCACGTGACCTCGAGTTAAACGGAATCATTAGACAGCAGACACTGGAACTCGTCGTTGACTAGGTGGCGTTTGTGGTTTTAAAACAACCCACTGTACCGGAACGTTAATTGTGAGTGGTGGCCCCAGGTCCGGCTCTACCGAGGACAACCGGGGATTAATCCCCTGAGTGACAAGCTGGTATCTCGGTAACTGTGGCCACAACAATATATACATATATATATATATATATATATATATATATATATATATATATATAAATGTAAATCTAAACATATCTTCTTCTTCTTCTTCTTTCGGCTGCTCCTGTTAGGGGTCGCCACAGCGGATCATCCGTATGATCCACATAGTGATTTGGCACATGTTTTACGCCGGATGCCCTTCCTGACGCAACCCTGGTCGCCTCTTACGACACAGGGATATGGTACACCTATTTTAACCGGGGTATTACACCGGCCCAGTACACTGGTACTCATTTCGCCGACCTCGGAAGGATGACAGGCTGAGTCAACCCCCTGGTGTATTAATTCAGTGGCCCAACAGGGCTTGAACTCAGGACCTTTTGGATCCCAAGCCGCTGCCCTAACCACTGCGCCAACACCAAGCTTAATCTAAACATATATCTTTATATATTTATTACAATTATCATGTGTTTATTTCTGGCTGCTGTTGATCTTCCTTGACATCTTTTCGAAGTCCAGGAACCGAATCTCCCCTACCCTCTTTACCTTTCTTCTTTTTTTTTTTTTGAAGACACTGTCGAGGCTCTTGTGAGAGCTAACACAGAACGTAGAACAAGGGAAGCAGGAGACAAGAGGGGTGGGAGAGGGAAGGAAAAAACAGTGGGGAACAGAGACATGAGGAGATTTGTGGAGGGGAGAGGGATGAGGCGCGAATAAAGGGACACTACAGGGACTTTCAGGAAGGAAAGCAGGGAATTTGAAGGAGGTGGGTTTAGGGTGGATTAGTGGGGGTAGAAAATATCGTGGTTTTGGATGGGGGAAGATAAGAGATGGTGGTGAACAGCTGTTTTGAAGACCTGGAGGGAAGAGTGGGATTGAAGAGAGTGTGGGAGTTTGTTCCAAAGGCGGGAAAAGAAGAGGAATGAAAGAGTTCGAAGAAGAGCTTGTTGACAGCCTTGGAGACAACCCCAAAAGGGTTCTGGAGGTATGTGAATAGCAAAGCAAAGGGGAGAAAGCGAGTTAAAAACCTTGTTAAGGAGGATGGTTCACTCACCACGACAAATGAAGAGAAAGCAGGGACCCTCAACAACTACTTCAGGAGTGTATTCACCCATGAACATCTCCACAACTTGCTTACATTGACACATATGCATTATTATGGATTAAACCTGAACAATATTATCAAAACAGAAGACAGCATTGAGAAGACTGAAGAGTAGCAAGTCAGCTCTTCCAGATAATATCCATCCACGACTATCGAAAGAAACTGCAAGCTCTGTCGCACTTCCACTAACATTCATCTTCAATAAATCACTTGAGGAAGGGGTCTTACCAGAAGCATGGAAGAAAGCAAACAACAACAACCCCACAAGAAAGGTAGCAAACAAAAGTCTAAGAACTACAGCCCTATCAGCCTTACATCAGTGGTCCTTACACGGCAAGGACTTTCAGGAAGGAAAGTTGGGAATGTGAAGGAGGTGGGTTTCGGGTGGACGAGCGGGGGTAGAAAAGATTGTGGTTATAGATGGGGGAAGATAAGAGATGGTGGTGAAGAGCTGTTTTGAAAACCTGGAGGGAAGAGTGGGATTGAAGAGAGTGTGGGAGGTTGTTCCAAAGGTGGGGAAAAAAAAAGAGGAATGAAAGAGTGGTTGAGCAGTGATTCTTGATTTTGGTAGTTTTACCAGAAAGGGTTTGCTGGTGGATTTTGAGTGCCCTGCGGAAATATGGGGTTGGGGGAAAGGTATATCTCAGACAGAGCAGGGGGTGTGAGGCCAGAGAGGAGATGGTAGAAGATAGAAAGACCACCGAGCTGCCTGCGGTGAGAGAGTGAGAGACCCAAAGTCTCAGCCTTATCGTGAGAGATACCAATGATCCTAAATTCCTTGGTTTCCACAGTGTTAAGCCGAGAAAGGTGACAGACAGGAGCACCAGCCCAGAGGGGAGAGCAGTACTCCATCAGGCTGTGGATGAAAGCTTTGTATGTGGTAATCTCAGGTGTGCCAAGGAAGAACTTTGCACGATGGAGAATGCCCAGTCGGCAATTGGCTTTGGAGGCCAGGTTGGAAATGCATCTTTCCCAGAAAAGATCATGGCAGATAATGAGACCCAGATGCTTGAATGAAAGGACTTATTCAAGAGGATTGTTCAGAAAGTATATGGGGGGGGGGGGGGTTCTACTGTGAAAAGTGAAAGAGTGAAAATGCTGCTGCTTGCCGATCTGAGGGATTATAGATGGTACGGCAGAGGGTTGAGTCATCAGCAAAGAGATAAAGAGGATTTCCAGAGTCAGAGAGATAATTAATGAAAACCAGAAAAAGAACAGGGCCCAGATTGGCCCTTGATTTCCACGATCGTGGTTTTAACTATCGCGACATTTTCCAGGAACCTAACCGCTACAATATTGTATAACATGAGAGGGCATGGCAAGTGAGAGGGAACAGTGAATAAGAGGTCACCGATATGGCTATGTACGATGCCGATTGATGTTGCGTTCCATAGTGATCAATAAAGCCTCCACCTCCTAAGCTGTGACTCAACGTTGTCTTATTCGTGTATAACGGTGATGTACAAGACTGCTTCAGGAGCGGTAAACTTCTCAATTAAAAAAAAATAAAAAAATCTTTAAAATCATTATTTCATTAAAATTGAAGTATATTATTAAACACTGCATGGGGTATCATATTCTATGAACTCTCCAGTTTCATTGATTCTTCACCATTGACAGATGGGGCCAAAAATGATATATAGCATGATATTTGAAAAAAAAATTGTGGATGGATTATGACAAAACTTTGTGGACGATTTAGGTCGGTGAGACTAACAAGGCGATTCGATTTTGTTTCAGGCGCAGGCGCAGATCCGGCGTATTAGTGGGATACAAAATGTAAACTGTTCAGCCTGGCGGAGGTTTGCGCTCTACGGAGTTCCGTTATCATTTGCAATGTTCTTGTTGGGATGTACATGCTGCTGGCCAAGTATCATACTGTGGACCAAATATATATATATTTTTTTATCACAAATAAGAGTGAAAGGGCTTCAATGACTCCCAAAAATCTATCTCTTCATTGAGTAATGCTTACAGTAGGAATGAATACATGGCATTGCTACAATCAAACACAATGTTTCATGTGTTGATTCACCAAAATTGAATCAACACCATGTTAAGGAGGTGATAGCGAGTTTTTTTTTCTTTTTCTTGTAATTGCAAATTCTTGTAATTGTGACTCACCAAAGAAAGAAATAAGAATACAATTAAGGATGAAAACATGCTTGAAAGTTAGCTGTACAAGTCTCCTTTAAACACAGAAAACACCGAATTACTTTCAACAGTTTACCATTTAATCTATAATTTCGCTTTTGGTCACAAATTATGCCATCACCCAAAAAAGCAATCACAAAAAGATGTTTGTCATTAACAGATTCGCTCGGTCACATAATGGTTAGTTTGTTCTCTCTCGGTCTGGGACGTCGGTGGTTCGATTCTGACTCTGGGCCAGGGCTTGGCTCGGTAATATTCTTGCCTCTAAGCTGTCTCGCCCGGGTTCGAATCTTGACCCGGCTATAAACTGTCATCCCAGTGTTTCACAGGCATGGTGACTCATCAGTGTGTGTGTTGTCCCTCTGATGTGTGTTAACCGGGTGTCCCATTTGCCAGCACGAGTTCATGTACGTTAAAGATCCTACAGTGTCCTTCATGAAGAGCAGGTTAGCACTCGCCGGCACCATTGCCAAAAATTTACAAAATTCCTGCCATAACCTCGTGCTCCCCCTGCCCCAAAGGGAATGAAGTGCAAAAGGGTCAATCCCCAAGGAGGTCACTATGCTCCTCATTTGGGTATGTGGATGAGTAGTAGTTGTAGTAGTAGTAGCAGCAGTAGTTGTGAGTAATATATTGTTGCGGTTCTCGGAACCGCATGCATACAACAGATAAGTGTCCCAGGATCGTTATCCCATTAGTGTATGTGTAGTTAGATCCGTATCTTTTGTCTAGTGGAACAGCAGGGAGTGCGTTGTGATGGGCTATTAGTTCGGTTTATTAAATCATTTTCCCCTCCTTCCCACTTCCCACTCTTCCTCTTTTCACTCCTGAGGTAAATCTTTCTCGATTACCACTCGTCTCGCTTGCCACAGCGTGACGATCCATGGTGCCTTCTGCCTCGTTTGCTCCCCTCGTTTTGCTTACCACAGCGTGACGATCTACGGTGCCTTCTACCTCGCTTGCTCCCCTCGTCTCGTTTACCACAGCGTGACGATCTATGGTGCCTTCTACCTCGCTTGCTCCCCTCGTCTCACTTACCACAGCGTGACGATCCACGGTGCCTTCTGCCTCGCTTGCTCCCCTCGTCTCGCTTACCACAGCGTGACGATCCACGGTGCCTTCTGCCTCGTTTGCTCCCCTCGTTTTGCTTACCACAGCGTGACGATCTACGGTGCCTTCTACCTCGCTTGCTCCCCTCGTCTCGTTTACCACAGCGTGACGATCTATGGTGCCTTCTACCTCGCTTGCTCCCCTCGTCTCACTTACCACAGCGTGACGATCCACGGTGCCTTCTGCCTCGCTTGCTCCCCTCGTCTCGTTTACCACAGCGTGACGATCCACGGTGCCTTCTGCCTCGCTTGCTCCCCTCGTCTCACTTACCACTGCGTGACGATCCACGGTGCCTTCTGCCTCGCTTGCTCCCCTCGTCTCGCTTACTACAGCGTGACGATCCACGGTGCCTTCTGCCTCGCTTGCTCCCCTCGTCTCGCTTACCACAGCGTGACGATCCACGGTGCCTTCTGCCTCGTTTGCTCCCCTCGTCTCGCTTACTACAGCGTGACGATCCACGGTGCCTTCTACCTCGCTTGCTCCCCTCGTCTCGCTTACCACAGCGTGACGATCCACGGTGCCTTCTGCCTCGTTTGCTCCCCTCGTCTCGCTTACTACAGCGTGACGATCCACGGTGCCTTCTGCCTCGCTTGCTCCCCTCGTCTCGTTTACCACAGCGTGACGATCCACGGTGCCTTCTGCCTCGCTTGCTCCCCTCGTCTCGCTTACCACAGCGTGACGATCCACGGTGCCTTCTGCCTCGTTTGCTCCCCTCGTCTCGCTTACTACAGCGTGACGATCCACGGTGCCTTCTACCTCGCTTGCTCCCCTCGTCTCGCTTACCACAGCGTGACGATCCACGGTGCCTTCTGCCTCGTTTGCTCCCCTCGTCTCGCTTACTACAGCGTGACGATCCACGGTGCCTTCTGCCTCGCTTGCTCCCCTCGTCTCGCTTACCACAGCGTGACGATCCACGGTGCCTTCTGCCTCGTTTGCTCCCCTCGTCTCGCTTACTACAGCGTGACAATCCACGGTGCCTTCTGCCTCGCTTGCTCCCCTCGTCTCGTTTACCACAGCGTGACGATCCACGGTGCCTTCTGCCTCGCTTGCTCCCCTCGTCTCGTTTACCACAGCGTGACGATCCACGGTGCCTTCTGCCTCGTTTGCTCCCCTCGTTTTGCTTACCACAGCGTGACGATCCACGGTGCCTTCTGCCTCGCTTGCTCCCCTCGTCTCACTTACCACAGCGTGACGATCCACGGTGCCTTCTACCTCGCTTGCTCCCCTCGTCTCACTTACCACAGCGTGACAATCCACGGTGCCTTCTACCTCGCTTGCTCCCCTCGTCTCGTTTACCACAGCGTGACGATCCACGGTGCCTTCTACCTCGCTTGCTCCCCTCGTCTCGCTTACCACAGCGAACCATAGTCTACCCGGAGTCTCGTTTTCCGGGCGAAAAACCAGACATGGGCGGTGAGTCACGTACGCTTAGCACTCAGGTGGGCGGAGTGTACCGGTGTCTGGCCGAAGCCCGGCCCAGGAAGGCGGACCACGTGAGGGGTCAGAGCCAGTCGGAATGCCCGACTCGGACGACGTCGGATTCGGCATCGCCCCTTCCCGAACCTCGGGCTCTATAAAGCATGGAGAAATCCTCCGTGTAAAAAAAAAGGGAATTGAGGAATGAAGGAATAAAGTGATTGAGGAATTGAAGGAGGAGTGAAGTGTGTTGAGAATTGTAGAAGAAGTTAGTGTTCCTGCATCTCGTCCCCACCCACACGATCTCGACAAATCACCTCCTGCCTGGTCCCGCCTCCTGATCCATCCCCACCCTCTGGACTCCTCCCTTCTCTGGTTCGGAACACGATCTCCACACGTGCGACTGTGGCCAGAGCAACGTGGCTATTGTCGGGTGCCACACCACGGAGCATCCCTCCCCTGAAACACCCAGGTACCGAGAACTATAACCTCAACCCCTTCCTCCCTGGCTGCAAAAGTGCCCTTTTTCATTGGGGTTTCTTTTTCTGTGTGTGTGTGTCTGAGTGTGCTGGCGCCTGTCTGTTAAGTAAGCATGTAGAAGATCTTTTATTGTTGTTACTGTGAATAATCTCGCATCAAGTCTGCAATGTGTCTGCTTTATTACGTTGCTTGTATAATTGTCACACTCTAGAGTCACTATGCTCTACAGAGTCACAGTCATGCCACAACACCCCTCTCCTGTTTCCCTGCGTTACATACCCAATAAACCTTTGTTGTGCTACATGCTTTTCCTCGCTTGCAGTAAATAAATAATTCTTGTAGAAATGTTCCCAGCTCGCCTTTGTCTTTTCGCTCATTGGTCCAGCATGGTTCGGATCCAGGTTTATCCGGGTCTATATTCCCAACAGTACGTTCCTTCTAGCCAGTATGTCCTTGGCAGTGTCGCTCGGCTGCATCCGATCCATAAAGGTGATCCAATCCGGGAGAGTGATCTGGTTCGGACAAGGCGTACCAAGGGCATGGTTCCCCAGTGATTAAACCGCATGGTTAATTAGGTAACCTGATTCCATAGGTGGGAGGACTCTCGGTCACGCGGTCAAGTTATTGGCATCCACGGTCGGTTAAGCAACCCACCGCGTGACGGAATTATCCGTGAGCAACGGCCTACAATTCCGGGGAGTCTGGTGGGAATCGACGTAGCTTCCCCCACCTAGTGGTTTTCTCACCCAACCCCGCCGGCCCGCAACAATGTAAATGGTAAGTGCTGCTTCCTTGCTTGACACTCAACATTTAGAGGAGAGAGCACAGACAAGTACCATGGGTTGAGCTTTATCACTAACTGTCAACCAGTTTTACTTGTAGTTGACCAATATGGCACTTTCAAAATGACCCCACCGCAAAATGCTCAGTGTGCATGTGCAGAACCCCCAGGAAGTTGAAGAATTTGGGGCAAAATAAAATTTACTGCGTCTGGGATAAGAATTGTCAATTGAAATGCTCACCAAGCTTCTGAAAGATACTTGGAAAAGTAACTGAGAAAAAGGGAAGTGCCTCTGCACAACAAAAGAACCAAAAAAAAAAGATAACTTTCTCAGTTCGCCGAACCGGCAACTGATCGTACTGCAAACTTTTTCAACTCGCCATATGGGCACCTGCTCATACAAACTTCCTCAACTCGCCAAAAAGCCTGGTGTTGCTTAGCGGGTTGGCTGGCTGGCTGGGGATCTTAGGGTCCTGAGTTCAAGCCCAGTTTTTTGCTGAATTAACACCAGGTGGGGTTCACTCAGCCCGTCATCCTTCCAAGGTCGACAAAATGAGTACCAGTGTACTGGTATGGGGGCACAGTCACGCCACAACAAAATGACAGCGAACCGGCAACCAAGCTACCATGTGCAAGAAGAAGAAGAAGAAGCTCATCAAATGGGCACATGTTCATACTGCAAGCTGTCTCCGCTTGTAATACGAGCACCTTATCTTACCGCACACTTCCCAGCTCACCACGTGGGTACCTGCTCATACTGCAAGCTGTCTCAGCTTGTAATATGAGCACGTTATCGTACCGCGAACTTCCCAGCTCACCACGTGCGTACCTGCTCATACTGCAAGCTGTCTCTGCTTGTAATAGCAGCACCTTTGTACCACAAACTTCCCGGCTCACCACGTGGGTACCTGCTCATACTATGCAAACTTTCAGTTAGAAAGCATTGTCAGGTAGCATAACAGATCGCACTGCAAACTCTCTCAGCTTGCCACATGGACACCTGGTCATACAAACTTTGTTAGCTCGCCAAGCGGGCACCTGATGGTATTGCCAACTTTCTCAGATGAACCTCAAAAGTTTGACGAAGATCCATTAGCCATCTCTGAGAAAATAGCAACACAGACAGACAAACATCTGTCATATCTTAGATTGTTTGGTTCCAGGGCAACAAGAGAAATTTTACTAGATTTTGGCATCTATTGCTAAACGTTGAAGCATCCGTGTTTGTGTGTGTGTGTGTGTGTGTGTCTGTGTGTCTGTGTGTCTGTGTGTCTGTGTGTCTGTGTGTCTGTGTGTCTGTGTGTCTGTGTGTCTGTGTGTCTGTGTGTGTAGAGATCACCACAAGTAGAGAATGCAGTTTGAAACCATCATCAGGTAATATTACAGGGGTGATGAAACAAATTTATAAATGCTTGAAAATCTACAATGAAAGGGCGAGGTTTTATTCTGGTATTCAAAAGTTCTGGGTCACTGATAATTCCAAAGCTGAAATCGACAGTTTACACAACATTAATAACAAGGGTAAGACTAAATGTCTATCAACTTGTGATTTTTCTGCATTATACACAAACATTCCACATGACAAGCTTGTAACCACATTGTACAGAGCAGTAGATAATAAAGTATACATTAAAGTTTATCAAAAAAAGAGCGAACTGATCTGTAAAGGAAAATAAATATTCATGTTGCGTTTCAAAAAATAAACTTAAACAAAGTATTCGATTTCTCCTGAACACCAGTTTCTTTACATTTGGCAACAAGATACTCCAACAGACAGTGGGGATACCCATGGGTTTAGATCCGGCCCCTTTATTTGCAAATTTGTTCCTGCACATGTACGAGTCTGATTGGGTCCAGAACATGTGCAGGAATAAAGTAACAACTGTGCAAAGGTGTAGAAACGTCTTCAAATTCATTGATGATTTACTAGCAATTAATAATGGGTTTGTATTTGATCAGCTTCATGATGATAAATATCCAAACGACTTTGAATTAAAAAAGGAAAACTAAACTCACACTTCAGTTTCTTTTTTGGAATTACAAATCGATATCAACAATAATAAATATCACACCAAATTATTTGATAAACGAGATGCTTTTCCATTCCACATTGTACGAATGTCTTTCTTAGACAGCAATGTGCTTAAGAAGTTATTCCATGGTAAAATTAATTGCAGGTGAAATAATTAGAACTGTGAGAGCAACCACACACTGCACTGAACTTGTCAATAGATTAAAACTTCTGAGACATTTACGAACAGCAATGAGCTTGTCAATAGATTAAAACAACTCGTTCGACGTTTACTAACATGGGGAGCTACACTTTGCAGATTAAAACAAGTTTTCTTCAACATCATAAAACAACACCAAATGGTATGAGTGAAATACAATACGAAAATACTAAAAATATTATGAACAAGATACTTATACAACTACATTTTTGAACAAGAAGGGCACTTGGTAGAGCGTATACCTCCACTTCATAATGCCTGATCCATGAGAACAATACATTTTTGAAATATCATGCTATGCAATACTATATCGTTTATGGCCCGATTTCTCATTTGTGAAGAATCACTTTGTAAATTAAATAATTCTCGTATCCAGATCCGGATTCGGATCTTCAACAAAATCGAATCAATTTCTCCTTGCCACACACCCAACCTGTCCACGAAGTTTTATCCGAATCCATCCAAAACCTTTTTGAGATATCATGCTAAATGTAATTTTGACTTCATCTCTCAATGGTGAAGAATCAATAAAAAATTTTTTTTATCAGATCCGGATCCGGATTAAGATCTTCACTAAAATAGAATCAATTCTTCTTTGTCACACACCCAATGTGTCCACCAAATATCTTCCGAATCTGTCCACAACATTTTGAGATATCGTACTTTATATTAGTTTAGCCATATTTCTCAATGGTGAAGAATCACTTAAATAATTCTTGTTTCCGGATCTTCACAAAATTGAATCAACTCTTCCTTGTCAAACACACAACATGTCCACCAAGTTTCATTTGAATCCGCCTCAACTTTTTGAGATATCGTGCTATATATCGTTTTTGGCCCCATCAATGGTGAAGAAACACTTTTAAAATTCCAGTAGTCGGATCCGGATCTGGATCTTCACCAAAATCTAATCAGTTCGTCCTTCGCTCACACCAAACCTGTCCACAAAATTTCATTTGGATCCGTCCACAACTTTTTGAGATATCCTGCACATAAACAGACAAACAAGCAGTCATAGACTGGTACTTACAAAATCGTCAACTTGACCTCTGACCTTGTCTAATAAAAGCTGTCTCCAGAGAAGGTAGCAACGCAAACCAGAAGTTTCTACGATGATTCTGTACCAAACCATCAAAAATCGTAATGTCGACCGAAGCAAAAATCTCCATTTCTCCACGCAATTATTTAATATTATTTTATTAAAGTCACAAAACCGTAATATTCGGCCATCCACCAACAATCTTTACATAATCCGACGACTTAGCGAGTCAGGCATGCGACGATAACCTTTATTGGGTTAAAAATGACTTTTAAACACGATCTTTATCGAAAACACCATCAGCACGCACACGCAAAACCATTATGTGATCAACGACGCCTCTGCTCGAGCGCACTGCACCACGTGACGAGCCGTGACGCGGCGAGTGAAATATTTTTTATACAATCTTAAAACGTCTCCAAAACATCCGATTTTTACCAGAATTTCGACAACTGGGTTTTAAGCGTCCTAAGCGATCGCAAAAACCAAAGACAAAATTAAAATCGAAGTTAAAACGAACTCGTAACGTCGACCGAAGCAAAAATACTCCATTTCTCCATATGAATTTACGGAATTATGTTTGACCTCTCTGTGACCTTGACCTTTGACCGATTTTGACCAAAATCTAATCAGCGCTAGCCATCACCCTCCTGAATCACGTGGTGTAATTTGACATTGGGAGCTTCTTCCGTTCTCGAGTTATCTGTACCAAACCATCAAAAATCGAATATTTGACCTCACCGTGACCTTGACCTTTGACCGATTTTGACCAAAATCTAATCAGCACTAGCCATCACCTTCCTGAATCACGTGGTGTAATTTGACATTGGTAGCTTCTTCCATTCTCGAGTTATCGTGCCTGCAAACAAACAAACAAGCAGTCATAGACTGGTACTTACGAAATCGTCAACTTGACCTCTGACCTTGTCTAATAAAAGCTGTCTCGAGAGAAGGTCGAGACAAAAGCCAGAAGTTTCTATGATGATTCTGCACCAAACCATGAAAAATCGAATGTTTGACCTCACTGTGACCTTGACCTTTGACCGATTTTGACCAAAATCTAATCAGCACTACCCATCACCCTCCTGAATCACGTTGTGTAATTTGACATTGGTAGCTTCTTCCGTTCTCGAGTTATCGTGCCTACAAACAAACAAACAGATGATGGAAGTCATCAATATACTTACAAAATCTTTAGATTTCGTAAGTAACAAGAAGACGTCGTGCAGAACACGATCCTTCCAAAATCCAAAAAACAAATATTGTTGTGGGGCTGGGTCTCGGTGGTGAGCACGACCGCTAGGTGGAGCAGTAGAGTCAGCTCCACCGAACACCCGGAATTTAGGTCGTACCTTTCAGGTAAATCCGAATGGTCATGGGTCCCTTATCGGACCGAAGATCGCCAATAGGTCGACCACGTGGGATAGGGTCAATTTCCAATTTCAATATACCTCAATACCCACGTAGTCCAAACTACCGGGGAAAAATCACCCTTGGCAAGATCTGCGTGATCCGGGCCGTTACTGAGCTGGATCCGAGTCGTACCCCGAGCGGAGAGTACCAGATTCCTGCTGGGCCGATTGCACGATTATGGCAACAATGAAGTCTCCTAATTCCCATTCGCAGCGCGGCAAACCAATGATAGAAAGGACAAGGATGAGCTGGGACATTCAACAAGAGGGGAATTAATTTACAATAATCGGCGGAACGAGGGGAGCACGTAAGGGCAGAGTTATCCGACTAAGCAAGGCCAATAATGTACAACAAAAGCACTTAACAGTTCTACTTATAGACGGGGCCCAAAGACACACACACGCACATTTTTTATAGAATATTTTTTATTGAATACAATAGTGAAACTGTTAAGTGAAATAGTGAAATTTTTATACAATAGTGAAATATTTTTTATACAATCTTAAAACGTCTCCAAAACATCCGATTTTTACCAGAATTTCGACAACCGAGTATTAAGCATCCTCAGCGATCGCAAAAACCGAAGACAAAATTAAAATCGAAGTTAAAACGAACTCGTAACGTCGAGCGAAGTAAAAATACTCCATTTCTCCACATGAATTTACGGAATTATGTTTGACCTCACTGTGACCTTGACCTTTGACCGATTTTGACCAAAATCTAATCAGCGCTAGCCATCACTTTCCTGAATCATGTGGTGTAATTTGACATTGGTAGCTTCTTCCGTTCTCGAGTTATCGTGCCTACAAATAAACACACAAACACACACACACACAAACAGCGGACGGAAGTCATCAATATACTTACGAAATCTAAAGATTTCGTAAGTAACAAACAGAGAGGGGTGAAAACATAACCTCCTTCACCTTCGGTGATGGAGGTAAATATACATGTATATGGAAACCATTTAAAAACCCAATTTCAGTGGTTGCTCGGAGACAAGGAAGCAGGTAAAAAACCGTATATAAACCATTTGAACATTTGAACAACAGTTTAATCCAGGGGTAAGTGGGGTGGACGTACTGGTTGGTGGGCATGTGGTATTTAAGGTAAGATGTGCATGATTTGAGGTGTTGTCATGTAATGGAATGTGTGATGGGAGTTGTAACTATGTGATAATACATTAGATCCTCTTGCGAGTAGAGTCTGTTTAGTGATGTTGCATTGATGGGTTGACTGACTGCCTGGGCACAAGTGAGGTTATGATGGATCGACATGCGGATCCATGAGCGAGGTTGTGGAGCCACCGTTTGGAGAGGTTCGGGCCTGAAAGAATTGAAACCTTGAAGAAGAACGGTGCCCAGCTAATGATCCTTGCAGTCGGAAAACCGTTCAATTGCTTATTTAGGTAAGGGAATTATGTTTTGAGGTGAACATTATTTACAGCAATCCTTTAAATTACATGATATATCAGGAATAGCTGATTGTGTGTGTGTGTGTATTGTTAGAAACAGAAGAGGAAAAAACGAGACACGTACAGTATGTGTGCATTATATCCAAGGCTGGGGCGAGCTTGTACGAATGGTAAATGGTACAAACTGGACACCTCTCAATCAAGGATATTTCTCGTATTCTTATATTTCTGTGAGTCTGATTTTCATTCGGGAACAGAACAATTCAGGTTAACCAATCTTAAATTGCCGCTCTTTCATCGAAAAACTCTAAATGCTGAAAATTACATCTAAAAGACGATTTGAATCACAGATTTCGTGTTAGCAACAGCAGGTTAAAAGTTCCCGTCAAACAGAACAGAGTCAGTCTAGACACTATTGTCAAAATGTCTATTTTCTATTGAATTAAATTAATTTTGAAAACTTTCAAATATATCTTTTAATCTTTCTCCAAATGTAGACGACCGATTTAACGATATTGAAAAACAAATTAATCAACATCACCATATTCTTAAAATTGTATTGGAAATGTTGTGGTTAAAGCCGCTGTCACACCTTGACGTTTTAGCCAGCGTAAGGCAACGTATCAAAATGCATGTAAAACGTTGGCGTACGCTGAACTCTTGATGTTTTTTTTTCCAGTTTTGGACGTATTCATAACGAGTTGGACGTATGCATAACGTATTAGTAACGTACACAGAACGTTTCGATAACATATAGATAACTTATACCAACGAATGCTGAGCGTGTTGTTGGCGTTCACAACGTATGCCCAACGATAGTCTAACTTATGCATCGCACGCGGCAGCATATCGCCGACGATCACGTGGCGTAGCCTATTAAAAGGCTGCCACTCGACGATTCAAATCATAACCGCACTAGACATCAAAGTGTCAAGCCGCTGTCACACCTTGACATTTTAGCCAGCATATGCCGACGTATGAAAAATTTGCCGAATACGCTGGCACATGTCGAATACGTTATGGGTAAGTTTTGTATACGTTAAGAGCACGCTGAAGCTTATTTCTAACCTATGAGTAACATGCTTTGAACCTATATGTAACGCATCTCCAACGCATATTGACGTATGTAGATGTATTTGACGTCTTCCGGACGACCACAGAACTTACTGAACGTGTTACTAACTTACAGCTACCGTATAATGGCGTATTGGCAGCGTTTAGGGGAATTGGTATATAAAAAATGGGGTTCACACAGGAGGAACCCGTCAGTGTTCCAGACTCCATGGTTTTTGTTTTTTTTTCTTTGGTATGACGGTGATGTTGACACTTTGATTTCTAGTGCGGTTATGACTTAAATTGTTGAGCGGCAGCCTATTAATTATATTATATTATAACCACACTAGAAATCGAAGTGTCAACATCACCGTCATGCCGAAGAAAAACAAACAAACAAAAAAAAACCCATGGAGTCTGGAACACTGACGCCAAACATTACCTCGACGTGTTTCGACTTATGAGTAACTTACAAGTAATGTGTGTCGACGTGTGTCAACGATCGCGTAACGTGCCTACAACACGTTACTCATAGGTTGGAAATAAGTTTCGGGTATGCTCATCATTACCTCGACTTGTGAGTAACTTACAAGTAATGCGTGTCGACGTGTGTCAACGATCGCGTAACGTGCCTACAACTTCTGGCCAGTGTATGCGGGACATGTGAGTCATACGCTGGCATACGTCGAAAAATTTTGAGCATGCTTAAAATTTGTCGACGAGCTCGGCGTACTACGATGTATGCCAGCGTGCTCTTAACATATACAAAACTTACCCATAACGTATTCAACGTGTGCCAGCGTTTTAGACAAATTTTTCATACGTCGGCATACGCTGGCTCAATCGTCAAGATGTGACAGCGGCTTTAAAGTGTACTTCAAGAAACTACTGCAAATAAATCAGTACTGCATGCCTTCTTAAGGCCTGGCAGGATAGCCTAAAGGTATGCACACTCACCTTTGAGCCGTCTAACCTGGATTCAAATCTATGCCCAGCTATCAAGTAGGTTATCCACCAGAACATTAATCTGGAGGACCTGTGTGCCAGCACTGGTAGTTAGTAGGCATTAAAGATCCTTCGGTGTCTTTCTCGAAGAGTAGGCGGCCAAGCCTGGTGTTGCTTTGATGATCAAGGTGGCTGGCTTATGATCTTAGGGTCTTGCGTTCAAGCTCTACCTGTCCGTCGAATTAACAGCAGGTAAGTTGACTCAGCCCGTCATCCTTCCGAGGTCGGCATAATGAATACCAGCTTACTGGTAACAGTGGCGTTGTATAATCTGCACAGCCATGCCCTCAGAAAGTTATTCAGCCAAGCAACAAATTCCCAATTCCTGCCGTAACTGAATGCTTGGAAGGTAATGACAAACCACCCAACATAACACTTGTTAGAAACTGTGTTGGCACGCGCTGTAAAGAGCACAGTCCGTTGATGACGATGATTTCTTCTTCCACGCTAACTGTTGTTCGTCTTTCGGCTGCTCCCGTAAGGGGTCGCCACAGCGGATCATCCGTTATGATCCGCATACTGACTTGGCACAGGTTTTACGCCGGATGCCCTTCCTGACGCAACCCTGGTCGCCTCTTACGACACAGGGATAAGGATTGGGTTTCACCATGATTCTGGGCTGCCCTACACCCTCTCATCGCGCGGCCCAGTGCAGGGCTCCCGTCCTCAAGCGATCCTCCAACCCAAGCCTCCGAGTAGCCGGATTACAGGTTCACGCCACTACGCCCGGTTTCTTCTTCCACGCTAACTCACTGGGATGAATTATTTCATTGAATCGATTAAATGTTTGGCCATCAATCCACAAGTTAGAGTCTATAAATAAAAATACAATTTCTGCTGCTCTTATACCTGCTCGAATCATTCACAACATATATCATGATCATAATGATACATAAGATGTACATTTTTTTTAAAGGGTGTACAGAGGAGAAACAAACACAGAAGCACCATTTTCACATCTTGAACTATCAAATCTGCTCCAATGGAATGATTTAATAGCTTTCCATTTCAACAAAAACAGCGAAACCTGTCCATCATGGTGGCCACCAAAGTCACTCACAGAAGCTTCCCATATTACCAAGCAGAAACTAAATAACACTGTCAGGGTGGTATGAGATATGAGTGCCAGATGCCTGACATCAAGCCTATTATAGTTCTTACAAGTCGTCAATCATCAATGTCTCAACGCAACCTTACATGTTTCATAAAATCATCGAACTCACCTTACTCCCCCTACAGAGAACACATATACAGCTCTTCCAAAGGCATGCTGGGGGCAGGGGGGTGTATGGGGGGAAATAAACCTTTTAAAGTTTAGTGACGCAGTTTGAAAGGTTAATGACCCCCATTTTTAAAGGGAAAAAATAACATGTGCATCCCAGCGTCCTCTCCTTGCTTAGCAAAGAGCAGCATTAGTCAAAGCATTGTTATCTTGGCAGCTTACAGTTGAAGGCAATGAATGTGAGATTTCTGCTCTACATCACTGTCGCTCTTCGCACGACTTTAACCGATGGCTCAGGTGCTGGGCCTGGTGTCAGACGCTGCGCTGCGCGTACTGAGCGGCATGAACGGAAATTTGCGCTGCCAGGTAGACAGAGTTCATAAAACTCGAAAGCACATTCATTCAGCCTTGCATTCATGAATCGAGATTAACGCTGCATGGCAAACCAGTGTTTTTGGCATGGAATTAGAGCATGGTGTGGGAAAGATGCCCACACCCTCAACCTGCCATTGTATAACCTCATCGGTCCTCTATATACATGATCAGTGTTCTGAAAAGGACTCTAGCCGAGGTTATATCGGATAATTTCAAATTGAATAAGGTTCAGTACACCGAACAAAAGGACAGATGATGAATTGATTACAAATGGGGAGTTTTGTTCTACCTTGTCCGATTATACCATACTCTACATTTCCAATGTGGCTTTGTTTTCTACATTGTATATATTTGAACACAAAAAGTGCTGTATACGTGATGGTCGTGCAGCTGAAAGTTGTAAAGCCGTGCCAGCTGACTCTAAAATACATCTGAAAGGGATATCTGAGGATTATATGGATGCAAGTGAGAATGCGAAGGAGACGGTGTGCAGTCTGTTACAAAGATGGATGTGGAGACAGTCAGGAGCATTTAAATATCAACAAAGCAAGGGTAGGTCAATGAGTCATATCAAGCTAATTTATGACTATCACCTATGACCATACATCGAGCACGTATGACTTTTAAGCAGCACATTAATAAATATTTAGCACAACTTATGGAGAAGAATTTTGTTTTCTAAAATCTAGTGTTATATAACAAGAAGAAATTGTGATAGGATATAGCACAAGAGCAAAATTCAGATTTTTGGTAACATCTCGAAAGGCTGTCAAACAAAATGGCACAGAGGTAACATGCATACCTATGTCAAGATCCAACTATGAACTGTTGGACTGTTGTTTCGAAAACACGGAAATACATCAATGGGCACACCGTCCGACGGTGTCTTTCATGAGGAGTAGGCGAGTGCTCGCCAGCACCCTGAACAAATTACAAATTCCTGCCCGAGCTGACTGCTTGGAAGGCAATGGCAAACCACCCAACATTACTATAACCCTAACCCTTGCGCAGAGACCAATGCTCTGTAAAATGTATGGTTGTACGATTATTATTATTATTATTATTATTATTATTATTATTATTATTATTTATTTATTCATATGCAGCCTATGGCTGCTTGACTGCAACATTTTCTGGGGTGCCACTCAGTGTGACCACTCCTTGGCTTTTTTTTTCACAAGATCTTGGCTATTCGTTGTTCACCTTGGCGTCTTGGTTTTCTATTATGATCGCTTTTCCGAAACCTTGTGAATTCTTGGCTTTTTTCATTGGCTCACCTTGGCATTTATGAAAATGAGGAGTGGTCACACTGGTGCACTGATCCAATGCCCCCCCCCCCAATTTCTAGTAAGCTGGTACTCATTGTGTTGACCTCAGAAGGATGACAGGTTGAGTCAACCAACCTGGTGTTAATTCAACCGATAAAACATGGTTTGAACTCAAGACCCTAAGATCTTAAGTCAGCTGCTTTAACCGTTAAGCGGCCACGACGACAACGATGAATCAGGTAATTACATTGTATGTTCTGCTACACACAAATTCGAAAAGCGCTTTTTGAAAAATAGTCTTTCATGAACAAGCTAGGCTGACCTGACCTTCAACTGGAGCTCCTTCAGGCAGGAATTTGTAATTTGTTCAGGCTGATGATAACTCGCCTACTCTTCGCAAAGGACACTGTTGGATATTTACCATCCATCACCAACCAATGCTGGCAGACAGAGACGGGACAACCAGTTGATCATCCAGCCGAGGGTTGATGCACATGTTTTTATCCCGCAAACATCAAACATTGGAGATTACACCCTTTGAGTACCAAGCTACTCCAAATATTGCCTTGAAAAGACTCATTGCCATGATGGTTGGAGCATCTGCTCTGACACTTGGAGGTCGGCAGTTAGATTCCGACCCCGGCAGTCATTTCTGACTTCAAAAATGGCATGTGCGCTCAGCATTTAGAGGTTAGAGTATGGACAACCCCATGGGTTGGCATCCCATTGGATGGAAAGGGGAGGGGAAAAATTATCCTTCATTGCCCAGCTGATGTCAGAGAGAAACATGACATCATCATATGACGTCACCGGTACCCAGAGTACTCCTGGATGATACGTCTCCTCCCACAAGGTCACCTGCTGCCTTTCACTGAACTGAAGTGAAGTCCGGTGGTGCGTAATGTCTCCGTCTTCATGTGCATGCGTCGTTTGCTCCACACACCTTCGGTCTGTTAACAACAAAAAATAAAAACTTTCAACATCAGATCAGCTGCACTTTGTTTTCATGGAAACCTCAACGTAAGCAGAGCGTCAGGGTTCACATCAATGTCTACATTTCCAATTTCACTGCTGCTCCACAGTATGAAGCCATGCAAGAATTGATCAGTAAGTTCGTGGCCAAATGCAGAACTGCATGAACGAAAATGTATTTTTGTCACAAAATTTCATTACGATTTAAAATATTTAAACATTTTGTAAACAATTTAACCGTTTAAGTGAACAATCACAAACATTTTAGTTTTCAACCTCTGTGCAGACAAATATTATCTTCTCAACACTCTTAGCTGGGATTAACTAAACCCAAAATCACACAAAATTTGTATCGTTTTATTTTATTCATTATTTGAAGAGAGAACACCACCATCCTTATGAGGATTTTATCCATCATGGCTGGGTGCTTTGAATCAGTATTGAAGACAAAGGTTAAAAATATAACACCAGGCAATGTGGGTAAACAGAGCTAAATGTATTTGGTATATATTTAATTTAACGTTTAAACGTCCTTCCTGCTTCAGTGCAAGAGTACCATACCTGCAAGTCTCGAAATCAACAGCAAACAATACCGATAATCCATCTTCAGGAAGTTTTGTGGGTCTTTCCATGAAAATTACAAGACTCGGTGGTATTGTTACGAATCTGGAAGCCATGAGCACTCAACATACAGGTCCTATAGCTCAGTTATTTTGATAAGTAAATGTGGATAGATAGCCCCCTTTCACTTGTTTAATGGGTACTTAAATATTTATGCGCTGCGGAGTTATTTTGATAGTCAGGGTTTTCTTTTACATTTTTTACACCCCTGATAACTACAACAACACGCCTTCACCTCACTTCCTCACACTGACGACATTGCTTACGTGCGTGTCAGCACGTACGTGGGCGGAGTTCACGAGGACCTGACGTCGCTCTCGCCCAATCAGGGATATGTGAGCGAGTTCATTGGTGGTCGTCCAATGAGCACAGCCCACGCAGGATAATGTTCCTCTGCCTGTTTGGGGGGTGGGCCGCCGCGACGCCCGTCACGCCCCCCCCCCGGTCCAATTAGCGGACTTGGCGTCATTTGCGGCCAATGGACGATGAGCGAACGGCGCCCGAAAAACGGACGAAGGAAGAGAGAGCAAATAATCTGCGGCCGTCTTCTGGAGCGAGTGTTCTGGGCTCTGCTCATCCCGTCGCTGGTACTGGCCGTCTTCTCAAGTGCGTGTTCTGGTCTCTGCTTATCTCGTCACTGGCATGCTCTGGCTCTCTGCTCATATCGTCGCTGGCGTGGTCTGGATCTCTGCTCATCTCGTCGCTGGCGTGCTCTGGTCTCTGCTCACATCGTCGCTGGCGTGCTCTGGCTCTCTGCTCATATTGTTGCTGGCGTGCTCTGGCTCTCTGCTCATATCGTCGCTGGCGTGCTCTGGCTCTCTGCTCATCTCGTCGCGGGCGTGGTCTGCATCTCTGCGTCTAGCTGCCCTGATCAGTCTTCTGGCGACTGGAGCTCCAGGAGGGGGTGAACGTCCAGCCGCGCACTCGCGGCCAGGTAGCCTTCCACATTCTCGTCCCTCAGCTCAACTTCCCTCCGAACCGAAGGGATAATAAAGACCATTTGGGTCCATTTATTTTGGGTGTGCGTCTGACTGTGGGCTCGTCTTTAAGTAGGTGCTGTACATTATTTGCGTTGCTTTAGTCGGTTTAACTCTGCTCTTATGTGTTCCTTCCCCACCTATTGTAAATAAACATTCATGTGTTGAATTTATCAGCTCGTTTTTGTGTTTCTTTCATTGGTTTAACACGGTGCGTGTCGGGTGATTAAAAAGGCCGTTGCTGCTGTAAATGTACAGTTGGACCGACGGGACCTCGGTAATCATCCGCTCAGGTTACGCACGAGTTGAGCACGGAAACGACTCGTCCCGTCGAGGGTGTGAATACTTGGTAGCTCGCCACGTGGGTCTCTAGGTATTTTGAAGTTTGGAAAATAACCCTGTCCCACGTGGTGGAATTATTGACGATTCACGGTCCTATAAGGGACCCGTAACCTCGGAGTTTTCCGAAAGGTATGATCTAGATTCCGGGTGTTCGGTAGCGTCGACCCTACTGCTCCACCTAGCGGTCGTGCTCGCAGCCGATACCCAGCCCGCAACAGTATCACGGTCAGAGCAATCCGCTCTGAGTCTCGGAGGTCGGTGGTTGCAAAGCCCAGCTGAGTCACACCAAATACTTTAAAACAAGAAGAGCACTCGGTAGAGCGCATACCTCTGCCACACAATGCCTGATCCAGAATAACATATCGGGCCCAATAAATTTTTGAAATATCATGTTATACTGCATATCGTTTTTGGCCACATCTCTCAATGGTGAAGAAGCACTATAAAAATAAAAAATTCTAATAGCTGGATCCAAATCCAGATAGTCACCAAAATCGAATCAATTTGTCTTTGTCACACACCAAACCTGTCCACCAAGTTTCATCCGAATCCATCAATAACCTTTCGAGGTATCATGCACACAGACAGACAGACAGACAGACAAACAGAGAGGCAGACAAGGGTGAAAACTTCCACCTTCGGTGGTGGAGATAATAAATGGTACGTGCTGCTTCCTTGCTTGACACTCAGTATCGAAAAGGATAGAACATGGACAAACAATGCTGAGAAGGCAATGGAAAACCACCGAGTATAACCTATGCCAAGAAACTGCTTTGGCAGCACCAAACCTCTGTAAAGAGGTGGGTAAATAAAATTTATAAACATTTTCAAGTTTTACTCTCCATGTTGGGGATTAATAGTTTGTCAGTTGTGATGCAATTTGCAATAAACCGTTAACAGAACTTGGCAGTTCTATGCGGTTGTTTAAGTAATACATATGATATCTGAGTGAACACACACGCTCTTTATCCATATCGCTGAGGACAGGAAGATACAAGTTTCATAATGTTTCTCCTTGACTTTGTGCTCAGATTTAGCTCTCATTCCAATGTTGTTCTTCGGCATGTGGGGTCTGGCCCACTCAATAGCACGATAACCACAATGCAGGAGTTGCATCCGCTCACTGCCTAATTGGTCAACTTGTCGGGATGTTGACGATGGGTCACATTGTCATGCGGTTCAGTCACGACATGCCCTGCAAAATCCTTTCCCCTGATTTTTGCTCTTGGCTTTTAATTCATGCCTGAAAAATGGTTCATCCATGGACTCAATCATTTCCTCATGGAGCAGTTGCCTGATTGTTGCCACAATTCTAAACATTTTCAAAAATTCTTATGTCCAGAATCTACTGCTTTCTAAAAAACACATAAATAAATAAATAACAAGTCTCCAGTATTCTGGAGAATCAGATGCATTTGAGAGAACAAGCAAGATGTCTGTTGAGCAAAATCCTCAGTATGTTTGGCAGGGGTGGGATTGGGAGAGGGGGGGGGAGGAACAGGTTCAATTCCAGCACTTAATGGCAAATGTCAAGCAAGCAAGTACAACACATGGTCGGTGCTTCATTACACCTTGGTGTCATCTCATCCGAAATCACCTTTACAGCACCAAAAATACAGCACAAGCAGTGGGGTTTTGTTTTAACAAGACATTGAAGTACTTGTGCTTTTTATGTTTTTCTGGCGAATTGTAACTGAATATGGCGCACAATAAGTTTGCAACAATCCACAAAGTCTATCTCCCAGTATGCAATGGCACTTGTAAAGATGTGCACACCTGAACTTCATTTCAAATCCTGCAAATGCACCTCCTTCGTGTCATGGGCAGTAGTCACTCATGCAAAATGTTGTTTCTTTGACACACCAACATCATCAGTTCCACTTACTAAGCTTTCCGCTAAAGGAATATCCGGCTCATCCTCCATTCATCCATCCAGACTTGCTTCTGGTTGTAAGAGGACATTGTTCAAAGTATGCACTCTTTCTTGCAGATGGAATTCCCAAGGATACCATAATTGTCAAATGTTCCACTTTGTCTCCATTCACAGCCTATTAGCTCAGAAATCCTCTCCACTACTTATACATGGCAGTCTTGGGTACTCGATAGTTACCAATGAAATAGGCAAAGCCTACAAATGAACAAAACCCTGCAGAATTACACTTTAGAACACACTCACATTACCCTTTAGAACCAATCAAGGAGGGTTAGAAAGGTTCTTGTTATTCAGTTTAATGGACGGAAGGAAATACCCAAATATTGAAGCGGCTTCATCGCTTAAAAATACAAGCGAAAAACAGCTTATCCTCCATAATACTTCCCAACTGACGACAAGAACAATTCAAGAGTTATTCAGATCTTGACAGAGCATCTGTGATTGCATTGTTTTTGTCTTTGATGTGTTTAATTTCCAAGTTTAATTCATGTAAAGACAAGCTCCATCTCATCAATGTCTGATTTTTTATTTTTTCACTTTATGAAGAAAAGTTAATGGATTGTGATCAGTGAGAATAACAACTGGAAAGGCATTAATGCTAAAAATGGCTGAGGAATTCTTTGTTTTGATATTGTGTGAAGGGAAAGGAAGTTCTCGCTCTGTATAAAACTTTCTTCTCTTGAAGGAGGAAGGTGTTACGGTTCAGTATAATATGTAATTGTGCTGTGGGTGAAAGTCAACCGTACTAGGTAAAATAATCATTTTGGCTTGTTTTAATGTCATAATGACCAGCCATGGCTGCAGCAAAGGCTGGAAGGGCTTCAGAAGAACCGACGGCACCTTTGGCACCATAAACTACTCTTAAGATAAGAGAAATCAGATAGCAGCCATGACCTTGGGATTCCAGGGATGAATATCAATGGAACACTGACAGTTTGCAAAATACATAAAACGAGCCAACAGTTTGCTTCAGAGAGGAGAGAGGAAGCATGTAGCAGGAAGCAGCTGCTGCACTGCATTTCATGTGGCAGAATTCATTTCTAAAACTGGCTCACCAGTAAAGGGGAAACAGGAGTGTTCTTTATGTGAACCTGGAATGGTTCAATGACTCCTTTCCATGCCTGAAAGGAACCAACTTCACCCTGCTTTCCGTTAGTCACTGTAATCTACTGAATAGTCTACTCGTCAAATCTGCTTCATTGCTGTTGTCTCAGAGATGAGCTCAAAGCAGGTATCTCCTCACTGGCTGCATTGGGATGCAGCCTGCCTGTTGCTTCACCCTCTCCTTACTTGTTGCCAGTACACATTGTCTTTCACAGCATGTATCCCAAATTCAACATCTCACCCAGCTTGATCTGTGGACTTGGGTTCTTCTGCATACTTCGATGATACAAGGCTTCACCCTCTGAGTACTTTTGCACTGCAACTGGCCTGTCAGATTCATCCTGTGCGTACCCACTGAACAAAGTCCTTTTGAGTGTGTTCACAGCTAAAGTTTCACCAATTTTTATCCTGCTGGGGTTTCTGTTATAAATTGATTACCCAAGATAATTTGCCACCTCGAAAATCACGAGTTAATTTGTAGCTGTATCAATATCTGTGACATTTGTGCTTTATTAATTTGGGGAATTTTAGGAAAGTCATTAAGGTTTTCCTTTAATCAGAATTCGTGTTTTAAAGGTACACTCGGGATTAATAAATATTACTTCTAAGGGATTCTTCTGTCTTATGCTGGTTTCACCAGTAAAACAACAAACAGGGCATATTATTGTCCTTAAATATTTTCTACCATGACATCCTCCAGGTAACTGGTGCACTCACTTTGATGCCTCAAGAAACACACATACCAACATATATATATATATATATATATATATATATATATATATATATATATATATATATATATATATATATATTGTTACGAATTCGCGCCCGCCGGCGTGCGATCAGCCGCTTTCCACTAATAGCGACCGCGTCGCCCACCGGATGGACAATTCAGTCGTGACCCTCCTGGAACTATCTCCAGAAACCAGTCACGGGTGGAGGTTTAACCTCACCACAGACCAGTCCGCTTTCTACCCGTGCGAAATAGGGTCACTCGCCGAACATCGAAATACCTAAGTACTCACACGGGTAACCTACCAAGGGGCCGTACCTCGCCGCAGGTCGGCTTGGGACACGAACCGCTTAAGCGGTCCGTTCCGTTCCACAGCGATAACCGAGCAGGTATTATCACCGACCTCGACGGATCCGATTCTCTTGACTGGGTGTTTAAAACCCAACTAATTATTCCACGAGGCAAGATGGCATTTCCAATGGGGGAATGAGGATGCAACGAATGGGATACATTTCACACAAGCACATTTATTATTTACACAAACATCACAAGCAAGGCAATCATGCAATGTACAAGCAAGAAACAAAAGCAATACCACCAACAACGAGAAATAATGTACATGCAGTCACTTATGCGGGTCTACTTCACAGGACATGGCGCCACCAACATTCGTTCAAAAGCAAGAAATGGCCACCCCCAAAGACGAGGGTGGCAGAGAGGGTCCGCGGACCTTTATAACGTGGGACCTGGAGGACCGAACGGGTCCCGCGAGACCGTGGCAGGTTACCTGCCCCCCTCGGTGGTCGGCGAGTCGCGACGTCCCGCTCCCACGACTGTCAGCGTGGTCGCGCCTGGTTCCGGGCCTCCCACGTGGCCGGCAAGCTCTCTCCGGCGCTCCTCGTCCGGACGCGCAGGTCCACCACACAGCCGGCACTGCTGTGCCTTCCGTCCACGTCTCCAAACCAACAGGCCGCTCACAGGACCACGAGCGCAGGAACCAAGCGAGGGAGAAGAAGAAGAAGAACTAGACCACCGTGAGACAGGGGCGAGCATGAACCAAGAAGAGAGCGTGAGCCTTGCGTGCAGTACGCCGTCTGGTTCGGCACAATTCTTGGGTTACGCGTCCCCCGACCACGATACCAAAATACACCTGTACCTTGCCAGCTGGGGGAATAGACCCCGGTTACAGACTGGTTTTGTCAGAGACCGAGCGGAGTCTACCAGTCTGTAACCATTTTGGTTTTTATATCCAAATCAAGCGGATCGTTACTCGACGCGGCACAAATTAATTCAAAGCGGCAACTTCATACGAATCAGCCAGATTTATTGGGGACATTGGAGAACACGACACAAGCAAAGCATTCACGACAATATTATAATTAATCTATAACCCGTTCTTAAGGCCCTGTCACACCTTGACGATTTAGCCAGCGTATGCCTGACGCATGCAAAATTTGGCTAAAACGCTGGCACACGTCGAATACGTTATGGGTAAGTTTGTATACGTTAAGAGCATGCTGGCATACGTCGTAGTACGCTGGCTTATGTCTTTGAACGCTGGCATACGTCGTAGTACGCTGGCACACGTCGAATACGTTATGGGTAAGTTTGTATATGTTAAGAGCATGCTGGCATACGTCGTAGTACGCTGGCTTATGTCTTTGAACGCTGGCATACGTCGTAGTATGCCGAGGTGTTAGACAAATTTTCCATGCTTGAAATTTTTCGACGTATGCCAGCGTATGACTCATACGTTCCGCATAATGCTGGCCATAAGTTGTAGGCACGTTACGCGATCATTGACACACGTCGGCACACGTTACTTGTAAGTTACTCATAAGTCGAAACACGTCGAGGTAATGTTTAGCGTACCCGAAACTTATTTCTAACCTATGAGTAACGTGTTGTAGGCACGGTACGCGATCGTTGACACACGTCGACACACGTTACTTGTAAGTTACTCATAAGTCGAAACACGTCGAGGTAATGTTTAGCGTACCCGAAACTTATTTCTAACCTATGAGTAACGTGTTGTAGGCACGGTACGCGATCGTTGACACACGTCGACACACGTTACTTGTACGTTACTCATAAGTCGAAACACGTCAATGTAATGGTTCGCGTCAGTGTTCCAGACTCCCTGTTTTTTTTGTTTTTGTTTTTTTTCTTCGGCATGACGGTGATGTTAACACTTCGATTTCTAGTGCGGTTATAATATAATATAATTAATAGGCTGCCGCTCAACAATTTAAATCATAACCGCACTAGAAATCGAAGTGTCAACATCACCGTCATACCAAAGAAAAAAAAAACAAAAAAAAAAACAGGGAGTCTGGAACACTGACACTAACCATTAGATTGACGTGTTTCGACTTATGAGTACGAAAATTATTTAAATTTTTAAGTGATTCTTCACCATCGAGAGGTAGGGCCAAATATGATATAGTCCTGGAGAGCATATTTCAAAAATGTATTGGGCCGAATCCTATTCATCTGAGTCCTATCGAAGCGAAACTTTGCAAATGTCATCTATCGCCATTTCTGCAAATCGGTAAAAAAATATGGTCACAAGTCACATGGTTCGTCAGCCATATTGGATTGAAAATTAGAAAATTAAAAAGTTTTCTACTCTGAAACGGTTGAACAGATCGAGGCGAAACTTTACAGGTATGACCACCTATCCATGATGAACAAAAAGTTTCCACCTCCTTTTGATGTCGGTCACATGATTTGGCAGCCATATTGGATTGAAAGAAAATTATTAAATAATGTTCACTCTGGAACTGCTGCATCATTCAATGCGAGTCTTCACAATTATGATCTAGCGGACATGTTGAATGTATCTTTTAAATTTCAACCCAATCGGATGCAAAGTCTGGCAGCCAGAATGATTTAATTATTTGAACCTGAGAACTTTTAGATTTTTTTTTTGCATCAGGTCACTTGGCTGCCCATACATGTGTTTGAGGGTACAGGAGAAGCAATTCAATTGATACCGATGATGGCCCCAGGAAAAATGGTAAACTGTGTAAATAATAAATGGATGAAACTTGGCCTGTTCATCGGTGCATAACTTGTGAATCCCGCATCATAGAGAAACATGTGGGGCCTCATTAGACTCAGGGGAATCCTGCTTTACCCTCTGCACCAATGGTGTCCACATTTATTACTTTGTGTTCAAGTTATGTAAACACCAATGCAATTGATACTGAATGCATTCAGGAAAAAGGGCTAACTGCTGACGTAATAAATAGATTGAATGTGGCATGTTACAGGGTCCATAACTCATCAATCCCACATAGTAGAGAGACGTATTGGGGGCTTTGTATTACTCGGTGGAGTTGCAGTTTACCCTGTGGACCCACGGTGACATTTCCCGCACATTTATTGCTTTGTGTTCAGGTAATTCAAATGCCAATTCAATTCATACCAACAATGTCCGCAGGAAAAAGGGCCAACTGCATACGTAAAAAATAGATTGAACACTTCGTGTTAATTGGTCCGTAACTTGTCAGTCCCATGTTGTATCAAAGCAGGGTGGTATTTGTATCAAAGCCATACGTCTTGGTACCCGGTCATCACTGCCGGCAGTTATATCGTGGCAGTTCTAGTTAATATTGCAATTATTATTACGAGTACGTGCCCATACGTGTGTGGCTGTACGTGCAAAAAAAAAAAATCTTTCAAACCGCGAACCAGAAACGACACTCACACAGGCCGTTCCTTCACTCTTGCGTGCCCGTACGTGCGTGCCCATACGTGTGTGGCAATACGTGAGTGCCTGCACGTACGCGCGTGGCCGTACATGCAAACCAAAAAAAAAACTTTCAAACTGCGAGCCAGAAACAACTACACAGGCCGTTCCTTCGCTCTCGCATGCCAGTACCCGTACGTGCAACCCCCCCCCCACCCCCCAAAAAAATAACTTTAAAACCGCAAGCCAGAAACAACCACACGGGCCGTTCCTTCGCTCTCGTAAACGACGACTGGATTGGAGCATTGTGTTTGTCTATAAATGTGCATAAGGAATCGAGAAATTATTAGAATACATTAAGTCATCATTATCCAGAAGTGGTGCGTGCCCGCACGGAATGTTCACATGCATTCCACGAATTATCGCTTGTATTGAAGTAACAACTGCTGTGATACTTACACACACAGAGTTCATTAAAATCCAAATTAAAATCAAGTTTACCTCCCTGTCTTTGCTTGCCATGACATTCGCTGCCATTGACCATTGCCACTCCTACGCCACGGTAACTAAGGCACCGATCCCCATGGTAACCGGCACGGCACGTGACGTGACGTCATCGTCGCCGGCCACGCACCGGCCTTCGCAGCAACGTGTCCTTCCATTGGTTGGTAAATAAATGGCCATAACTTGGGAAGCACTTGTCCGATTAATATCAAACCTTGAAAAGGCACATCCTCAGGGCCACAGTAATATACCTGGCAAGTTTCAATTAGATCGGACCAGTGGTTGTCGAGAAACAGCGGTCAGACACACACACACACACACACACACACACACACACACACACACACACACACACACACACACACACACACACACACCTGGAATTATAGATAGATTTTCATAAAACTCACTCCAACTATTCTTCTGCTTGAAACTTCAAAACCTTTCTTGGCCAAAGCACTGGACACCACCATTGTATATACTGTACCACTAACCTTCTACCCTCAAAACATTAAAACATCCGTCGGTCGCTTAATTGTCTTGGTGTACACGAGACTTGAAAGCATGTCATTAGGATTCCCAACTGCCACAACAAATTGCTTCTTGAATAGAAGCAGTGGGAAAATTCGGGAAATTAGAGATGAAAAGTTATTCAGTACAGTACACCGATGAGGATTTGCTTTTTTTTAATGCAAAGTCGAGGCTTTGAGGGTTGAGGGACACTAACAGCAGGGTTGAGGGACAAAATAGAGGGAGATCTGGATAAATAATGAATGTTGGATGAGTGAGGATTATGGGAGGGCATGGTTAGACTCAAACTGGAAACAGAAGCAAACTCTCTGGAAGGAAAAACTGGGAAATTGGAAAGAGCTAGGCTTGGGGAGGGTTAACAGAGTATAAAAGATCATGGTTGTGTACGGGGGATGATCTGAGAAGGTGGTGAACTTCTCTGTTGAAGATCGCGACGGAAGAATGAGATTGAATCAAATGTGGAAGTTGGTTCCACAGGTGGGAAAAAAGATGAACGACCGAATGAGTGGAGGTGAGCAGTGAGCCTGGATTTTAGAAGTTTTACCAGAAGGGGGGTGCCTGGGACCTACAAAATCCTGGAGGAGGGCAGGGAGGGGAGGGGGAAAGAGCATGGAAAGAGCAGAGGATGCAAGACCAGAAAGGAAGTGGAATAAGACAGAGACTGACCAGTCTATGATGTGAAAGTGATGGACCCTTAGAATCAGATTCATCACAGGAGATTCCAATGATCTTGAAGGTCTTGGTTTCCATGGCATCAAGCTGAGCAGGGATTGAAGCAGGTGTGCCAGCCCAGAGCAGAGATCAGAACTCCATCACATGGCAGATGAAGAGGCCTTGTATGTGGATAAGAGTTCACGTGTGCCAATGAAGGACTACGCACGACAGAAGATGCCCATTCGACCACTGCCTTTGGAGGCCATCTTTGAAATGTGGTTTGCCCAATAAAGATTATGATTGATAGAGCAGCCCAAAGGTTTGAGTGACTGAACTTTTTCAGGAGTATTGTAAAGAAGGTTGATGTGGGGGGGGGGGGGTTTCCTGACTGTCCTTTCGGAGAGACAGAGTGATGGTGTGAAATTTGTCAGGATTGAAAGACATATTCCAAGTGTTTGACCAGCTTGTGATTCTTCATTGTTTGACATCGTTACCACCTGCTGCATCTCTTTTTGCATTTCTCACACTCACTTGACATTTATTTTGACCCAGACAAGAGGCATTTAAAATATCACGAAGTTTCCAATAGTGTTAGATTGTTGTTATTGTGTGCTCACGACATTTTATATCAAAACGAATTTCCCAAAATCATTTGGAATCTTCTCAAACGTTGCTGATTGGCTGCAATTGTGTGAGTTGCAATGACACAGTCACAGATGGGCATGTCTTGTTTGGAGAGCTGTTTCTCATGAACTCCCTTGGAAATGATAGTTAATTAAAAAGTCATGGCTGGTCCCATGGACAATGGAAGAAGTGTTTTAGTTATAACTTAACAAGCAAAGGAAAAGTTTAAAGAAAATCAGTTCAGGTTAAACTTTTAAACTTGGATGAAAATTTTCAATCCATAAAACACAATGAAAAAAAATATTGTGCAATGTTCCAGTTTTTTTAATATAATATAAAATGACATGAAATAATCTGTTTGTTAATGATGTAGTAGTCATAGTATATAGGTTTGAACAAATGTTGGGATCGTTTGAAAGAATCTTAGAGAAGTAAGGAATGGTCGAGTTAAGCAGTTGCTTGTGCTTGCAGACCCGCACAAAATAGCTAAGAACAAAATCATCCCAAGATGCCTGGTGCAAGACCTGTTCAGGTAGCAGAAACAAATGCTGAACAAATGTTTGAATACATTTGTGGAGTCGCTCACAGCGAAAGGTTTCGAATCAGGTTCCAGGAGCAGTAATGCATGAGAACGTGCCGCTCAGACACAAAACCGCAGGACGTGGAGGCTCGGACCATGTTTAATTAACAACTATGTTATGCCTGTCAGGTAATTAAATGAAGCATAATGAAGGAGCCGTAATGAGCACAGGAGTGCTTAATTACTAGGCTAAATGAAGTAACAAGGTGCGACGCTGCGTGTATTTTCCAGGCAGCACGGATTGCTCGTGTTTGTGCCTGGCGCCCACTTGAGTAAAGGCCTACGGATATTTCTACCCCAAATCAACTCACTTGGCTTGTTGAACAAATATAAATGGCAGTGGGAATGGAAATGGGGAGGGGAGTGGAAGGGGTGGAGGAGGGGAGTTTAATTAAGTGGAGTTTAAATTTCTGTTGTAAAATCTATCATGAATTTTCACTTCTCCACTAAGATGTTGCTGTTTAAATTGGAGCTTTTGTGGAACACGTTGCTTTATAATTATAGTCTTTGTTTGGTGACATTACCAAACTAGATATCTGCGATCACCAAGGGATAGCCTCCCCCGGCTTACCTTTGGGGATCACCTATGACCTGTGATCCAATGATGGGCATTTTTTTTTTTTTGGACCGCCATATGACCTTCACCTTCAACATTTAGGGATAGAGTGTAAATTAAGAAAATTTGTCCCCATCAACATTTTATCCATAAAACTCAACATGAAAATTGGAAGAAATTATTCAAGTTCTGATCAGAAAGGTGTTTTTGGTAATTGGGGACGAGAATCCGAAATTTGAACGGCACTTGGTAGAGCGAATACCTCCCCACGATGAACAGTTTATGTTTTGCATCTCATCGTTAGGCCAGATCTGCATCCAGACCTTAATTAATATCGAATTAATTACTCCTTGTCACACGCCCAACCTGTCCACCAAGTTTATTCTGAATCCGTCCATAACTTTTTGAGATATCGTAGTTGGCTCTCTGTCTCTGTCTCTGTCTCTCTCTGTCTGTCTGTCTGTCTGTCTGTCTGTCTGTCTCTCTCTCTCTCTCTCTCTCTCTCTCTCTCTCTCTCTCTCTCTCTCTCTCTCTCTCTCTCTCTCTCTCTCTCTCTCTCTCTCTCTCTCTCTCTCTCTCTCTCGTGATGAATAACTTTTAAAATTCTAGTATCCAGATCCGGATCTTCACCAAAATCTAATCAGTTCATCCTTGTCACACTCCCAACCTGCACACCGAATATTGTCTGAATCTATCCATAACTTTTTGGGATATCCTGCTCACAGACAGACAGGGGTGAAAAAAAACCTTCTTCCACATTTGGTGGCATAATTTAAAAGTAGGTCAAGGTCACCAATCAAATATCAGGTGCACAAATTCAATGCAGGTCCACTATTATGATGCAAGAACATCTTGGAAGGCCAAGCAGTCTTTGCGATTCCACATTGGCAAAATTGAGTGATGACAAATAAAAGTGTTTTCTTTGCCATTTGAGTTCAAAGCCATTTGAGTTTGACCTTTAAATCGGAGGGTATGATGTAAATTAAGGGTGAAAAATGCACCTTGCTCTAGACTCTAGAGAGGCAATTTCGTTCTGATCGGCCAAACCTTAATCGAGTTATCGTGGATTAGGTCATGACCTTAAAAATTAGGTCATTGTCAAAAAATATTGTCAACGCTGCATACTTTCTGTTGACGTTATTGATGCAAAATTTCATTCCAAAAGTCCCAGCCAGCTCCGAGATACAGCTCGGAAATCGGGAGGCTTTCTAGATCTCTTCTATTGATGCAAAATGAGTTCCTTTCATTGGATTTTCGGAAGTTAGTCAGATTGGTCCAATATTCTCACCCTTTGGACATTTTTGTCCCTTTTGGCAATCGATGGGCATCCAGACCACTGACAAAATGATTACGATGCACGTCCAATTACGAAACCCAAGCCAGTGCTGCCACCTGTCGTGAAAAATATCAGTCCTGGAACTTTATTGGCAGACATCATATATCGGGATTAGACCTGTCTCTGTCTCTCTCTTCCGTGGAAGTGCCGATATGCAAAAAGGTTGTACTGCGAGGTTTGCCATTGCTTTACAAGCAGTAGTTCGGGCCGGAATTTGGAATATGGCCACAGTGCCGGCAATAGCTCGCATACTATTCGCAATTAACACCGTGGGGATCTTTAACGACCACCAACTAATGCCAGTAGACAGGATTCCAGTTTAACGTCCATCCGAGGGATGGCACAAACATTTAAGAATCATGCTACCATTGAAGCACCGATTTGACAGTTTATACCTTAGTCGGGATTCAAACCCAGTTTAGAGACAAGTGTGCATAGCTCTAGACCATCCTGCCTGCCCTAAGACACCATTACTGCATTGGGTACCAGGAAGCAATTAAGTGCCACATCAGCTACATGCATCCTGACCAACAGTAAATGCCTGCTGCACATCACACATT
>NC_140967.1:71278274-71390774 GCF_056783735.1 Eptatretus burgeri
ATCATACGGATGATCCGCTGTTGCAACCCCTAACGGGAGCAGCCGAAAGAAGAAGAAGAGGAAGAAATATATATATATATACATATATATATATATATATATATATATATATATATATATATATATATATATACATATATATATATATATATATATATATATATATATATATTTTGCGAATTCGCGCCCGCCGGCGTGCGGACGGCCACGTAACTCGAATCGCAGCACGTCGGCCACCAGACGGACAATTCTGTCGTGACCCTCTCAGACCAATGCCGGGAGCTCATCACGGGTGAGCCTTTCGACCTCACCACAATCGTGCCAATCGGCCACCCGCGTAGGATAGGGTTGTTCGCCAAACTCGACCTACCTAAGTACCCACACGGATGGTAAACCGGGCGATCGTACCTCGCCGCAGGTCGACTCCGGACACGAGCCGCTTGGGCGGCCCGTTCCGTACTATCGGGATAACCGAGCGGTGTTATCGTTGACCTGGACGGTTCAGATTAATTACCGGGATGTTGCACCCACTATGAACCCCTTACGTGATGCAAGATGGAGGGTCAATAAAGAAAAGACAAAGCGAAACGGGCACAGTTCAACATGCAGGCACTTTATTACGCGACACACAGAAAGCACGTATATACAGCCATACACAAAAAGCTAATGCAAGAAGAAAAGCAGTTAAAACCGACTACACGCACACACGGCAACACTTATACAGTTCTACTTCACAGACGGCGCCAACACACATTTACACATTAGGAAAGGAAAGAAGCCACCCTCACAGACAAGGAGGCAGACGGGCACGTAGGCCAAATGTGTGCGTGACCTGGAGGAGCGGCCAGGTCCGCGAGACCGGGGATGTCTTACCCGCGTCCTCGTGACGCGTTGGCGGGCAAGCCGCAAATGTGGCCGCGCCACTGTGCCCCGACTCCGTGCCCTTGGCGGGTTTCGTTGGCACCACGTTTGTTGTGGGGTGGGAACGCGGCCCCCTTTTGCACTATCTCAGCACAGGGGAAAGGGGGAATTGTTGATGCCCTGGGGGAGGGGAGTGGCTGGCTGGCTTGGGTCCTGCGACAAGACGAGCGATCCCCCACACCGCAATCTCGTCGCTGACCGCCGTCCTTCCTGCCTCGAACCCGAGCTCCCTTGCTTGCAGTTCCACCGCACGCACTCGACTCCACTCCGCCAACGCACGCTCCTTGTCCCCCAAGAGCAACCTCTCGACGACACTCTCCAAGCAACTCCAAAACCCAACTCTCTGCTCAACTCCCCCAGTTCCACACTCTCCTCAAAGCAACTCCAAAACCCAACTCTCTGGACTCCAATTCGCCTTGCGCTCACCTTTTTATAGGCGGCAGGAGCAGCCAATATGCAAATTTTAGGATCAGAACGCGATTGGAGGAGGGGCCACGCTGCCCCCCGGTCAGCCATTGGTCAGGCAAAAATGGGCGTGAACCTCTCTTGATCCTAAAATTTGCATATACGGACTTCACATACACATGCTTGGAGGCGGGGCCAAACCGCTCCACACTCGCCAATTGGATGGAGGAGAAGTAGGCGTGAAGCGTTTCTGATCCGAATTTTCCCCTCGGAAAGGCCGCCATTTGCATTCGCGGCTCGGTGCGTTCGGCACCAATCGCTGAATGGGCCCGAGACAGCCCGACGTTCAGTGTTCACAGGTGGTGCGGGAATGGCCGTGGAAGCGATGATGTAGGATGAATTCGTGAAGGTAAAGGCGAAGGTGGTGGAGAGTCTTCTGTGGTGAGGGTTGGCGTTGTGGTTGTTGTCTGCGGGTTGGAGCGTGGTTGTAGTTGGTGAATATGGCTGGCGTGGTGGTTAAGGTGGTTGTTGTGTGATAGCGGTTGAGACGTGGTTGGTTCAAAATAAGAACAGAAAATAAAAAATGGCTAACTCAAAGCATCGCAGCCAGGATGAATCACATAAATTCCCTCTATACAACGGGTTTGGGCTAACTACACATGTACCGATCGAGATATCTCACCTGAGGGCCCTTGATGGTGTAATGCGAATTTCCACAGCCATAACAACATATATATATTCTTGTGGGGGTGGCCGGCCCAGGTTAACCCCCCGACCCAATTTGTGGTGACCAGTGGTTAACACCGCTAACCCCACGGAATGGCCGAGCAGTACCTTATTAAAAGGAGGGAGGTGGACACGTTGATCCTCAGAGATTTTAACGTCCTATGGATGGACATGGGGCAATGGCAGACAGGCGGAGGAGCATGGGGAATGAAACGGATGCACAGATACAGCCTCTTAAAAGGAATACATTTCATGAAGATACACAAATATTTACAAAGACCAACAATTCAAAAGGAAATGACAACAATATGAAATAAATAAATCCTACAATCGAGGCCTCACACACAGACTCAAATACAGACAATGGGGAAACAAAATAAAAAGAAAAACCCTCCTTCCAAACTATTGCTTTACTTCGCTTGGCCCAGAGCTGACCCTTGTGGAACTGGAATCTTAGCTTTGCCCAGAGCTGACCCTTGTGGAACTGGAATCTTAGCTTGGACCGGAGCTGAACCTTGTGGAACTGGAATCTTGGCTTGGCCCAGAGCTGACCCTTGTGGAACTGGAATTGAGGTGCTTCTCTTGTAGTGGGACGAATGCAAGCCAGGCTAACCCTAACAGCGGCACTCCACATAAAGGCTCAAAATGTGCCAGCCTTCCTCTTTCCAAAGGTGTGCAAGCCAACTCCAGTCCTCTTCAAAAGCGCCACCTGCCTTGTGCGTTCCTCACACTCTCCTCGTGTGTGCGCTCTGCCGATCTCTCGTCCTATGCAGTCGGAAGCCTTCCACAATGCGCAACCTGCCTCCTGTGCCCTCCCTTTTTCTCTTGAGATCCGCCACCTCAAAATGCGCCACTATAATCCTCTCAAAATGTGCAAGCTCCCTTTCATCACTCCATTTCTCTCTGTCTTATTTTATCCTCTGCCTCTGGGGCGTGGCCCACTCTCACAAAACCCAGGAAGGCGCGGCTTTTCCTGCTCGGCTCGCTTCTGACGTCATGCCATCAATCGTTCTTTGGGGGCATGACTTCACTTGTGAGCCTTTGAAGGTGGGGCTTTCTGCCCGTTTGTTGTGGTTTGAGGGACGCATTCCCCACCTTTGTTGCTGATCTTGGAATATAAAAACAGTGAAAAACTACAGAGGGCAATCACATACTGGGGAACATATTCTTACTCCCTCCAAGGTTAATTAACACCACACCACCCCTCGTGTGGTGCTATGTAACACTTAAGCTCAGGTTTAACCTGGTGTTGCCTTAGCAGTTGGGGTGGTGGCTTGGGATTCTAGGGTCCTGATTCAAGCCCCGTTGGCCGCTGAACTAACTCCAGGGGGTTGACTCAGCCTGTCATCCTTCCGAGGTCGGCAAAATGAGTACCAGTGCAGCAGCCAAAAGGCTGCACACAAAGGGAAGGGGTATTGATGGATTTATTAAATCTGGTATTGGTGTGGAACAGGCGTGATGGTCCGAATGTCCTCATGCGCATAATTTATTTGTAAGGTTGCCTAACGTAGTGACATCGAGATGCCTCCTACACGCCCACGGACCAAGCAACTCCACACAATGCTATATTCCCTATTAAATTCTTCCATCTGCCCCCGCAATTACATATATATATATATATATATATATATATATATATATATATATATATATATATATATATATATATATATTGTTGTAGAATTCGCGCCTGCCCGGCATGCGAACGACCGCGTTTCACCAATAGCAACCGGTTCACCCACCGAACAGACAATCCAGTCGTGACCTTCTGCAATGGCATCAGAAACCAGTCACGGATGGGTTTTCAATCCCACCACAACCTTGCCCGTACCCTACCCGCGCTACAGGGTCCGATCGCCAAATCTTCGATTTACCTAATTATTCGCGCAGGTAGGTTTCCGAGAGGTTGTACCTCAACGGGACCGCTTGGAAACGAGCCGCTTAAGCAGCTCGCTGCCTTTTGGGATAACCGAACGGGGTAATATCGCGCAGTCCCGTTGGACCCGATCACTTTACCGGGTATTTAAAAGCCAACTAATATTCCGCAATACAAGATGGCATTTCAATGGGGGCATGGACGCAACGAACAGGTTTACATTTAAACCAGCACATTTATTTACTCTACGTATGCAGGAACAATCATGCAGTCATTCAAACACACCAACATGCACGTATACAGAACAAGCAATGAATGCGGCACAGCACGTTGGCAAGACAAAGCGCTACAACCGTCTATTAGCAATTATTAATGTACAGTCACTTACACAGTTTTACTTACGGGACTCGGCGCCACAACATTCATTCGAAAGAAAAGCAGGAAAAAGACCCCATCAAAGGCAATGGGGTCAGACTGGACCTCTTGGGTCTTTATGGCGTGGGACTTGGAAGACCGAACGAGTCCCACGAGACCGTTGCAGGTTACCTGAACTCTCGTGGTGTCTGGCTTGGGCGACCCGCGACGTCCCGTCCCCACAGCAGCTAGCGTAGCCGTGGTCGAGCTCGGGCCTTCCGTGTGGCAGGCGAGCTCTCTCTGGCCCTCTCCACACGAATGCGCTTGGGCGACCCACGATGCTCCTTCCCCACGGCAGCTAGCGTAGCTGCGGTCGAGCTCGGGCCTTGCCAAGCGGCCTGGTGATTCGGGCCTCAGTCGGCAACTCGTTTGAGAGGAACGAACGGGTCTTTGCTCTCATAGAGTTGATGCTCTGTAAGAACCCGTCCGTCCCTCAGTGATGCTCGAACTGCGCCAAAGCCCGATCACCTCGGACCGCTTGTCGCTGGCTGGCGAGCTCTCTCCGGCTCTCTCCACACGAACGCACGGTTCCGCGCGACACAGCAGGCAAGGCTGCACCTCCAGCTCGCGTCTCCTTCTCGACGCCTGGACTCTCCACCGACTGAAAGCTCCAAGCTCCCGACTCCGCCACGAGCCCAGACTTCCACGCAGCTCCTTGGCTTCTGGCTTCCTCCCGACTCCCCGACCTCTCTAGACTGACTCAGACCGACCGATCAACTACGACCGATCAACTCGACTCAACCCAACTCGAACGCGAGCTTGGCGCTCTGCTCGTCCTTTTATAGGGTTGGTGAGACGCGGTTTGGCCTCCAATCCTCGACCTCTGACCTCTGCGCGGAAAGCGGATGTGCGCGAGATCACCAATCTTGATCCGACGAGCAGACGAGTGGTGTGATGTTGACGGTTGCTGGCGAAGTGGTGAGGATGGCGTGGTTTGGTGAGAGGCAGGTGTGGTTGTGGTGGTGGAAGGCGGTTGGTCTGAAGCAGTTGTTGAGAGCGATGTTGGTGATGGTGGTGGTTGTTGTAAAGCGGTTGTTGAGAAAGATGTTGGTGGTGGATGTGGTTGGTCCAAAATAACGATAGTAAAGAATAACTGCTAACTCAAAGATCACAGCCGGGTTAACATGAATAGTTCCCTTTAAACAACGGTGGGGAAATCTATCTGGACACGGACTTATCGGCGTTACTGATCGAGGGACCTTTATGGTGTTCTGTCAATCTCCACAGCCGTAACAATATATATATATATATATATATATATATATATATATATATATATATATATATATATATATATATATATGTGCCTGGTGTTGACATAATGGTTAGGGTGATGGGCTTGGGATCCGAGAATCCTGAGTTCAAATCCCCCTTGGCTGTTGAATTAATACCAGGTGGGGTTGAATCTGCCTGTCATCCTCTGAGGTTGCCAAAATGAGTGCCAGTTTGCTGGTGCCCTGTGTCGGAGTGGCGACCTGTCCAGGATTGTGCCCAATAGCCAATGAGACTAGTTCGGCAGCACCAACGCTTTGCACAGAGTATGGTCCCGATGGATATATATATATATATATATATATATATATATATATATATATATATATATATATATGTACACACAGTATATGCATATATATGGAATCAGTTACCTCATAAGGAAGGACCTTATTAGCCATTGTTTCTGCAGGAGGGGATGGCAAGTCTATGTTCCCATCTGGGACCCCTGGCTTGGTTTTATGATGCATGGAACCCAGGTTGAAATCCTTTATATACCATACAGATTTGTCTGCGCACCGTCCATTGTCGTATTAACTCATCTAAAGATACACTGATGTTTACTAATGTCAATTGACCCCAGGTGTGATTGCATGTGTACAAACTCTTTCATGAGCCTTAGATCACTGCAGGAAAACAACTCATTCGTTTGTACTTTGGTCGACTGCTCTCACATGTAGGTAAACCAACATATTAAACCAAAAGCAGCATGAGCTTCCAGAAGTGAAGAATTGTTCCTATGGACCTACATGCGAGTTACCTTTCATGATATGCCACTCAGTAATATGCCACTTTGTATGACTGTTTGTTATCTGTGATGGAAAAGGGAGTTAAGTGTGTCACCTCTGGATTGTCAGAAGAGAAGAAAAGGTTTGGCAAAGGTAATTCCCTTTAGCCATTCACAATAAACAGCACCTGCTCGATAAATCACCGTATGTTAATTTCACATAGGACACGTAGGCGATTTAGACTGACTAAAGGCTGTGCTGCACTTGGCATTTTTGCCGCCGTTGCCTAATTTTCATGACAGATTGACTGTAGTCTGACAGAATGAAAATGGCAATTAATATGGGCGGAAACACATCCTGTGCACACATGATAAAAGCAAATCAAAGTGATTCATCGTGCAAGTTGTGAGCTACATTTAAATATAGTTAAATTGTTTCTATTTTTCTTCACTCTCAGAAATGAACATTGTTTTTTCAATTATTGCATTCGCTTTTTTCAACGTTTGTTCTGTTTTTTTTTTTTTGCACCCTCATCTTAAGCGTTGATGGTAACCACTCAAGAACATTGCCCATCTCAATTGTTATGCATTGACAATTTACAAGTATGATGTAAAGTGCTCACATGACAGTGAGTTCACCTCAAAAGACAAGGTCATTGTAATATCAATATACTCTATGGAAGTGTCACAAATGTTTTACGACTGACTGTTAGGAGGTGTTTGGAGAATTGGAGGTATCCTAACAAACGAGCATAGTCCAAGGGCAATAATAAGGTATTAGTGTGTTTCACCTGTGTAAGGTAGGTCAGTCCTCTAAAATAGTGGTGGAACTTGGGTAATGAGGATAGAAGATGAAAGAAGAAAGAAAAGAACAGTCATACCAAAAACTTTAAAATGGTACGTACTGCTTCCTTGCTTGACGCTCAGCATTTGTAAAGAATAGAGGACGCACAGCCAGAGGTTGGCAACCATTGCACAGGCATGGTGGACATAGTGGCCTGCATTGAAGTTCCTCTTAAGGAAACTCATATTTTGTAGAAATGAAGATCTTAACATGGATGTGTCTGTGCTACACGAAACGGTTCTGGGAGCAGCGAGGAAATTTTAATTTTCAAAAGGTTAGGTCAAAAAACGAATTGTAATATTGTCGTCATTGAAGGATAAATGGCAGAGTGATGATCTTAGAAATACTCGACAAATTAGAAGTGTAGAGATTGAATTGAGAAAGAAGGCTGAAATGGTTTGCTTATGCAGCCAGGACAGGGGATGAATTCATTAGGAAGATAGCAAGTTTTGATGCAAATGAAAAACGACCAAGAGGCAGGCCGAAGAAAACATGGCAGGAATGCGTGAACAATGACATGAAAATAATTGGTTTGAAGAAAGAAGATGCTGATGAAAGAACAAAATGGAGACATGCCATTTATCGAGCAACCCTCTAAAATTGGAGAAAGTCATGAAATGATGATGATTATTATTATTATTATTATTATGATTATGTTTGTAGGTATATTTGTTCAGTGCAATGTTAACGCCTGTATGCATGTGATTTGACATTAAATTAATTGTTTAAGATGTTATATGACTATGTAATGTTTGTTGAGATGAGATGCTTATTTAAAAAGGAGACAAATTGTAATGTTGCAGTTGGACTTTAGTAAGCTGTGTGGAAAGATCGCTCGAGTTTGGAAAATTTATGGTTGCTTCCAGATATTGGACCATCGAGTAATTCCAAGTAGTTTCTAGACAGAGATCTTTTCATGAGTATAAGTAGATGGTAAAGCAGAGTGAGAGGAGAGTGGGAGAAAACCAGAAAACAGCCAGTCTTTGCTCTGTCCAGTGCTGAGATAATTTTGTGGATACATCTAAGATTGGATCACACCTGCCTGCTGGCTGGACATTGATCATTTAATGAGCTTTCTGTTTTAAGATGATAATCAATCGCATGATAAGAAAATCACAAAATCTTGGTGCACCAAATAATTTCTATGCTGCGAGCCCAATGGAAAATTACATTAATTCCCAACCAGCTCCAGAAAAACCAACCACCATCCACCTTCTACCCTTATAATACTATGGTCTGATCAATCTTGTAGGGGGTTGTCTGTGCAATCTCAGAAGAGCTTATGCTTTTTAATGTGTAATTGTTTCAGCTTCTTTCCTGATCTACATGTGTGTAGTATACATATCCTATATATGCGACTTTCAAAATGATGTCATCTGCCCCAGCATGCTTGGTGCGCATGTGCAGAAACCCCTAGTAATGAGGTCCATCGCAGTGGCCACACATATCATGTATGCCAGATAAGGATGGAAACACGAAACGGCTCACAAAGCTTCTAAAATAAAGGGAAAATACTTGGTAACGTACCTGCGAGAAAGGGGTGTGCCTTTACCCAACAACAGATTTGGAGACCTTTCTGGTCAACTCATCCAAAAAGTTGATATCTTGCAGCCCATACTGAAAAAACTTTTTTTGAAGAACTACATTGTTCTGCTTCCACTATTGGTGTTGTTGTTCTTTGTTCTTTTTGTTCAATCAGAAATTAAAATGACAATAACAGAAACTATACCAAAAATACAAAATTGATATCCATCTTTTTCAACAATGTTGAGCAAATAACAGAACCTGAATTTTGGCACATTGTATAAGTGCACTTCAAAATTTAAACATAATTACAAGTAAACACTGAAAGCATTTTCTTAAATATAATCGTTGCCGTTTTTACATTTAAAATTTTTGAAATGCTATGCAATAATAGGTAGACTTACCTATCTTATTATATATTTAGTCTTTACAGTGGAAATTGTTTGAAAAATTCACGACACGAGACAGTTTCCTTTGTCATATTCCGAGACCGTATCTTGGGTTATATACACACCTCATTACATATTAAAAACCGATCACTTTTGATGGGAGGGGATCAGAGTTTAGGGAGGGCACACACTGGCTGCACACCTCCCCTCCCCCCTCCCCATCACACCCCCCTCCCCCAGAAATCCACCCCTGGTTAATGTGATTATTTCTTGATGCATACCAAGTTTTTCATGTTGACATACAACTGACCCTGTTGTGTCTCATACTCAGGATGGAAGTTCATGCTTATTATCTCTGCCCCCCGAATGTGAACGGTAGTTATGTTTTCACCCCTGTCTGTTTGTCTGTTTGTTTGTTTGTGTGCAGGATATTTAAAAGTTGGCCTCCAAAGCCAGCCACCCACTGGGCATCCTCCATTGTTCAAAGTCCTTCCTTGGCACTCCTAAACTTATATCCACCGACAAGACTTACATCCACAGCTTGATTGAGTACTTCTCTCCCTTCTGGGTTGACACTGCCTGTCTCACATCTTGCTCAGCTTGACACTATGGAAACCAAGGCCTTCAAGATTATTGGAATCCCCCGCGATGAAGTTGAGTCAATCGGGCCAATTGCTTCGCCATCGGAGACAGGTGGATGGTCTCTCTGCTTTATACCATCTCCCTTCTGGTCTTGCACCCTTTGCTCTTTCTGTGCTTTAATCTCCCCCCAAGTCTCTGCAGGGCTCACATGGTCCACCATCAATCCCCTTCTGAAGAAAATATCTAATTCCAGGCTCACTGTTCACCTCCACTCATTTGTTCCTCCTTTTTCCCTACATGTAGAACCAACTTCCATATTCTCTTCAATCTCAGTATTCCCTCCAGGTCTTCAAGACACCACCATCTCAGATCATCATCCCCAATCCAGAACCATGATATTTTCTACCCACGTTACCCCACCACAATCCCTACTACTTCCAAATTTCCACTTTTCCCTCCTGAAAGTTTCCTTCTCTATTAATCTTGTCCATCCCGTACATCCTCTCATGCCTCTGTGGAAGAAAATAATTATATTCATGTACTCTCAATTATAATTGTTGCTGGTGCTTTATCAATTTAATTTTTATGCTATAGTCGAATTGGCTGACAGTTATGTTTCCCTTTCCCCAAGTCTTTTGACCTAAATATTGATAAAAGGAATGTCTTACTATGAAACAAGGTGACCTGGTTGATAACACTGCAACTTTTGCCATGATTATGTCATTCTCTTTCACCCAGTGGACACGTATTGCAGTTTGAGTTCTTTTGCCTAATGCTTATCAGACCCATGTGGCCAGCTGTAGGTCATCATGCTCTCTCTTTGTTCTCACACTCCTACCAAAGTATATATATATATATATATATATATATATATATATATATATATATATATATATATATATATATATATATATATATATATATATATATATATATATATATATATATATATATATATATATATATATATATATATATATATATATATATATCCATATACATATATATCCATATACATATATATCCATATACATATATATCCATATACATATATATCCATATACTTATATATATATATATATATATATATATATATATATATATATATATATATATATATATATATATCCATATATATCCATATATATCCATATATATCCATATACATATATATCCATATATATATATATATATATATATATATATATATATATATATATATATATATATATATATATATATACATACATATATCAGGAAATTTAAGCTTTGTTGAGTGCAAATCATTGTGGATGTTTACATCCCAGTGTTTTGGACTCCGTGGTACCATGCAATAAATGTTCTTTGATGAAATGTACTTTTCCTTGTGGACAGTGGATTATTTGGGTAAAGATAATTGAGTAATAGGATTTACACCAAGTCGGTTAACAACTTATTCCACAACACATCCCATTCCTCCCCACACCCATTGTTTGTCCAAGTCTCCCTCTATCTTGGCCTTCAACTGTGCTGTTGGTGTTTCCCCCTCTCTCTCTCTCTCAGCTGTTCCTTTTGTCCTGTTGCATCCTGATCCATTCAGTGTTCTCTCTTCCACGAGCCTCGGCAATGTATACAAAAAAAACAATTTGCCGTGTTTTTGCCTTATTTATTGTCATTGTGGATGCTGGTCTAATTGGGAACTAACAATGATGTAGCTCAAATGATATCACCATTTTTTTGGAAACAGCTTAGAGATGATGTAATACTCATGAAAATAAACTTACCAAAAATACACACCAAATGAACACACAATGCAAGGTTGAAAGTTGTGAATTATTTTAGTTTTTTTTCATCTGAATATTTGTCAAAGGTCAGCGCTCAGTCATTTATAGCAAATAATTTGTATCCACAAAACGGATGCTATCGTAGTAAGATGACATAGATCAGGAACACTCGAAGAAACAGTATATATGTAGATATTTGGGAGAGCATTTAGCATCAGTGGTTGAGTTTAACAAAAGAGCTCCTCCATACCTTTGGTGGCAGAAAGCTCAGTACACTCAGGTGGCAAAGGAGAGAGACGTATCATGAAGAGACGGCAGAGCTGGAAAACGTGCGTGTGTCTGAGAAGGCCACAGGGCCCGGACGTGACGCTACCTAATCTTCTAATCTTCTTTGCCTGCTGAGTGCTCTGCCATTGGTAGCTTCCGCCATTGGTAGCTCCCCTAAGTGGACCTCGCAAAGGCATCATGTGGGGTCAGGTTTTTAAAATTCTTCATCTTGTCATTCCCCATCTGTCTTCACTATCTGACGTGTGAATGAGGTGAAAGATTTGACCTCACGTCCACCTGGAGGCCCACTGTCACATACTGATATGTTTAATATATATATATATATATATATATATATATATATATATTTTATATATATATATATATATATATATTTTTTTTTATATATATACACATATTGATATGTATATATACATATGGCACCATGAACAAATTCCATATTCCTGCCCAAACTGCTGCTGGGAAGGCAATGGAAAACCACTCGGTATAACACTTGCTCAGGAAGGTGCGTCAGTGGCACCAACGCTTTGTGAAGACTATGGTACTTCAGAGAAGAAGAGAGGTGGAGGCTTTAAGCAAATTACACAACAGAAGGGAAGGGCCATGTTTAATCTGCTTCTGAATGTTTAGTCTGCTTCAACACAGCAGGAGACTTCATCGTAAAGCCGATTTATATTTATTTTACATGTTTATTTCAATTGTGATGTGTGTATTTTTGGCTGCCACCCACCTTCCTCGATATTTTCCTGAAGCTCAGGAAACTAACCCCCTTATTATAATACAAAATTGGTTTTAACTTTTGCGGAACATTCCAGGAATGTAACCGCTACGATATTTAAGGGTTCACTGTATGCACTCAACATGTCTCTCACCCATTATAATTAGAGGGAACAACAAATCAGCTCTCACCTGAACAATTGTCCCCAGGTGGCTAGGATCGTTATAATTATACCTCCCTGCTCTTCCAGCCAAAGAAATCTGCCCAAAGAAACTAAAAAAAAAACGCTATACAAAGGAAACTAAAAACCCTTTTCTGCTTAAAACACTGCCTGGGTTCTTCCACAGCTGCAAACATCCACAAGTAGCACAAACATGAGAATCTCGACATGCCCCCATCAGCTGCCACACTTTTTCATTATGTATTGGTGAGTTGTCAGCGACAGCATAGACAGAAATGTACACCACTGTTCCGACCCTGAATACAATGTGACATTGATGTCATACGCTTATGCAAAGCACTGTATCACCTTCAAACTAGGATGGCTGCCGCAGGGCTACTCAAGTCTTTAAAGACTGAGATTAAATGGTCACAAGTAAATCAATGCAGAGCTGCCATCCGGTTTCACCCTTATTTGAGCTCATCAGGGTGGCATGTGTAAAATTGTTTACTTGTAACCAAGCTAAGTTACATTAAATAAAAACAACTCAATCTGTGCCTTGCTGCCTCACCAATATGGGGGGCAAATGGTAGTTTGTGATGCACCAAAGGTGTTGCTCACCCATTCTCTTAATCTTTCAAATGGTTTAATAATTTCACTTCATAGGCACTATGGAAGTGAATGAGTAACACAAGGTTGATTATTAACAAATACTTTATTATACACAAAAAAGAACAGAAGATAAATAGCACAGATTTATTAACCAATGTCAATCACTAACAATAATGTGAAGGCCCAACACAGAAGGTGAAAATAAGGCAATAGATTCCCAGCAAGTGTTAAGAAAGGAGTAAAAGTAAAACAAAATAACGAAAGTAACCAGGACTGATCGGAAGCTGCTGGAAAACGAGAGGAACAGGGAATGAAACGTGGAATATGTAAGTTAAGAGAAAGAAATTACCATTTACATCCTAAGCTCCCTGAAGAATAGCTGTGTTCACGACGATCAGTAGACATGGGCAGGAGAGCCCTGAGAGCCTCGATGGTGGCAAATCATTGCAGTTGGTATGCAGTTAAGGGGGTCTGCAACAAAGAAAGAGCTGCAGTGGGTGTAGGCGCCAGGCAGGAGGGGCACTGAAACTCAGGACTCGAGCACTACCACTTTAATCCACACTCAAAATTTCCCAATCTGCCTCGACTGTTTTATCACCTCTCTCTATATCAATACATATATATATATCTTTCTCAAAAAAGTTTTTTGTAGTTTTTTTGTGTAGTTTCCTATAGTTCCTAAATCCTCTTCTATTCTCGTATATAGTCAATGGTTTCCATTTAGAGAAGACTGCAAATCAGTTGGCTGGCTCATATTAGTCGTTTAAAATAAACCACAGGGCACTTCATGCAAATGCAGGTTAAAATGTCCCAGCGTACCCCTCAGACCGTTCGAGGAGGTAGTGCAAAATACTGGAAAAAAAAAATTAATAACGAGGCTGCAAAATAAAATACCACCTGCTGGCCATGTAACACTTACGGTGCATGGCCCAATAATGCAATATTTATATACTTAATGATATTGTCATTATGAAATTGGAATAGACAATGTCAGGTAATGAACTATATGCAGGAAAAACACAATTTTCTCAACTATATCATACCCACAGAAGGCTGAACTATTTTTCCGTACGAATGTGAATAATTATGTTTTTCATCAAATTGCTTTTTGAGTATATCTGCTTCAAAAAAATAATGACTTGCCCGACTACAAGCTTGTTCGTCTTGCTCGATTGATCAGAAAGGTTCTTGAAAGGGTAATTTAAAAGGAGCTCAAAATATTGCTTTTTGTACATTTTTTTGATTACCCATTAATCAAGCTTCAATATTGGTCATTTCACAGTGACCATCATCCTTATGATGCGGCAGTGGATGGAAACTGAATCTAAATAGGTTTGGTGGAACAAACTCCCTGCACATGTCCTGTGCTTTTGATGTAATCTCGCATCCCGTTTTCCTATCTCAGCTCTCAGCCATTGGTTTTTAGGGCTTCCTGCATTCCAAACTGACTTCTTCAAATCTATAAACATTGTGTCATGTGCTTGATGGCATACTTTCTTCTACCTTGCCTCTGGCAGCTAGAATTCTAGCTGCCAGAGGCAGCTTGATTCTTGAGGACATCAGCAACCTGTTAGTCTCTCTGGATAATGATCCCACTTTGCAAACGACTCAACTATATGTCGCACAGTTCTTCCCTCAAGTAACCAGGACTGATCCACTGACTGATGGATAACTTTAAAATTTGCTCCAAAAATATGGAACTTATCATTCAAATAAAGTACGATTCACTCTCATAGCTTTATTTTTAATATATAATGAAAGAAAGAAAGCCTTGACAAATTCTCTCGTGGCATTCTGTGAACACTCTTGTTAATAATCATGGTCCTTTAAGGAGGTTTGGTATATATTTAAATTACTCAGAGCACTTGCAAGAGCTTCAGTCAAAATTATAAAAGCAAGTCATGATGTTTTTGACCACATGTGGGTGGTCCATGTTGGTGTGTATCAGTTAGGATTCAGTTTCATTTGTTTTTTTTTTAAGTTATGTAAGAGTTATTATGTTATTGTAATAAAGTTATTCCTTGCAAAATGGAAGATTTTTCATGTATGTTGGTTCGTCGATTTTGTTATTCTATCTGTCTGTCTGTCTGTTTGTCACCAACGGGTCACAATTTAAAACCGATCTTCACGAAATTTCAACACATGGTAGAATTTGTCATAAGGAAGAAGCCTATTGTTTTTGAGGTCAAAAGGTCAAAAGGTAAACATAGGCCAAAGGTCACCAACTTAGATGAGATTTCTAAAATCCTCAATTTTCATCCGATGGATTTGAAATTTGAAGAGGATTTATATTTCACATCACGGACTTCAACCAGCCAATTATTTTTGAGGTCAACATGGAACAAAAGGTCAACAACTAAGTTGGGATTTATAAAATCCTCAATTTTAATCCAATTGACTTGAAATTTGAAGAGCATTTATATTTCAGGTCACTGAATTCAATCACCAATTATTTTGAAGGTCCACATCAGCCAAAAGGTCAACATTGGCTGAATTTCTAAAATTGTCAATTTTCATCCGATTCACTTGAAATTTGAAGAGGAGTTGCATATTTGGTCACTGAATTCAACCACCAATTCCTTTTGAGGTCAAATTTGTTTTAGGAATTTTGCAAGTATTGTGCTCTGCATGACGACATCTTTTGTTATTCTATCTGTCCATCTAAAATTTCTAAAATCGTCATTTTTCATCTGATTAACTTGAAATTTGAACAGGATTTGCATATTGCATCACTGGATTGGGAAATGATCTATTTTTGAGATCAAAAGTTCAAAGGTCAAACTTTTAAAATCAATTTTCAACTTAGAAATCGTCAATTTACATCCTACTAACTTGAAAGTCGAACAGGATGGGCATAGTCCATCACTGCATTGGTAAAGCTACGATTTTTGAGGTCAGAGGTCAAACCTCTAAAATCATCAAATTTCATCTGAAAAATCGTCAATTTTCATCTCATTATAACCTGAAAATTAAGCAACAATTGCACAGTACATAACTGAATTTGGAAACCAACTAGTTTTTGAGGTCAAATGGTCAAAGGTCAACTCAAGATCAAACTTCTAAAATCATCAATTTCAATCTGAAAAATTATCAATTTTCATCCGATTGACCTGAGCTTCGATTGAGATTATCAATTTTAATCTTAATGAAAAGAACAATTTGATGTATCCATGGCAACCTTTGGAGAGGGAGGGGGTGAATTTTGCAAATATCATGCTCTGCACGATGTCTTTTTCTTGTTTTATTATCCACGCATATTTATTATAATTATTTTTTTCAATAATTCTCTCTTCTCTGGTGGTCTGTCCGTGGGCAGGTTCAATGCTGCTGCAGCATTCCTTTGGCTGGAATTACACTGAGTGGTTTGACATTGCCTTCCCAGTAGTAGCCATAGCAGGAAGTTTGGGAAAATTTTCTCCACAAGAGTGAGGATCATGGAAGCACAAGGTTAAATTCACAATGTGGTAGTGGGGTAACAGTTGGGCACAACCAGAAAGAGAATAAATGAACAGTTAAGGAAGAGAAATAGAAGGAGAGGAAACACTGAAACCTGCAAGTAAGAAGGTTGGGTTCGGAAAGGTTAATGGGGGTGGGAGGATTAAGGAAGGGTGGAGTAGCCAACCGAAGGGTAGAGGGGCTCCTTGTGAGCCAACAGCCATCCATATATTGTGCCCAACAGTGTCTGCAGTCGTTCTCCTGCAGTTTGGTGACTTTTTTTTGGAGGTTGGTGGCAGGATTTGCACTCTGGCCACCGTAAAACCCTTCACTCCACAAAACATAACAAAACCAGAAAGAAAATTGAAAACCCACTCCATGGGAGTACCTCCTGTGCAGCTGTCCTCCACAGGATGGCTCACCAGATGATGGGATTGGGGTTAAGCCTTTGGGACCCCTATTCTTTGATAATGAGGAAAACCACAGAGTAACTTTCCAGGGTCAGATTGCAGTAGTGTATGTCAGGCGGTGCCGAGGTGTCGTCCACCAGGTGGCGGTCTTCTTGAGTTAACCTGAAGCGATCCCTTTGGGTGAGGCCTGGAATGTCCTATCCCTAAGAGAGGATGAACACTTGTCTCTGTTATCATCTGAGCTCAAGAGTTGAAACATCGGTATTGCAGCACTCTCTGAGGTTCGGAGACCGGATAGTGGTGAAATCATGGCAGGTGGTTACACCTATAATTGGATGGTTGCTCTGACGGCTACCATGCCCAAGGAGTTTCTGAAGCTGTGTCCAATAAAATGATTCCAATGGAAATTTAGGTAACCGGACAACGAGCGTATTATGAGATTAAGGATTCCTCACTCCGTGGGTGTCTTTTCTCTGATCTCTGTATCTGCTCTGACTGAGGCAAGTGATCTCACTGTGAAGGACATATTCTATGCTATGCTCGAGTCTGTGGTTGATCAGTGCCCCAGGTGAGAAACTCTTCTCATATTGGCGGATTTCAATGCATCGACTGGAACTGATAGGGATGGTATGAGACATTATGGATGAAGGGTGGCTTGTTCATGGTTTCAGCGCTCACAGGCTCATCACTGGACTTGGTATTCCAACACTGGTGGTGTGGCAAAGGAAATTGAAGATGTGCTCATTGATGGTCGCTGGAGAATGATCAAAAACTGCAGGGTCTACCAGATTGCTCAGTTCCTCAATACCGACCACAGGCTTGTTGTAGTAACTCTGAAGTTGTAGCTTAAATCCAGGAGAATTGGACCATCTCAGCCGAGGCTGGATGATGGCAGGCTCAAGGATAAGAGGGTAGCTGAGGAGTTTGCGAACAGGCTGAGTGGGGATTTGGGGGGGGGGGTCTGGGTGCTTTGGGGAATCCTGAAAAGTTGTGGAGTGCCAATGAGACCACCATCCTTGATGTTGCCTGTGGATGTCTTTGAACTCACCATGGGTTGAAGAATTTTTTTTTTCTCTCAAGGGACACAAGATACCATTGACCAGATTTGCAAGGCCAGGCTCAATGGCAGAGCTGAGCTATTCAGGGAGTTGAGGTGTAAAATTGCACATGTGCTGAGGGTGGACAAGGAGGACTATGTGCGAGAAATCTGTGAGGAGGTAGAGCATCACCAGTGGTCAAGTGATTCTCGTCCTGCTTAAAGGGGAATTTGTGCATTGCCTTTCTCCAAGCCCATCCCTCAGTGTACTGCAATTAGAGAGGAGGGTGGAGGACTCTTGATAGAGGAGTCCGAAGTGAAGGACTGCTGGGCCGGTTACTTTGAGCGGTTGTACCAGGCTGATCCACCAGCTGTCGAGTTGGACGTCAGGGGTGTTACAATAACTGTTGTTGACCCTCCAATCAACTGTGGTCCACCTTCGCTTGTGGAAAGACAGGCTGCGGTGAACTGGTTGAAATGGGGGTAAAGCTCCTGGGATCTGTGGCATCCATTGATGAACTTCTCAAGACTGGTGGAAATGCTGTACTCATGTCGTTGCATGCAGTTCTGTGCTTTGCTTGGAATAAAGGCGTCATCCCAACTGACTGGAAGAGGGGCCTTGTTGTCCTTCTCTGGAAAGGGAAGGGTGACCACCAAGACTGCAACAACTACTGATGGGTGACAATGTTCTCAGTGCCGGGTAAGGTCTTTGCTCAGATAATTCATGATGGGGTTCACCACCATCTGCTTGAGAACCAGCACCCAGAGCAGTCAGGCTTTACACCAAATAGGTCAAGGATTGACTGTATCCTTGCCCTTTGGGTCCTCACCAAACCCAGATAAGAGTGTTGGAAGGCGCTGCTTGCAGCCTATGTTGATGTCTGCAAAGCGTTCAATGCAGTGAATCGGGATGCCCTCTGGAGGATTCTTCATCATCGTGGGGTGCCACCAAAACTGATCAATCTGATGTCTTAACTATATTTTAGTACTGAGAGTGCTGTGAAATGTGGTGATACCATCTCCGACATATTTCCCGATGGGACTGGAGTTCCTCAGAAGTGTGTATTGGCCCGCACACTTTTCAGTGCTTGCATGGACTGGATTATGGGGAGGATGTCAGACGGATCAAGCTGCAGTGCGTCGTTTGGGAAGGTAGAGATCTCTGACCTTGATTTCGCAGATGATGCAGTCATCTTTGCGGAGGCTCTGGAGATCCTTTTGGGGGCCCATAAGGTGCTGATTGAGGAGTCAGAGCCACTGGGATTTCACGTTTCCTGGGGCAAAACTAAGATCCAGGCTTTCAATGACATCTTGGATGCTGCTACCTTGTCTGTACCTGTTTGTGGTGAGGATGTTGAGGTCACCGAGAGATTCACTGACCTTGGCAGTGATATTCATGTCTCTGCTGGCTGTGAGCCAGAGGTCAATAAACATCTGGGTCAAGCCTGGGGAGTCATATATTCACTGGATCATGGGGTTTAGCACTGTCAGTACCTGTGCAGGAGGATGAAAGTCTGAGTCTTCAGGTCCTTGGTGCTTCCAGTCTTGCTCTATGGATGTGAGACTTGGATTCTGACCAAGGATCTGAAAGGGGGACAATTCCTTTGGTACCAGGTCTCTTCGAAGAATCCTTGGTGATCGGTGCTCAGACTTTTGTGTCCAACGAGTGGTTGCTGAGAGAGACTCCAATGAGATTTTTTACCTGCGTAGTCCATGAGCATCAGCTGCGGCTGTATGGACATGTGGCTTGTTTTCCTGACGCTGATCCTGCTCACCAAATTCTCTCAGCGAGGGAGCCTTGTGAGTGGAGGAGGCCAATGGGCCGACCACGTGCCTCGTAGTTGCAGCAGGTTGATCAGCATCTCAAGGAGATGGGGATGGCCCAGGCATCTGCCTGGGGATGGCCAGACGGAGGCCCTTGGAGTACCGGCGGAAAGTGGACGCAGCGACGTGCTGCTTCGGCGCATGCTCCCATGCCTGATTTGACCTTTGATGTGAAAGCAACAGATTTTGTTCTTCAGCTTCATCATGGAAAATTCCAGAAATGTTGAGAGTTTTATCTTCCATTGAATCCAGGAGAGATTCTGGGGCTCTGGCCGTTAAGAGAGAGCAGTCGTCCATCTTTCCGGAGTGCCGCCGATAACTCGCCTACTTTGCTTCGAAGACACCATGGAACCTTTAACATTCACCAACTAATGCCAACAGACGGGACATCCAATTTAAAGTCCACCTGATGGATGGCAAACATTGGGAGGCATGACTGCTCTTCCTGTGAAGCATCAATATGACAGTTTAGAGTCATGTTGGGAATTTAACCAAAACTCGACAGCTCAAAAGTAAGTGCAGAGTTCCTGGAACACCTTCCACCATGCAGTGTTCAAGTATATCATGCAGTTGAAATAAAAGAATGACATTTAAAAAATTCCAGAAGTTTAGCAATGTTAATGGTGTCTCATACACCACCTTATTTAACATGTCCAAGTACTGCTAAACGGAAGGGCTTTGAAAGTGTCCAAAAAAAGCAATTTTTGTTCTCCAGTGTTCAAGTATATCATTCAATTTATAGTGTAGGCTCTGGGGGGGAGTTCGTGGCCATCACAAAAGTACAAACTCACCCATGATTTTATTGTTGTACATACCAAGACCTTTCAAAAAAAATTGGGTGACAAGCCCAAATCTGTACAGATTTTGCTACAGAGGGCCCTTTTCAAAATGGCCGCCATAAGTATTACTTTTGACCATATCTTGGTCTGTGAGACTCATAGAGACATGATATTGGTGTCTAAACCTATGTTTTCAGAGTCAAGGAACTCAATAAGACCAATAACAATTACATTGGCTCCTTCGTTTGCGGCAGCCATCTTGAATTTCAAAATGGCCACCATTCACAATCGCAGTTGTCCATATATCAGTCATCAAAACACATAGATGCTTGATGTTGGTGGCTATACTCATGCATTTAAGCCCAAGGAATCCAATTATAAGAGTATATTAATACAGTGGTATAATAATACAGTGGTTCACTGAGACCAGCAAAAATCTTCTTAAGTATATTCAGGTAACCTATAACTCCAACATGACACCCATAACTATTATCACCAAAATCATGGGTGACTTTGTACTTTTGCGATGGCCACGAACTCCCCCTAGAGCCAGGAGTATATGGTGTCCATCACAAAATTGAAGATTTGCTGCTTTCTGTAATCATTACGTTTAAAGATCTTCATTTAACAAATCAACTCACTGCAAACCACTTCTCTTTTATGTCAGATAAATTTTGAAGACAAGCACTAATACAAGACCTAATACAAGCCCTAATCCACAATCAGCAATGGAATTTGTACAGCTTTCGGGGACAGGAGTTGGTGATTTTGACCGGACAAAGTGTGTAATTTGTCAAGAGCCAACGCAGGGAAAACTGATCAGCACACCCAACGGGTGTAAACGAATACGGGAAGCTCGTGACATACGAAACGACTCTGTAACAAAATGCATAACGTTGATGCCAGCCGAGAGTGACTTCTTCTATTATCACGTTTCCAACCAGTGCTACAAGAAGTACACTCATGCGAATCTGCTCAGATGCATCCAGGAAGGAGGGAAATCACAGAAAGCTATCGCTATCCTCAGAAGAATCTAGCACTCCACATGGGGTTGCGACTCGTGCTCACTCCGCTGTACGTTCACCTCCAAATCCTGCAGATGCATATAGTGTCAACTATTCGATGAACTGCATCATTTGTAACAAGAAGTCACACAAACGGGACTTCACGAAATATCGTATATCTGAGTCGAACCGTGCTACTTCACTTTTACAAGCAGCAAGCTTCTTCCAGGATGACATTTTCAGTCGAATGTGTGACCTCCAGGATGAGCATGCAGTTTTTGGAGCTGACTTGTATTATCACAAATAGTGGATGACATCATACATCCAAAAGTTTGAGAATGCTCAACGTTCAACTGGCGATACACCAGAGCTGAACCCCAAGCAGCGTGCATGGAGTGATATCGTTTCTGAGTTAGAAGAGGGACTGAAAAGTGGCAATGGCTATGAACTAAGTATAATCAGAGAACGATTGAATAGACTTGTGGAGGACGAGCATCAATTTCGCAATGGAGATGTGAAGATATATTTTTTTAGACACTTTGGTAGTGGCATTGATTTTACATATCCTGACCAGTTGCGAAAGTCTTTGATGGTTTATAGTGTGCCATGTAATAGAGCAGATGTTTTGGCAGAGCATATTCACTCCATTGATCCTGTACAGGTTTGCGCCAGTGTGCTACGTCAAAGTCTTGATAGTCATGATTTTAACCTAGATGATAGATTCTGTGATGCTCAAGATCTAAAACATGCATGCTCCAGTATGAAAATGCCAGAACAGATACTTAGGTTTTTAGGATATTTATACAATTTTAACCCCGAGACATACCCCAAGGCAGCTGAAGCTGTAATGACGGAAACAGATCCTACAGCAGAAGATGTAGATGATGAAGAGTTAGATGACGATGCATGTGAAACAGAATAGTGAGGGTCGGAATAACAGTGATTCCAAACAGACTGCTGATGGTTCCCTCTCTGCTCAACGTTGCAGGAAGATCCAAGCTCTGTTTCAGACTATGTATTATGTACATCACTGTGGCAGAAGGAGAACGCCAATGCATGTAATGAATGCTGAATCCGCTCACAGTCTCGGACATGGAGGGAAAATCATCACCAATATCTTGAATCGTCAAGGGCTTGCGCTAAGCTACAGAGAACTGCGACGATATCAATATGACATTGCAACCTACACTGCACAGCAGAATAGGCAGGATGTTGCATTACCAGCTCATTTTGATCCTGGAGAATTCACATCAGCAGCCGTTGACAACTGGGATCATGAAGGTGCGAATGTGTCTGAGCATGCCACAGTCTGCGTTCTTTTCCAGGACAAACCTCGTTCCCAGAGATTTAAGGTTACATGATAACTCAACCAAATGAACCACTGTATTATTTATACTCTTATCATTTGATTCCTTGGGCTTAAATGCATGAGTATAACCACCAACATCAAGCGTCTATGTGTTTTGATGACTGATATATGGACAACTGCAATTTTGAATGGTGGCCATTTTGAAATTCAAGATGGCTGCCACAAACGAAGGAGCCAATGTAATTGTTATTGGTCTTATTGAGTTCCTTGACTGAAAACAGAGGTTTTGGCACCAATATCATGTCTCTATGAGTCTCACAGACCAAGATATGGTCAAAAGTAATACTTATGGCGGCCATTTTGAAAAGCGCCCTATGAAGCAAAATCTGTACAGATTTGGGCTTGTCACCCAATTTCTTTTGAAAGGTCTTGGTATGTACAACAATAAAATCATGGGTGAGTTTGTACTTTTGCGATGGCCACGAACTCCCCCCTAGAGCCAGGAGTATTAAATAAAATAACGATTTTAAAGGTCGTAGAAAGAAAAAATCCCAACGTTTACCGTTGTACGTGGCAGTATCTTATACACGACCTTAATTAACATGTTACCATGGTGCAATTTGAAGGGGGGTGTGAGGTGGGGGGGGCGGGGGTGTTTCCCTATGTCTGTTTTTTTTTGTTTTGTTTTTTTAATCCCTGGCATTGCACTTGAAATTAGAGGGTGGATAAATTTATCCCCCCCCCTCCCCCATCCAAAGAATTTGTCCATATTCATGGTGATTGCATGAGTAAAATTTTAACATTTGGCATTTTAAATGTGATGAAACTTGACCACAACTTTATCATCTCTGATGTACCAAAGTTTGTTCACGGCATTAAAAAAGAGATTGGGGTCTGAGGGGGTCCTGAGAGGGAGTTTATGGGGGTATTGACCCCTCAAAGAGGTATTTGCTTTCTTCTCCGAAACTACACACACAATTCTGATGAAACTTGATGACAACCTTCATCACCCATGATGTACCAAAGTTTATTCAATGTCGAGGCTCATATAAAAGCTAACACAGAATGTATAACAAGGGGAGCAGGAGAGAAGAGGGGTGGGAGAGGGAAGCACAAAACAGTGGGGAACAGAGACATTAGGAGATGGAAAGGAGAGGGATGGGATGGGGTACACAAGTAAACAAGATGGACACGACAGGGACTTTCAGAAAGGAAAGCAGTGAATATGAAGGAGGTGGGTTTGGGGTGGATTAACAGGGGTAGAAAAGGTCATGGTTTGGGATGGGGGAAGATAAGATAAGAGGTGGTGGAGAACAGCTGTTTTTTGAAGACTTGGAAGGAAGAGTGGGATTGAAGAGAGTGTGGGAGTTTGTTCCAAATGTGGGGGGAAAGGGGAATTAAAGAGTGAAGGTGAGCAGTGATTCTTGATTTTGGCAATTTCACCTGAAGAGGGTTTTTGGCGGACCTTGAGCGCCCTGAGGAAATATGGGCGGGACAGATAGCAGGCAGAGCAGGGGGAGCGAGGCTGGAGAGGAGACGGTAGAAGACAGAAAGACCACCGACCTGCCTGCAGTGAGAGGCCCAAAGACTCAGCCCCATCATAGTTGATATCAATGATCCTAAATGCCTTGGTTTCCACAGTGTAATGCCGAGAAAGGTGAGAGGCAGGAGCACCAGCCCAGAGGGGAGAGCAGTACTCCATCAGGTTGCAGATGAAAACTTTGTACGTGGTCTGGAGCTCAGGTGTGCCAAGGAAGGACTGCATGATGGAGGACGCCCAATTGGTGATTGGCTTTGGAGGCCAGCTTGAAGGTTGTTCATGACATGAGAAAAATTTGTCTCTAAAGGTGTGTAAAGGGAGTTTCCCCCCAAAATATGTATTTACTTTCTTCTCCGAAACGACACACACAATTCCGATGAAACTTTACCACAACCTTTATCACCCATGATGTTCCAAAATTTGTTCACCGCATTAAAAATTTTTCCATGGGAATCTACTTTCTTCTCCAATACATATATTGTGTGTCATCGATGCCTACCAGCGGTTCCCTGATTACCTTATCCAGCCGCTACCAGGTGAGCACCCAGGGGTATTGCCCCAATGTTTAATTTTATGAAGAAAAGTTAATGGATTGTGATATGTGAGAACAAGTACTGGAAAGGTTGTGATACCCCAGTATACCTCAAACTGTTGCAAAGCTCGCAGAAGATCAAGGGTCTCTTTTTCTCTTGTTGAATAGTTTTTTGGTGTTTGTTAAACTTGTTTGAGTAATAGCATACAGGGTGGTCTATGCCTGCTGCATCTTCCTGTGGCAACACAGCTCCAGCCGCAGCATCTACAACCAATTTTAAGTTTTTCTGAAAATTTGGTGCAGCAAGAACTGCAAAAGTATGGCTATGATTTTGTCAAATGCTGCTTGACATTTGCCATTCCCTACAAATTTTGCCTTGTTATTGAGCAGATTAGTCAGAGACAACAATGTCAGAAAAATATTTTACAAAACGTTCCCTTTCTTGCTGTTGTCTTGTTCTCTTTTGTTCCCTTTCTTGCTTTCGTTATTTACTCTGAATCTCCAATTATAATTTAAGCTTACATTCCCATTCTTGCTCTTTTTCTTTGAACTGCAGCTCCAACTTTCACAACTCCACATTTTCACCCTTTTCATCCTTTAACAAATGGAACGCTGATTCCTGCAAATCGTTCTCCTCAACTAAATATTTTACCACCAATGCCAGGATTTCTGCTTTCTTTAAACTTGGCCTAAACTCTATGTCACAATGTGAAGCCAACTCCAAAAGCTCAGATTTCTTTACCCTTAGCAAGTTGTTCCTCATCTGGTAACACAATAAACTTGTTTGCATTAAATGCCATGACGATCATTTGTGGATTTCCCCTGGTAATCTTTCAATCACTTTAGTATTATGATTAGCAATTTGGTTTCTTATCCTATGAACCCCCAATTTGTCAACATGCTTACTTATATCAACATGCTTACTACCATGTCCGCTTTAGTTTGTCTACCGTAACAGTCTTATTCTCTTCTGTTGTCTCTCCACCCCTTCTGCTGCACACGAACAATGACACCGGCTGGAAACTTGTCTTTGGGCAGTGTCTTCCTCTTGAACACGACATGCAGGGGAAGCAGTGCAGGTGAGCATGACGGTAAATCGGTCCTTCTCGTGACCAGCCGTGTCGATCGTTACATTGCGCTCCCCCTTCACTATTATGGTGGTCCCTCTCGGTATGTCGAAGGTATGGGGGGGGGTCGGATTGACATTCCTGATCCTACTGAGGGGATATTCATGCTCTCAGCAAAGCGTGATGATGTAGGACTGGAAGCGCGCCGTCTTATCAGCGATATCATTGGGTAGATTTCTGTGCACGGTTAATAAAACACTGTACAAACTCTTAACCTGAACTGATTTTCAAATTTTCAATGGCAGAATTGAGGTTATGCCTGGTGTTGGCTTAATGGTTCGGCTTGGGATCTGAGGATCCTGAGTTCAAATCCCACTCAGCTGTTGAATCAATACCAGGTGGGGTTGACTCTGCTTGTCATCCTTCTGAGGTCGGCAAAATGAGTGCCAGCTTGCTGGTATCCTGTGTCAGAGTGGCGACCCGGCCAGGATTGTGCCGAATAGCCAAAGAGACTGCTTAGGCAGCAACAACACTCTGCACAGAGTATGGTCCCGATGGATGGACGGACTTGAGCTGAACAGCAGTTCCAACTACTAAAAAAAGTGTTCATTTGGAATATAATTGAAATTCAGCATTGATATTTTTTAAGACTTTTTTTTATACCCTTGTATTAACTGCACCCCCAACTTTACCTTTTTTGCTGATAAAAAAAGTGTGGTTTACACACCGGAAAATACAGTAATATTTATTAATCCCGACTGTCTCCCTTTAAAACACGAATACTGGTGAAAGAAAGCCCTTAATGATGTTCCCAAAGATCCCCAAATGAACAAGCAAAAAAGACATGAAATGTCATATCCCGGTTGTTTTAGTAGTTTTGCGTTATGGAGTTAAAGGGCTAGCCCATATTTATGCACAACTAAAATGGCCGCCAGTTGGCCATCTTTGATCAGATCGCAAAATAAAACAAGGGGCATGTGTATGCCATCATGTTCTGTGCTTGTCAAGTTTGAATAAAATCGGACCATCCATGTCTGAGAAATGTTTGGGGATACATAAGTAACAAAATGGCTGCCAGTTGGCCATCTCGAATCTGATCTCTAAACAAGATGACATGCTTATGTAAGCAATCATTCATTAATTATCTGTGTGCAAAGCTTGAAGAAGATCAGTAAATGCATGTTCAAGAAATGGTTAAAGACGTGTTTGACAAGGGGGGGTTCCAACTAAAATGGCCATGGCTGAAGTAAAATAGCCATAAAACATGTGGCAAATTAAATGTTTTGTTTTTTACAACATCGTCTCTGTCGGGATCAATCATCTCGATTTTATCATATCACTAACTTTGCCTGAAGACAAAATGAGTGAGTGTCATGGAAGTTCCGAAAAAAGAAGATTACCGACTTCTTTTTGTCTGTCAGTGCGACATACCATACTGGAATCATGGCATCATGTGTTTCCTATAGCTTCTGCTCCAGTGCAATATTTTTCCCTTGATGTGATGTCACATACAAACACGGAAGCGAGCAGGAAGCCGACACATCGCTCTACCTTTTACACCACTATTTTGAGAACCATGCTTCGAGTAAAGGTAAAATATTGTCACGGGTCTGGGCGGTTAGATGAATCCCCCTGACTCAATTGTGATGGACGGGCGGTTAACACCGACCAGGCCCAGATCGCCGAGTGCTTTTCCTCAGGAGGCAGACACGTGATCCTCAGAGATTATCGCGCGCGCAGGAGGGGCATTGGCGGCACAGGTGGTGTGACGGCGGCAGCACAAGGGGTTTATATTCGAACCGCACGACAAATACATTGACACGGCATGAAAATAGAAAATAAAAAAATAGAAAAATGGAAATATAAATATTCACAAGGGTAATTCAAAATGTACCAATAATACGTGAAGTAAATCAAGCCTAAAGTCGAAGCGCCACTACACACAGACCTAAATACAGACAAGAGGAAAACAAAACAAAAGAAAATCCTCCCTTTATTCTGGCACTTATCTTGGTCCAGAGATGGTCTTTATTGAACTTTGGGATTCAGGTGCTTCATCCTGTGTGGGAAGACGCACCGAAAAATGGTGCCGAGCCGCTCTCTGGGCAGGAAACGTATGTGAGGAAATTTATGAGGTGGTATTCAATACCAGGGCTCACCAACCGCCGTGTGGCTTCCTCGTCAATTGTGCTTGCCGATGCCGCGGATTTGCAGAATAGCGTCGTTCCCTGCGGTGATATGCACGAGGCTTCAAGTTCATCTCTCACGACCAGCCAAGAGCTCCACCACGCAAGCAAATCCACACCACGAATCTGAGAATCACGCAGTCTTCTTCATACTTCAAAGGAAAGCCAGCCGTAATGCTCTGATCTTTCACACCATCTCCTAGCTCTGTCGTCTCTCAACCGCGTGCATCCCTTACACCCAACTGAACCAACAAAAGCAAAAACCTCTTTCTTATGACGTCACGCCCATCAATCATCCACCTCCAGGCGTGGCTTGCTGGAATGAAACCTGGGAAGGCAGGGCTTCTGCTTGGACGTTTGGCTTGCTTGTCATTTTAAAAACGCACTTCTTTCATTGCTGGCTTGTAAATACAAAAATGTAGGAAAGGTCACAGGAGGCAATTGCATACTGGGGGTAATTGGTCGTAATCCCTATCAAATTAACACACCATCACCCCTCCCCCCCCCCAAGGTAAGGTGACAAGTAACACTTAAGCTCACAGTTTCCTGACTTGATTTACATCGACATGTCTCCTATGCGTCCAAGGACCAAGCAACTCTACGCAATTCTAACTTTGCTATGAAATTCTTCCATCTACCCCCACAACCAGGGTTCACCCAGCACACACTCAGTCAATGTCATCATTTCACACTACAGATGTGCACAGACCATTTTTTAACTAAGGATTGGCTGGGCAAGTGATGTCCAGCGATGTGTTCAGTTACTGAGCTGCGAGCTAGCGCTCGCCAAGCCGGGCGTTCCTTATCAACGGTTTTGATTGGAGTGCTTGCTTAAGTGCTGAAGCCACTTAGCGAGAGCTCCACAAGAATGTTGGTAACTGAACACACTCTGGATACATCACATGGCGAAGAGGATAAACATCTAGACCATGACTTCTTTCAGCCATATGGATGAATTTGACGCTCAGAGGGGAGATTTGCAACACAACATGTGGCAAATTAGAGGTGATGAAAACCGGGTTGGTAGGAATCGAAAACGAGTTTTATTTTAATTATTTATTTTCCCCAAACATGGTTTAAAATGCTATAATTAACCGTTAGTGACACAAAATACATCAGAATACTGAAATTGTCATTTATTGACGAGTAATAATAAGGAGGCTCCAAGAAATAAAACTTCAAACTTGATGATTGTGGTGACACGATATTAAATATGTAATGATCAATGTAAGAATGTGCTTTCGATTTTATGAGCGGGAGGAGGGGAGGGGAGGACATGGAGTGGAGATTCAAAGGGATGGTGGGGGGGAGCAAAGATGGGACAGAGTTGTGAGGGGAAGGATGGGACCTTGGGGAGGGGGGAAGTGGTTGGAGAATGCCAGTGGAGGAGGGGGGTGGTGAGTTGTGGGAATGGGGGACTGCGGAGAGGGTTTGAAGGCTTGGAGCGTGGAGATGATTGAAGCCTTCAGGTTTGGAGGAGGGGGGGAGGTTAAAACTTGGGGTTTGGGAGTGGGGGTTGATGACTTGGGGTTTGTGAAGAAGGGACTTGAGAAGTTGAGGACTTGAAGCCACATTTTACATTGCGCAGCTGTTCAGCGCACCTGCTAGTTTTATATATTTTCCAAACCATTTTGTCTGTCCGTGCGTTCGTCTGTCTCCCGTTTACGTTAGCCACTTCCCGCACTGTATTTGAAAAGCTGCTGATTGGTTATTTTGCATTTTCATTTCACTTTTCTTGATGCAATATAGTCAGCCATTTTATTGTCCCTCTCGTAATCTTCAAAATCATCTTGAACATCTGGATTAAAGTAGATTTAATACAGATCTTCATTGAGTAACACACAATTTAAAATCGCGATATTTTGCCCTCTTTTCAGACAAATCCAACCTCTTCCAACCGATATTGCACCACCATTTTGCGGAGGGTGGTATAAGTAACTCAGAGAATAAAAAAAAAAAATTAAAATCAAGAGAATAAAAATCGATATACATAACTTCTTCCTATTATTATTCTTTCAGGTGCTCCCATTAGGGGTCGCCACAGCAGATCATCTGTTATGATCCGCATACTGATTTGGCATAGGTTTTACGCTGGATGCCCTTCCTGACACAACCCTGGTCGCCTCTTACAACACAGGGATAAGGATTGGGTTTCAACATGATTCCAGGCTGCCCTACACCCTCTCATAACGTGGCCCAGGACAGAGCTCCCGTCCTCAAGCGATCCTCCAACCCAAGCCTCCGAGTAGCTGGATTACAGCCGCACGCCAATACGCCCGGTCAATATATATATATATATATATATATATATATATATATATATATATATATATATATATATATATATATATATATATATATATATATATATATATATATATATATATATATATATATATATATATATATATATATATATATATATATATATATTAAAACTTTCTAACCCCTGAATGACTCACTTACTGAATGATTGAATCACTTACTGACTGATTGACTCAGTCACTGACTTACTGACTGATATTAAAGATTGGTACCTTGTAGGTGACATAGAAAGCTGAAATTTTGCCTGCCGATGGACATCGAGGCTCGGACACCAGAAAAAAAATTGCAGAATCTTCAGACAACATCTAGAAATGAAAATATAAATAAATGAAAAAAATGCAGGTGAGTGACCCGTGACAATGGAGACAATGGGGTGTCGCGTCGTCATTCAAACAGTCATTCAAAACAGTCATTTTGCGTGCCGTCGGACATCAAAGCCGTTACACCGGGAAAATCACAGAACCATTGGAAAGCATCCGTGTAAAAAAGAATAAATACACGAAAATAAATGAATAAAATATCAAATTCAGGCGAGCAACCTGAACCAATGAGGAAATACGGTTCATATGCTTACGCAATGTGTAAGCACACCCTGCTAGTATAGGTATATATAAAATGTGCGAGCAGGGTGTGCTTATACATTGGAAGCAATAACGAACCACGCTTCCCCATTGGTTTGGGTCGCTCACCTGCATTTGTTGTTCTTTCATTTATTTATATTTTTATTTACGGATGCTTTCCAATGCTTCTGTGATTTCTCCGGCTGTATCGGCTTTGATTTCCGTCGGCATGCGAAATTACTGTGCGTCCCCATTGTCTTGGGTCGCTCACCTGCATTGTTTTCATTTATCTTTTCATTTATTTATTTTCACATATTTATATTTTAATTTACAGATGATTTCTGATAGATCTGTGATTTCTCCTGGTATAGCACCTTCAATGTCCATCAGCATGCAAAATTTCAGCTTTCTACGTCACCCGTAAGGTATCGAACATTAATATCAATGAGTCAGTGGTTAGAATGAGCTTTATACACGACATGGCCAAAAGTAAGCAGACACCCCTTATAATTTGTGGATTCGGCTATTTCAGCCACTCCCATTGCTGACAGGTGTATAAAATCAAGCACACAGCCATGCAATCTCTAAAGACAAACATTGGCAGGAGAATGGGCCGTACTGAAGCGCTCAGTGACTTTCAATGTGGGACCACATAGGATGCCATCTTTCCAACAAGTCAGTTCGTCAAATTTCTGCCCTGCTGGAGCTGCCCTGATCAACTGCAAGTGCTGTTATTGTGAAGTGGAAATGTTTCGGAACAACAACAGCTAAGCCACAAAGTGGTAGGCCATACAAACTCACAGAATGTTACTGCCGGGTGCTGAAGCACGCAGCACAGAAAAATCGTTTATTGTCAGTTGCAACACTCACTACTGAGTTCCAAACTGACTATGGAAGCTCAAGCACCGTTCGTCGAGAGCTTCATGAAATGGGTTTAAATTGCCGAGCAGCCACACAGTCACACAAGCCTTGGATCACCATGCGCAATGCCAAGCGCCGGCTGGCGTGGTGTAAAGCTCATCGCCATTGGACTCTGGAGCAGTGGAAATGCGTTCTCTGGAGTGATGAATCACGCTTCACCTTCTGGCAGTCCGACAGACGAACCTGGGTTTGACGGATGCCAGAAGAACGCTACCTGCCAGAATGCATCGCAGCATCGTGCCAACTGTAAAGTTTGGTGGAGGAGGAATAATGGTCTGGGGCTGTTTTTCATGATTCGGGCTCGGCCCCTTAGTTCCAGTGAAGGGAAATTTTAACGATACAGCATACAATGACATTCAAGATGATTCTGTGCTTCCAATCTTGTGGCAACAGTTTGGGGAAGGCCCTTTCCTGTTTCAGCATGACAACGCCCCCATGCATAAAGTGAGGTCCATACAGAAATGGTTTGTTGAGATCGGTGTGGAAGAACTTGACTGGCCTGCACAGAGCCCTGACCTCAACCCCATCGAACACCTTTGGGATGAATTGGAATGCCGACTGCGAGCCAGACCTAATCGCCCAAAATCAGTGCCCGACCTCACAAATGCTCTTGTGGCTGAATGGAAGCAAATCCCCGCAGCAATGTTCCAACATCGAGTGGAAAGCCTTCCCAGAAGAGTGGATACTGGTATAGCAGCAAAGGGGGTACCAACTCCATATTAATGTCCATTAGGAATGAGATGTTGGACAAGCAGGTGTCCACATAGGGTATATTAGATGTGAGCAAATACAACCTGTCACTTAACTAACAGGGATATGTTAAAAAGGGGGGGGGAGGTGGGGGGTAAAAAGGAGGGGAGGAAGAGGAGGGAGGGTATGGTGAGGGTTGGGAGGGAGAGCAAGGAGGGGTGGGAGCGAGGATGGAGGGGGAGTGAGGAGGGGTGGAGGAGTGACGAAGGAGGAGGGAGTGAGGAGGGAAGGGAAAGGGAAGGCAGCATGAGGGGAGGACAAGGGGAGGCAGCGTGAGGGGAGAGTCTGTCCGGGCATAATCACTGTCCAGATATGTGCGGAGATAAACCACCGTCTGGATACATGCAGAGATAACCACCATCCAGACGATGGGTATACAAAGGTGTGGGGGTGGAGAGATGGGAAGGAGAGAGAGGGTGGAGGTATAAGGAGAGAGCGAGACTGAGGAGGGGTAGTGAAAGGAGGAAGGAGGAGGGAGCAAGGAGGAATGGGGGAGTAAGGAGGGGTGGGGGAGAGAGGAATGGTGGGGGAAGGGAAAGCAATATGAAAGGAGGGGAAAGAAGTGTGAGGGAAGGGGAGGAGAAGGCTTGCCATGAAGGCATGGCAAGAGAAGGCAGCATGAGGGGAGGGCAAGGGAAGACAGTGTGAGGGGAGGGCAAGGGAAAGCAGTGTGAGGGGTGGGTCCATCCGAACATAACCATCGAGACACTTCTAGAGATGACCACCATCTGGACATAACCACCATCCGGACATAACCACAGTCTGGATAAGTACGGAGATAACCAGCATTCGGATACATGCAGAGATATCCAATGTTTGGATACATGTGGAGATAACCACAATCTGGATACATGCGGAGATAACCACAATCTGGATACATGCGGAGATAACCACTGTTCAGATAAGTGCGGAAATAACCACTGTTCAGATAAGTGCGGAGATAACCACTGTCCGGACAAGTATGGAGATACACACCATCCAGAAATAGCCACCCTCCAGCCATGTATGGAGATAACCACTGTCTGGACATAACCACCGTCTATATATGTGCGAAGATGACCACCATCCGATACGTGCAGAGATATCCACCATCCGGGCATAACCACTGTCCAGATACGTTCAGAGAGAGGGACAGCGGGAGGTGCGGAGAGGAGAGGGGGAGAATTCCAGAGCAGATGTGATGTCCAATTTAACGGCACACACATTGATGAATCGCCCTGCCTGTTAAACACCAGGATGACAGTTTATAGCTGGGTCAGGATTCGAACCCAGGCTACACAGTTTAGAGCGAGTGTGAATACCTCTTGGCAATCCTGCCGTGATGTTAACAAAACGTTTCTTTTTTTTACCTCTGCCACCGAAGGTGAAGGAGGTTGTGTTTTCACCCCTCTCTGTCTGTTGTTTGTTTGTTGGGTCGCCGAAATAGGTGACCCTTATTGTCAGTAATTCTGTCTGTTTGTTTGGATGTTTGTTCGTTTGACATCAGCATAATTGGTAGTAAATGTGGGCCGATTTTGACCAAACTCGGGTGGTAGGTCCATCTTATGACCTAGTGCTTTGGAAATTGTGATGGTTGCTAGGGACGCTTTGGAAATTGTGATGGTTGCTAGGGACGCTTTGGTTCCCTAGCAACAACCTACAAACCTTCAAAATCGGTACCTAATCGGTATCCAGCTACCACATACTAATTTTATGCACTTATGTACCTCCATTGGCTCAGGAAATATTTGTAACAAAAAACAAGGGGGGGGAGGGGGGTAATGCGGACAGTAAAGAAGGACAAAATAAGGTGAGATGATGTAATGTGTAAGCCGGTAAATATTTACATGGTTACATATGTGAACAGTTATAGATAGTCACACCATCTGCCAGTGGAGCGACATCACACAGGGCAATTACTAAGACATGTATTCAGACTTGTTTTGTTGACAGTTGACCTAAATTGCTGTTTCTGATGTACCTGCTCGTTAGGACTGTGCCCGTATTCTTGACAGAGCTTTGAGGCGTTCACGACAAATTGAGATATCCTTCAAGGCTCGAACCAATCCGATGTAGATGGTGTGTGTGTGTGTGTGTGTGTGTGTGTGTGTGTGTGTGTGTGTGTGTGTGTGTGTGTGTGTGTGTGTGTGTGTGTGTGTGTGTGTGTGTGTGTCTGACGCACAGTGATACAATATATATATATATATATATATATATATATATATATATATATATATATATATATATATATATATTTATATATATATATATATATATATATATATATATATATATATATATATATATATATATATATATATATATATATATATATATATACATACACACACAGGAGCACAACCAGAATATTCCATAGAAGGGTGCTTAAGTTACGTAGCAAGTGGCAGTGGTACAGAAAATATTACAGTGCAGAATCTTGGCATGGGGTGATAGTTTACCGCTGGGCAGCGATTCAAACCCAGGCATAGACAGCTTAGAGGAAAGTGGGCAAACCTCTCGACCATCCTGCCTGCCATATATACTTATGCAAGTGAATTGAATAATAGAAATATAAACCTTTGCGTGTCGGGCCATTATGAGTTTCTCATTCCCGGAATATTTTGAACAGCCCACATAATAAATATCTAAAAGCATAAAGAATTACTCCCACCATCAGGGACATTCCAATGTCACACTTTTGAAAACAATAAAATCACAAGTAGTACATGATTTGTATCACATCATTCAAATGATTTGTAACCATTAAAAAGTGACAGGCAACAAACTGGGTTATTGAAAACAGAGGAACTTACTGATGGATAGAGGGGAATAGGATGAGATCACAGGTGGACATGAGAGACAAGAGTTGATAGCGAGGACTTGTATCAAGGGCACAATTAAATGCAAATGTTTATTAACACTTATTTCTAATGATTTGTAACCATTACAGAAAATGAAAAAAAATTCCACCATTTCCAAGAATGAATAGTTCAACAAAAATTGCCAACAAATTACAGAAATAAGACTGGAGGGAAGAGCAAGATTGAAAGGAAATTCTTATTAACATAAAAATGATTGAAAAGGTCTGTAACCATTTCAGAAAATGAAAACGTTTTCACCTGATCAAAAATTAATTGTTTAACAAAACCCAGCTGGCACAGCTACGATGGAACAACATTGGCCTAACAGTGGACATTTTTTCTGGCCCAACTTCGATTTGATCATTGGTCTGTCATCCAATCGTTGGTGCGTCATTGTGAAACTAATACCTGACAGTAGCTGAATCAGTATTAATAACGTCAACCCATCTCATTTCACCAAAAAGTCAATAATGAACCAACATTTGCAATGTGCGTTTGACCAACCATGACAACACAACCCAACTTCAACGTTTGTCCAGCAATCAGACTCAAGAGCATAATAACGGTAAAGGCATCTGCTCTGAGTCTGGGAGGTCAGAAGTTTGATTCCTGACCTTCGCCAAGTTATACTGAGGACTTCAAAAAAAAACATTGTCTATTTCGCTTCCTCACTTGACATTCAGCATTGAAAGGATAGAGCATGGGCAAACCCCATAGATTGGCATCCATGGGGATGGTGGGGGTGGAGAAGTCTCTCCATGGAGTTTAAGAAGTCCCTCCACAACTGCTCTGCTGAATATGGAGAGGAAAGCAAGTTATAAAAAAGTGACTTCCCCTAAGATCAGTGGTTGTGTTTGTCTGGAGTTCGCTGTATGCCTGTGCTTGATTTGTGTTCTCATTTCTCCATTAACCCTAGACCCTGTGGAAAACACAAACGTAGCTGTGCCATCTGACTTGACGGACAATATTCTTCCAACCCAGAATGTCAGATGATGTATCAAATGCATTCTACAGCTTCTCAAATCATCTAAAAGTCACGCACTGATTATGTTGGTCATCTTACTTTGTAAAGTTTTGTACACTAAAAACACTCCTTTTAGCAAGTGGTAACAATGGATTTACCTCCATGCTGGGCTTGGAGGATGCCTAGATTCCCTAGAAGTATGTGCCCTTTTCACTGAGCTGTGTAGCCTGGGTAAAAATCTCGCCCCAGCTACAAACTGTCACCCTGGAGTTTTGTATGTAGGGCGAGACATCAATGTGTGACATCCCTCGGATGGACGTCAAACTCGGTGTCTCACGTGCCAGCATTAGTTGTTCGACGTTAAAGATTGCATGTTGTCCTGCATGAACAGTAGGCGAGCTATCAGTAACACCCTAGCCAGATACAAAATTCCTCCTGGAACTTTCAGGGATTCACTGCATCAGCAGCACTGCTACACCTCTGCAAGAACTGATGCTAATCCACAAATATGTGCTGCATACGAACGACAACTTTCATTTTCCAAAACAAAACACTCTTTGTTTTGGGTTGACTTACAACCATGTTGGACCTTTTTTTTACACAACCTTTTTTTTGTTTTGGCTTACACATGGGTTGACCTCCATGGACAACCTAACTCCATAAGTGAGGGGATACAATAACCGTAGTGAATAATCACTCCTCCAGCCAATTTGTTCGCATAACTTTTCAGTTATGATCATATAACACTCACATGTGGACAATGGAAAACGAGCCCTTCCAGACAATATTGATATCTCGCCTCAAAGTCCCCGATACATCAAATCAAATCACCAACACCATTGTTCGTGCAACAAATGTTCAAGATATGATGGTTAAATGAATAATTTGAAAGGAAGCCAGTAACTTACGAAATTGGTCAGTCATCGTTTCATATTGATGCTGATTAGTGATTGAAGGGTGGTTTTCACCTGCATTTGCTGCTGAAAATGGAAATTTGTTACAAAGAGTGCTTATTTTATGGAAAACAGCCTTCAGACTTGCTGCTTGGGAAATCATGGTTTGGATGAGGTTCAAGTGTGCTGCATATAGAGGAAATCAGTTGTTCATGTGTTGGAAGTATTGTTCATGATGCATTATTAGCATTAGGCGAGTACAAGTCTTGTGAGACTATTTCTCATGAACAAAAGTGGCCACTCAAACAAAACTTGATGTGAATGAAATATCTATCGAATTTGGGTGCTTAGTTGTGGACTGAATATTTCCTTCACACCACCAACAACAACAGGTACTTCTCAATAAGTCAAAACGCCATCAATTGTCAAAGGATGCAGCCCAACATTATACACATAATACTGGTAGATTTATAGACAGGTGGGCTTTTAAATAAATACATATCCAATATATAATTGTAGGTCAAATACCGCAAAACATCCATTCTTACTCTTCACTCCATAATTTATCATTTGATCCTTCACTACCCGAGGAGCTTTCAGGATAGCTTAGATGTATCACATTCATCTTCAAGCTGTCCACTCTGGGTTCAAATCTTAACCTAGCTATGAACTGTCATCCTGGTGTTGTGCACGCAGGAAGAGGTATCAATGTGTGCACCGTCCATCAGAAGGGCATTAAGTCAGAGGACCCGTCTGGGAGCATTGGTTGTTGATGTTAGTGCCGGCACTGTTGGCCAATTCCAAATTCCTACCACCTTCAGTCGAACGCCAGACCTGGCCAGCTGGTTCGTGAAAGATTGCACCAAAAACGTTCACCGGACAATCTCACAGCAAGGTGGGAATAATTGTGCAATTAAGGAAGTCGTAGGACTTTAAGTACAAGTTTTCGTCACCACCAGCACCCTTAACTCCACATATATTATCGACCTTCCCACCATGTAGAAGAATGGAAACAGAACAATGTATCCAGCATTTAAGCAAATATCTTTTGCTCATTATATTTGCTCCTCGTTTTTGTGGTGCTTTCCTGTCCTCTACTGATAAATAGAGTGTATTGCAAGTTGATGAGCCATGTAAGTAGGGTTTGGCATACAACTATACTTTTTTTTTAAAGGAGTGTTTTTTATGGCCAAATTTCATGCTGATCACGAATCCGTTGAACTTTTTGACATAGGATGATGTCTTAGGTTGGTAAAAATGCAAAAATTCAAAATGGCCACCAAATTTACCCATTTTCAGGTAAAATTTGATAATTATGGCTTACTACTGCTACTGGTACTTGAGGAGTGTAAAAAGCATGGAGGTCCAGTGACTCCTATTTCCTTTGACTCTCTTGAGAGACTTAATGAATCACAACTACTCAAGGAAATAGGCTACCTTAGATCGACAGTGGCGCCCGATATACGCCAGAAGCGTAGAGTGAAATGTACCGACGGAACAAAAACTTTCACGTTTGAGAAGTTCAGTCTAGTCGAACTGAAAACATCTTTCAGAAATACTGTCAAACCAGAGGACAATGTTTCTGTCGATGTCGATATATTGTTGAAAAAAGTGCTTTGAATGTTGAGGAGATGTTGATGTGATGATTAAAGTAGTAGTTTATGGAAATTTGTGATATCTTAATTTGATTCTTTGAAATTATGGTCACGCTCACATTTTTGTGCTGATTTTATCGCAATATGCATCCTGGGGCAGTCTGGTTGACCTGCACGAGTATAAAAGTATGATTATCGATATCAGCGACCCTGAACACATAAGAAATGACATATTACATGCCCTAGTAAGCCATAATTATCAAATTTTACCTGAAAAGTGGATAAATTTGGCCGCCATTTTGATTTTTTGCATTTTTACCAACCTAAGACATCATCCTTGGTCAAAAATTTCAACGGATTCGTGATCAGCATGAAAAATGGCCATAAAAAACACTCCTTTCAACGGGACAACAGAGAAAAAGTCGATGTGTGCCCAACCCTAATGTAAGACTGTTTTCCAACAACCGTATGCTTTAACTTTATTATCCAAATGTGGCTGCTTTTTCACAACAAACTAGCCCCCTGTATGATTCCATTCCAGGTTATCTTCCGGGTTAGGGTGATTACCAGACGTGACATCGTACCGTGACATCCATTTTGCTATCCATCAGCCTGTTGATGTATTTTATTCGTATGCAGCCTGTGGCTGCTTGGCTGCATCATTTTCTGGGGGCACAGCAGTGCCGCTGATGCAATGCTCTCTGTTTCCATTTTGCTGTTGCTCATTTTGCCAACCTTGGAAGGATGATAGGCTGAGTCAACCCAGCTAGTATTAATTTAGCGCAACGACAGGGGCCAACACCATTAAGCCAACACCAGGCTTGGCCAGTTGATAATGCCTCAACAATAAAGCTATATTGTTGTTTATTCCACAACTTGTAAACATAATTTGGCGTAGTCAGCTTGAAGAATGTTTTGTGCCGCCATGGACATGTTTTCATTGCCCTTGGTCGGTTTTCCACGCTAGATATAGATGTATTTTGTCACTTCTCAGGAGCGTAGTCGCCACGTGTTAGTTTCTCCTGCTGTTGTTGGGTGGCGCTATCATTGTGTGTTTGGACTAGTTTCACTTTCGTCCTCATTTTTCCATGCCAACAGTTAAGTCGGCAAGAAGGAGCAGCATCAAGTGGAGCCAGAAGAGGCCCCACGGGAGGATATTTCCTCAGTGTTGGCAGTCATGAAGGACATACTGGCCTTGTAGGTTGAGCAACATAAGGCCCACATGGAGGACGTATGTGCTCTTTGTGAAGTTCGTGCTCACGTGTGTCAGAAATCATGGGTCCAATCTGCTCCCCAGTCGCACCATGGTTCAACACCAGCTATTTATCACATAGTTTCAGGCGGCTGCAATACCCAGTTGCGGCCGCCGCGCAGTAGATGAACCTACGTCCATCACCACGGATACGGGTTGATGACTGGGTTTGTGATAGCGATCTTCTCGGCATGTTCGACGCCCTGCCAGACATACAAAAAACGCCCCCGAAAAATGCCAGACATACAAAAAACGCCCCCCGCCCATACGCCCCCGAAAAAAAAATAAAAAAATACATTCACATCCATAATGATCACCAAAATCATTATTCCTAACAAAAACAACCCCAGTTCCTCCAATCCCATTCCCCTCCCACTCCCCTCCACCATCCCCCTTCCAATCTCCCACCACTACAAAATTCAATGAAGAGAGGCAGCTAAACGACTTCAGTTTACACGGTGATTCGAGAGACTTGTTACACTGAACGCATTCACTCTGGGCAGTTGTGCATGCATTCCCTTTCACAGCACATTTGTTTTCCCCTTTGTCAAATGGCGATTGCAGGCGTAATCACGTGACAGTGACGTCATGCCGATGTCGAGGATGTACCATTTATGCACCATGTGTACACCAGTAAAAAAAAACCCAGGCCTGCCATGCTGTAAACAACATTTTCAAAAAATTGAGTTGGCTGCCGGAGGTACACACACTCGCCTCTAACCTGTCTTGCTTTGTTCGGATCTCAGCTCGGCTCCAAACTGTCGTCCTGGTGGTTCGCAGGCAGGGCAATGCATTAATGTGTGATGTCCCTCAGAAGGGCGTAAAATTCGGTGTTCCATATGCTAGCATTAGTGAGTCGATGTTAACGATCCGACGGTGTCCTTCTCGAAGAATAGGCGAGCTGTCAACTGCACCCTGGCAAAATTACAAATTCCTCCATCTAACCTACAGGCTACAGGGGGCAGTGTGTCAGCCGCACCCTCAACCAATGATGCTACACTGCAGCCTTGTGCTGCATGTGAAAGTAGAAGAAGAAAACAACTTTCAACTGAAAACTCCCTCCTAAACATTTTACACTTCCCTGTTAGGCCACGCAATGACCAACCCTTGTAAGTATCGAGTTTTTTTTTCATGATATGTAACCCACAAGCGGCTAGCAAGATATCTTAGCATCAGCGGTATGCCGACTTGCCTTTGACCTGTCTTGCTTGGATTTGAACATCTACGCAGCTATATAACCTGTCATGGTGTTGTTCTCCTGGAAGTCGAGGCATCAATGTGTGTTCCATTCCTTGGATGGTCATTAAAGTGCGCGTCTCATCCCATCTGCTCACATTAGTTGTTGGATGTTAAAGATTCCACAGTGTACTTTGCAAAAAAGAGGTGAGCTATCACAAGCACCCTGAACTACACACAAATTTCTACCTCGACTGAGTGCTGGGAAGGCAAAGGCAAACCACCCAGTCCACCCCATGCCAATAAAAGCTGCTTCGGCAGTACCAACGCTCTGTAAAGAGTAAGGTGTATACATCTAATCTCAATTGCTCACATAACTACTGGGAGTAAAATATATAATAAACTCTACCAAGTATGTTAAGTGAGAGAAACGAGGGTGGAAAAACTGTTAAACCATTTCAGTACGACAGAAATTAAGTGGATATAACAGAAAAGGAGATATTGTAACGAATTTGGAAAACTATCACACTCAACATTCAGGTCCTATAGCTCAGTTATCTCGGTAAGTATGTGTTTTATTGATAGCTCCCCTTCCCTTGTTTAATGGGTAAATCAATGTAAATGCGCTGTGATCTATTTTAATAGTTAGGAGTTTTATTGAGATTCTGCAAAGAAGAAGAACCACCCTCCTCTGCAAAGAAGAAGAACGACCCACTCGCCCCGAGATTCTGAGACGTAAACAAGGATGATGGTTGATCAACTCCCGCACACCGGGAAGGGGGTGGGAAAGCAGGTCGGAGCGCATAAAAAAGGAGTGAGTGAATCGGAGACAAGCCAGCCAGCCAGCGAGCACCCCTGTCGTCATCGTCATCATGGCCTTAGGAGGTCGAGAAGCGCTTCTGTCATCGTGGAAGGAGAAGTCCCTGTCGTCATCATCATGGTCTGAGAGGTCTGGGCTGGTCGTGGCCGTCTGGAACGTCTTCTTCCTCTTCCTCCTCCTCCTCCTCCTCCTCCTCCTCCTCCGGAGGGTTGAACTTGAGAGGGACCATCCACCGAACGGAGTCGAGGTTTTGGTGGCCGGGACGGGCACCGACCGAGTCAGCTGGAAGACCGCACGAGGCGGAAAGGTCCAATATAGACCCTTACCTCCAGCTCACCTTCTCTCTGAGCTGGGGGTATTAATAAAGGCATTAGCCACCACTTCGTGTGTGTGTGTGTGTGTGTGTGTGTGTGTGTGTGTGTGTGTGTGTGTGTGTGTGTGTGTGTGTGTGTGTGTGTGTGTGTGTGTGTGTGTGTGTGTGTGTGTGTGTGTGTGTGTGTGTGTGTGTGCGCGCGCGCGTCCATGGGCCCGTCTTATAAGTAATAAACTGTTAAGTGCCTTGGCTGTATGTACTTGCATTTCTTATATTCGGTATAGCTCTGCCATATGTGCTCCCCTCATTCCCCCATCACTGTATAAATAAACCCCGATTGTTAAATGTTTCAATTCGTTCACGTCTCTTCTTTCATTGACTGAGCGTGTCACGTGCTGGAGAAAAATTAGCAAGGCCATTGTGCCGACGTAAGGGGACATCTCGACCGACGGTTCTCGGCGATTAAACCGCTCGGAATTGCACACGGAACGGGCGCGCTAAGCGGCTCGTTTCCGTACGAGTTCCGTCGAGGGTGTGAAGACTCGGTAGATCACCACGTGGTCTCTAGGTATTTTGTGATTTGGCGAATAACCCTGTACCACGTGGTGGAAATATTGACGCTTCACAGTCTAAAACAAAGGAGCCGTCGACTCCAGACTTATCCGGGGCGACGATCTGAATTCCGGGCGATCGGTCGAGCTGACTTGCAGCCCCAATCTAGCGGTCGTGCACCGCGGCCGACGTCCCAGCCCCGCAACAATATTGCATTTGCACCTCCTTGCACGTTTGTGCATTCCCGAGTTTGTTTGAATATTTTTATGAATGAAGATCAAAGGAAAACATGCCTAGGACCAATGTACTAGAGTTTAACAGAAGGATAAAGCAATAGGAATTGATCTATGTTAAGTTTTTAATAAATGCAGTTTGATAAACCATTCTGGACATTGATGTACATTTTTCTTTGCACCAGAGAAAGTAGGAAAAAATATTCTTCCATCCCCGACTCAGTCTCAATGATGGGCCCAAAAGCCATCAGTGCTACTGTTTTCAAATCTTGCTCTGCTGCTCTTACTTCTCCTCTGTCTGCTCTCTTCAACCTGTCCTTCAGCTTAGACAGCCTCCCTTCTGCTTGGAAGACAGCCAACGTCACTCCGACTGATTGGGCTGATGACGGTAGTGCAGTTGATGTGATGTACCCAGACATCCGGAAGGCATTTGATAAGATACCACATAAAAAGGTGTTATTTCAGGTTAGGGCTTGCAGAGTCATCAGTGAAGTAGCCAAAATGGATTGAGAAGTGGTTCAGTAATCAGAAACAAGAGTCCTTTTGTGTGCACATAAGGGGGGTACATGCACGTGTGTGACTTTTTTTGTGCATAGAAGGGGTGTGCACGTACTGTATATTACCTTTTGTGTGCATGGAAGGTACATCATTGGCAAAGGAAGGCTTCTCACTTAGGAGAAGCAGATCAGAAAGGCTAAATAAAACAAGAAAAATTAGAATGACAACCTTAAACGTCACGACGTCGCCAGTATGCCTCCGCCTACATTATGACATCATTATACATACTTGTACCAAGTTTGATTTAAATCCCTGAACCCAGATTAAAAATATTAAATAATTCTGGTTCAGCTTGAAATCCAATCATGCATCCAATCAGGTTGAAATTTAAACATACATATATTTTTTTATATGTGTCTGCTCGACCATAACTGTGAAGTTTCACATCGATTGATGAAGCGGTTCAAGAGAATTTTTTTTTAAAGAATGTCGTTCAAATCAATATGGCTGCCAGACAATGAGCCGTCTTTATTACTTGTGAACACCCTCGTATTCCCAATGCTTGGGGAACATGTAAGTGAAGTTTCCTCTCGATCTGTCAAGCCGTTCTGGAGAAGAAGATTTTAAAACATTTATTCTTCAAAAAATCATAGCTGCCACACCATGTGACCTATGACATCATAGGTGGAGAAATTTTTGTTTCTCATCAATAGGCGATCACACCTGTAATGTTTTGCCTCGATCTGTTCAGCCATTACAAAGAAGAATATTTTTTTTGAAGGTTTTATGTTAAAAACAATATGGCCGCCGAACCACATGACTGATGATGTCATGAATTTTTTTTGCCAATTACAATTTAGCCCTAGATGACCCTCAAATATTTACATACTGATCGGATAAAGTGTTTGACATATGCAATTATGATGTCACAACGAAGCCACGTTTGATATCATCAAAAAAAAAATCACACTTGTTTCCCTTGGGTTGTATTTCACATGTGCCAAGTTTCAATTTTTTCCCTTTGAACAGTTTCAGAGCTACAAAGGTCCAAAGTTTTATTTTTTTTCCAAAGTGGCTGCTACACCACCTGACCTTTGATGTCATAGTTATCAAAAAATATTCCGCATGAGTTGTTGCATCTATGGTGAAAATTTCATGAAATTATGGTAAAAAACAAAACCATGCCTCCCCTTTTCGATACAACCCCGCTTCGATCAGACACCTGAATCACGATGCCCTCTTTATCAAATCAAATTCAGAATGGGTGACTGATCACGTCTTTGGAATTTTGCGTTCATTGGATAAGGTTTTTTGTCCAACATGGCTGCGAGACCATGTGACTGATGATGTTGAAATTTTCAACAACTATTCCTCATGCCGAGTTGAGCATATTTTTTTAAAACATGATTTCTCTGAAACTGCTTAGCCTATTCATGGGAGGCTTTGCAGTGATGATCCACAACTGCTGCTGCAAATATTTTATTTAACAATGACCTAATCAGTGACATGATGTGGTAGCCACATTGGTTTTAAGGAAATAATTAAACAATTATTTCTCTGAGCCATTTAACCTATCAATACGATACTTTGCAGTTATGATCCACTGAGCTTGCTACATACACGATTTCAAAATGACATCACCAGTCATGTGGTGTGGCAGCCACATTGGTTTCAAGGGAAATATTTTTTTAAATTATTTCAGAAACTGCTGTTGCGATCGATGCGATCTTTGCAGTTGTGGTCCACTGCCCTTGCTCCATGTAACGCAACATGATTCTTGTTGATCTGTTGAGCAGTTTTGAAGAAAAAGGTTTTTTAATTTTTGGTTTTCAAACTAACATGGCTGCCAAACCACGCAACCTATGGCATTGAAAATTTGGACTCTGACCTGGGTAGAGGATTACATGTGCGAAGTTTCGTTTTGATCGGATAAGGTTCATTTTTCTATCAAATATGGCCACCGAACCATGTGACATCAATTATTCTTTATTACCCTAGTATGCCAAAATCATGCTGAACAAGTCTGTGAAGTTTCCCCTCAATCTGTGCAGCTGTTCTGGAGAAGGGGATTTTTGAGGGTTATAGGGTAAATCTAAGATGGCTGCCAGACTATGTGACAGATGATGTCAAAATAATTTTTGCTGTGTTCACATATTTCCCAAGGTGAACCACAGAAATTTTCATATTGATGGAATGCAGCATTCAACATGTCGAATGTTCACCAGGATACCACTTCACCAAAGACATCATAGTGAAATTAATGTTATTCCCCATGCAGAGTAGTTGCCAGATGCCAAGTTTCAATTTTTTCCATGGTGTGGTTTAGGAGATACAGAGGTTCAAAGTTTTTCCATTTTTCCAACATGACTGCCATCCCCACGTGACCTATGACGTCATAATTACCATTACAAAATTCTGCATGAGTAGCCGCATCTATAGTGAAAATTTCGTATGAATCGGATAAGCAGTTGCAGAAAAAAAGAGAAAATTTGCATGGATGTACACACGTACATACGGACAGATGGACAACCCGAAAACATAATGCCACCGGCAACTTCATCACCGAAGGCGTAAAAACAAAACACTAACATTTTCTGTATGTAATCTATAGAAGGCCAGTTTGACTGATTTTTTTTTTCACGACAAACTTCGAGAATCTTTCATCACATTCAAAATGATCACATAAATCTGACATGTATGCGAAATGGGTAGGTGCTGGATTTCACTGCAGGAACTGAAAGGCAAGCCTTTAGGTTTAACATAACATCGTTTGCAATGACAGCGCTAAAAGATGAACGGTAAAATGGGAAATGATTTGCACCGAGGGATTTTAAAAAGTGGAAAAGAGACAAAAATTATGATCAGAGCAAAGTTATAAGCAATTCTAGCATATTACAGGTTATTGAAAAGGTAATTCTCAGTTATAAAATAAAGAATCACTTGACAGATTTGAGATGTTGGCTTTAAAACTTTTAGTAATCCACTTCTGGTGATACTCCTACAATCCAGACTCACTACTCACCAACACAAGCATGTACCAGGTGCAAATGTCCAAAAGCAATCAACATATAAATGAAACACAAAGACCCACCCACCCACTATATGTTGATTGTTTTTGGACATTTACACATGGGACATGCTTGGGAGTCATGTTGGTATGCATTTCTCTCTGCGCTGTCGCTGATTATTCGCCAATAAGTGATGAAACCAGTTCGGCAGCTGAGGGGGTGTGTAACATTGGGATTCTCATCTGTGTACTATTTATGAATGTCTTTACAGCTGTGGAGGAACTCTGGGAAGGGTTTGAAAGTGCAAAGGGATTACCTTGGGTAGCCTTTCATGGTTGATTTATGTAGCTTCTTCAATGAGAAGAGGATGGGAGGTCATTATATTTATATAATCCCAGCCATCTAAATTTAATTGATTAGGTGAGAGCTAATTGTTTTTATTCCCTCCATTCACAGGTGAGAGATGTGAATGGGTCTTTGTGATATATATATATGTATATATATATATATATATATATATATATATATATATATATATATATATATATATATATATATATATATATACATACACATATACATACATGTACAGCTCTGGAAAAAATTCAGAGACCACTGCAAAATTATCAGCTTTTCTGGTTTTACTATTTATAGGTATGTGCTTGAGTAAAATGAACATTTTTGTTATATTCTCTAAACTACTGACAATATTTCTCCCAAATTTCAAATAAAAATTGTCATTTAGTGCATTTATTTGCAGAAAATGACAACTGGTCAAAATAACAACAAAGATTCAGTGTTTTCAGACCTCAAATAATACAAACAAAACAAGTTCATATTCATTTTTAAACAACACAATACTAATGTTTTAACTTAGGAAGAGTTCAGAAATCAATATTTTGTGGAATAACCCTGATTTTCAATCACAGCTTTCATGCGTCTTGGCATGCTCTCCACCAGTCTTTCACATTGCTGTTGGTGACTTTATGCCACTCCTGGCGCAAAAATTCAAGCAGTTCGACTTTGTTTGATGGCTTGTGACCACCCATCTTCCTCTTGATCACATTCCAGAGGTTTTCAATGGGGTTCAGGTCTGGAGATTGGGCTGGCCATGACAGGGTCTTGATCTGATGGTTCTCCATCCACACCTTGATTGACCTGGCTGTGTGGCATGGAACATTGCCCTGCTGGAAAAACCAATCCTCAGAGTTGGGGAACATTGTCAGAGCAGAAGGAAGCAAGTGTTCTTCCAGGACAACCTTGTACGTGGCTTGATTGATGAGTCCTTCACAAAGACAAATCTGCCCGATTCCAGCCTTGCTGAAGCACCCCCAGATCATCACTGGTCCTCCACCAAATTTCAAAGTGGGTGCGAGACACTGTGGCTAGTCGGCCTCTCTAGGTCTCCATCTAACCATTAGACGACCAGGTGTTGGGCAAAGCTGAAAATTGGACTCATCAGAAAAGATGACCTTACTCCAGTCCTCTACGGTCCAATCCTTGTGGTCTTTCGCAAACCTCAGCCTGGCTCTTCTTTGCTTCTCATTGATGAAGGGCTTTTTTCTAGCTTTGCACAACTTCAGCCCTGCCCCAAGGAGCCTATTTCGAACCGTCCTCGCCGTGCACTTCTCCCCAGCTGCCGTTTGTCATTCTTTTTGTCGGTCACTTGATGTCATCCTTCGGTTGTTGAGTGACATTCGAATGAGTTGACGGTCATCCCGGTCAGTGGAAAGTCGTTTTCGCCCTCTGCCAGTCTGAAGCTTTGTTGTCCCCAATGTCTGCTGCTTGACCTTGTTCTTATGAACCGCCATCTTTGAAATTTTAAGGATGGAAGCAACGTGACGCTCACTGTATCCCTCTGCCAGTAAAGCCAGAATTGAACCCTTCTTTTCCTCACTCAAAACTTTTCTTTTCAACTCTTTTGGCATGGTCAATAGTTATTTTTTTGATTTCAATGACTATTAAGGTACTACAAGCACTGTTTTTGCCATCCAGCTGGTCCTATTGCAAGAGGATAGTGATGACCACAGCAGTGGTTTTTATACTTTTCCTTGTTAAATAAGCTTCGGTTCAGGTGATCACCTCATCAGTACCTCACAAAGTAGAATGAGGTGTGCCTATGTTGGAATTCAACAGACACTGGAATGGAATGGCTGCCATACAAGGAGAGATGCTGATTTAAAATTATTTTGGAGTGGTCTCTTATTTTTTTCCAGACCTGTATGTATATTCATATATATGTATATATATATATATATATATATATATATATATATATATATATATATTTATGTACAGTATTATATATATTTTATATGTGTATATATATATATATATATATATATATATATATATATATATATATATATATATATATATATATATATATATATATATATATATATATATATATACATATATATACATATATACAGACACAGTAATACCTCGCCATATGCTGATTCTCAACATGCCTGTTTCCGTTTTATGCTCCTTATACATTATAGCTCACCTTCCTAATCCATGAACTGGCTTCAGACATCCACCAATGTGTTCCACCCTGGTGTTGCACGCCAACCGGTCCAGACATACTCCAGTCCATGACGCTTCCTTGACAGTCTAAGAGTTTTCATTGTATTTCACTTTTAAAGGTTAAAAAAAAAATCACTTGGTTTTATATTAAATGAATGTAATGTGAGAAAATCCGTATTTCACAAGATCCAAAACACGACCCAGCATGACAATTCACCTAAATTTAAATTCCACTCCAGCAGATCCGCTCCAGATATACCATTTAACCTGATGTGTTGGTGCACAGCAAATATTTGTGCATACAGTGAGTGCAGTGCAGTACATCCTGCATAAACCCTGAAAAAAAGGGGCTTTGGATCGTTTTTTTTATTTTCACAAATCAATATTTTGGTAAACGTAACAGAAATGAGGAATGTGATCAAGAAAGTAATGAAAGTGATGTAAAGGTTTACAAACTAACATCGCGTAGGGCCTCACGTGATACCATTTCCTGATCTTCCTGCCGAATTTGTTTTGAACACATCCAGTCCATGTGATTACAGTTTGCTAAACAGGTTGATATTAATTTTTATTGCCATTTTATTTGTGCCTGAAAGTTTGAAATGTTGCAGCCCAAGAAAACTAAACGAAGCATTTCCCTTCAAATGAAATTGGACATTTTGAAATGTTAAAGAACTCTGGAATGGGCACAACATATTTAATGCAATCAAGAGCATCGATGAGTCTTTGAAGTAAGTTCGGTTTGCAAACCTCAACAGTGTGTGGAGGAAACTCTGGCCTGATTGTGTTCCTCTCTCCCAAGGGAGGAATCAAGAAGAGGCGATTCAAATTGTTTTTGAAAATGTTGTTGAAATGGACAGGCAGCTGGGATTTGAGGAACTTGAGGATGTTGATTTTTACTGTCCATTACTGTACTGTATCTACTTTTATCAATCATTACAACTGCTATATATTCAGTAATTAGCACAACTATATCTTTAGAACTCTTATTTTGGGAAAAATGCTGGTTTTTGACATCCTTTAGGAATATGGCTCCTATTGAAAACATTTTTCTAAAATGAAAACTTGTTTTGCAACAAGCCGATTCGCGATACACTCGGATTTTCAGGAGCGCATCCTGAGCATATGGTGAGGTATTACTGTGTATGTATGTGTGTGTGTATATATATGTGTGTGTGTGTGTGTGTGTGTGTGTGTGTGTGTGTGTGTGTGTGTGTGTGTGTGTGTGTGTGTGTGTGTGTGTATGTGTATATATATATATATATATATATATATATATATATATATATATATATATATATATATATATATATATTGTTACGGTTCTCGGAACCATATGCATACAACATACAGGTGTCCCATGTCAGTTATTCCATTAGTATATGTGCAGATAGATCCCTTCCTTGTGTGCAGTGGGAAAACATGGGGGTGCGTTGCGATGGGTTATTAGTTCGGATTATAAATCATTTTCTCCCCTTTTATTTTATTTCCCCTTTTATTTGAACCACAGTACCTTCATCTCGCTTTCCTCGCACCCTCGCCTCGCTTACCACAGTGTGACGAGCACCTACCCAGAGACTCGTTTTCCGAGTCAGAATCCTGAGGTTCGCTGTGGCAGTTCCATCTCGGCTTCTACCTTCCCAAACCGAGACACGTGGTGTGGGCAGGCCTTGCCAGCCTCTGGCGAGACCCCGCCCAGAAAGGTGGACCGCATGAAGGCCCAGTCCAATCAGGATGAACGATGACGTCGGCTTCGCCATGGCTCCACCCCCTAGCTCCGTGATCTATAAAATGTGAAGCAATCCTCAGAGTATAGTGGTATAGGATGAAAAGGAGTTTGTTGGAGTGGGAGAAGGATTGGAAGGTTGCCGTTGTTATTGATGGGGTCGTTGTGAATGTGTTCCGCTGCTTGGCTCTGACCACGTCCTGCCTCGACGGCCCGACTGCTGGTCCACGCACACTCGACCTCGACCGGGTCTCTTGCCTGGTCCTGTCGACTGCTCCATTTCACACCTCAGACTCAGTTCTCTCCAGTCAAGCTCCTTGACGGACACGATCTCCACACATGCGGCTGTATACCGAATCGCACGACCTTTGTCAGGTGCCACACCACAGAGCACCTTCTCCCCCGAAACGCTCAGGTACCAGAAACTATGACCTCAACTCCCTCCCTTCCTGGCTGAAAAGGTCCCTTTTTCTTTTAATTGGGTTTATTTTGTCTGAGTGTGTGTCTGAGAGTGTTGGCACCTGTCCATTAGATAAGCCTGTTTAAGATCTTTATTGTTGTGATTGTTGCTTGTATTAATCTCACGTCAAGTCTGCACTGTCTGCTTTTATAAGTTGCTTGCATAATTGTCACACCACACCTCTCTCATCTTCCCCTGTGTAACACACCCAATAAACCTTTTTCCTGTGCCACATACTTTTCCCGCTTTAGTGTAAATAAATCATTGTAGCAATGTTCCCAGCTCGTCTTTCTCTTTTCCTCCATTGGTCCAGCATGGTTCGGATCTGAGTTTAACCGGGTCTTTATTCCCGATAACCGTTCCTTCTAGCCGGTACGTCCTTGGCAGTTCCGCTCGGCTGCATCCGATCCGGAAAGGTAGTTGGTACTCTACCGTAGTCGGTAGAGTGATCCGGTTCGGGCAAGGCGTACCGAGGGTGTGGTTCCCCGGTAGTTGAAACCGCGTGGTTAATTAGGTAACTTTATTCTAGACAGGAGGACTCTACACCACGCAGTTGAGGTATTGGCGTTCACGGTCGGTTAAGCGACCCGCCACGTCACGGAATTATCCGTGAGTGACAGCTTACAATTCCGGGGAGTCTAGTAGGAAACGACGTAAATTCCCCCACCTCGTGGTCATTCTCGCCACCGGACCCCGGCCCGCAACAATATATACATATATATATATATATATATATATATATATATATATATATATATATATATATATATATATATATATATATATATATATATATATATATATATATATTATATATATATATATATATATATATATATATATATATATATATATATATATATATATATATATATATATATATATATATATATATATATATATATATATATATATATATATATACTGTACATATATTGTTGCGGACCCGGGGTCGGGGGCGAGAAGACCACGAGGGGGGTGAGCTACCTTGGGTTCCCACCACACTCTCAGGAGTCACAGGCCGTCACACATGAATAACTTTGTGATGCGGCGGGTCGCTAATTGACCGTGAACGCCAATAACTCAACCATGTGACTTAGGGTCCTCCCTCTCAAACCGGATCACATGCCGGATCAGATGCAGCTGAGCGTAACTGCCGAGAACGTACTGGCTATAAAACAGATTATTGGGGGATAACGTCCCGACTAAGCTAGAATACGAACCATGCTGGATCAATGAAGGAAACGAAGAAAACGAGCTGGGAGCATTTCTACACAAAGCATTTATTTACAATCAAGCGAGGAAAGGTATGTGATACAGTAAATTGGGTTTATTATTATGTACAGCAGAGATAGCAAGGAATTTGTGGGGTGCGGCAAAAGGCAAACCATTTACAAAAGCAGACACAGAGCAGACTTATCCCGTAAGAACTTCTACAATCTTAACTTATGTTACAACAGGTGCCATCACACACACACACACACACACACACACACACACACACACACACACACACACACACACGGAAGATTAGATATAGTTCAGAAAGAAAGAGAGAAGATGAGGACAAACAACCTCGCCATTATACGCCTCGACAAACAACCTCGCCATGACCTGGTGTGGTCAGCCGGCCAACACAACCCAGTATGCTTAGGGAGAGGAAGGAGGGAGAAATACTGGTGTCTAAAGGGTGGGAGTGGGAGGTGTGGTGTAGTGCAATATGGGGGGGGTGCGGTGTCATGCCAGAGGAAAATAGGATTGCAAATCAGTAATGATGCTCTTTTGTGCATCCAAAGGGGATGAGATTGAGGGGTGGAAAGAGAGAGAGAGGAGAGAAGATGCGCGAGGCGAAAGATCCCTAACCTAGTCGTGCATAGGTCTGATAGTATCGCATCTAACTTCATGGGACGCTCCGCTTGAGCGTTCCCACCTCGAGAGTTGGCGTGTTATCTCTGGCTTAGACACTTTGCCGGGGCTCGTGGCAACATGTGCTCCACACTGGTCCTCCAGAAGAACAGCGTCTCAGTCGCACACCAACCACAAGTGAAGAGCCAGCGAAGGGCAGGGGCAACGAGCTGCAGCCAACACAGAGCCGAGAGAAGCAGAGAAGAGGAGGGCGAAGCAGAGAGCGAGCGGCTCCACGCTCCTCCTTTTATAAGCCCCGGGCAAAGGGTGGAGTGACGACCCAAAGGCGATGCACTGTGACCTGAATCCCGCTCGTCTATTGGACCACAGCTCCCCTTGCCACGCCCTGCCAGGCTTTCACGGCCAGGCCTGCCAGTACACGTTATCACGAGCCCTCCTCGCCGCCCCTGTCTTGCCATGTTCTGGCAACTGGACGAGGGTCGTATCAATCACGCGTGTTCACCCGAGGGTTGTATCATCCTCGGCGAGATGCAGTCGAGCTATGAATATCCATTGCTCGGCCCCGCTTCGCACGGTCCAAGGACAGCCCAAGTTGTGCAGTACTCCTCTGTATAGTGTCGAATTGTAGCGAAGGTACGAGGGGGTGTGGGAAGCATTTGTGGTCGAAGTGGTGAAGTTTAGTGAGTGAAGCGTGAAGCAAGGTGAGATGCAGTTGGAAATTGGCATGCAGATTTTAATGAAATAATGGCGTGCCATGTGCATGCTGTATAGTGCGTCGTGTGCTTGTTGGAGGGAGTTTGGTGGTGGTGGTGGTGGTAGTTCCAAGCCACGGGAGGAATTGTGGTGTGTTTTTTAGGCAATCGCATTTTGCATGGCGTGTATGCTTGCTTGCTTGTTTGACTTGCATCATGGCTAAAAGGAAAGGGTTGGATTAGAAATCAGAATAGGAGACAGATATAGTGCATAGACCAAGCTATAAGACCCACGCAATGCACTTCGTCCCATTAACACACTCGACACGAGGGGAAGGTCTAACTGCAGGGATACTAATGAAATAACTGCCTGGGGATCACTGTATGTTGGGTGCCATTGCCTTAGAGGCATGCAGTTTTGCAGAACCGCAACAATATATGTATATCTGTGCACTGTCTGCCACGTGTTGTGTTGTCACTGAACTACTCCCTCAAAGTTTTGTGAAATTGTACCAAACTTCTGGGCTGCACTTTGCTCTCCATGTGTATGTCCTAAGGGTATTATTTTTTTTTTTTTTTGAAATCAAAGTTTTTAATTTTTGGGGGAAAAAAATGTTTTTTACTCCAATCTTCAACTTGAATTGCTCATAAAAATGTAATCAACCACGAATATTACCGTTAAATTCGCAAAATAAATGTTTCAATTCCGCTTGGTGTAAATCATGACAACTCGTGTACCTATCCTCAGTTAAAACAAGCAGGTCTCTCGAGCACTCGAGTGGTGGTCTCTCGAGTGGTGAGGTGTTTTGAATTGCACAGTGGGAGTTGTTTTGAATGATGTGGAAGTGAGGTGTCCTTACTAATATGGCGGTTACGTGGCGGTGAGGTATTTTAAATAACATGGCGGTTATGTGGTGGTTAGGTGTTTTAAAAAATGTGGTGGTTACGTGGCGGTGAGGTGATTTGAATTACGTGGCGGTGTTTGGCTCAATGCAACGACGTGTGGTGAGGATATATATATATATATATATATATATATATATATATATATATATATATATATATATATATATATATATATATATATATATATATATATATATATATATATATATATATCCTAACAAGAAACATTGCTTTTGAAATGGTAAAATTGTAAACTTGTCTTTGCCATTGTTACTTTGCCAAAAGTAATTTTTGACAAATTAGTAACGAAAGACAGAACAATTTTATCCTTTAGGTTTCTCACCTGGAAGGCGCAGAACAAAACACCAGCATTATTTTTATTTTATTTTATTTTATTTGTTGTACTTATGCGGTTGTAGTATTTTATCCATAGTACTGTTTTATTTCTCAAACTCCCCTTGTGTGCCTTCAGCACTTGTGGTCTATTTCTCCCTCGCGTCTCATTGCCACCGATTCACTGCTTATATCAATCTCCCTTATGAACGTCTTCATCTCTGTTTTTTTTTACCAATCGGTACAAGCAGCCATCAAAGTCTTCGCATAGGCCATGTCCTTGCTCGTGAACCGCGGAAACTGACCGGCGACATTTTGCTGTGGCCAGCACTTTCACAACAAACATGTCTGCACTTCCAATGAGAGCTACACAGCTGTCAACCGAAACAAACACGTAAAGGTTCTTTCATGTGAGCTGCTGAAGCAAGCATTCTTCTGAAGTCGCCTTGCAGGATAAGAGACACGTAAGCAGCTGGCAAGTGAAGAGGTGAGGCAGGTCTTTGGAGGGCTCTCCATCTTGCGAGCCGCATCTTACGCTGTTTACCGAACATGTTGTGGGGCCAAGGGAGTAGAAGTATGATGACGTTCAGTCAAAACCACATCAGTAAAAAGAGTGACTACAATAAAACCGTTGTTTTCTTGTTCAACTGGCCTTCAACACAAAGTTAACAGCTAAACACTTGAAACTGATCTTTCAAAGATTACATCCTCCAGCAAATAGTGTATCTTTTCCTCGAATCGCCAATCCATTGTCCAATCCCGTTGAAGGATGAAAGTTGACACCTTGGTGTTATTAATTGATTGCTGTGTGCAATTAGTTTGTGCCTGTTAATATAAATCAACCCTTAGCGAAGCTTTGCAAAGACAAACTTGCTCTATCTCCTATCACACATTACAGGAAATTGAGGAGAGTCCACTATCGCCATGCATTGTGATTGCTCCTACTGCAGGTAATTCTACTGAGTGCACACAGAAGACATATTTAATAAACCTGTCTACTTGCCATAGACTTGAAAAATATTATAATTTGGTCATGCATATCCAACATTGAAAATACATTTGCTAAACGTTGGTCCAACAATTAATAAACAGGGATTTGTATGTTAGTTAAGCCACCGGTTTGCTCATCAGCGCGATAAAATGGATGAAAAGTAGTGTGACATCTACTGCAGGAGTTTCAACAGTACTACAGGATTATTGATACGTGGGAAATGGTTATGTTTTGGTGCTTCTCTTGTATGAAATTATCATGAGAATATCCACACCTAAGTTCCAGTGATGAAAGTATGAGCAGGTGGCTGTAACTGAAGATGAGTTGGAAAAGCAACTTAAATATTTTTTTCGTATTCAACTGAGTCAGTTGCTTATCGAACTCAGTTTCAATTACAGATACGAGTTTTAATCGTGTACAAGTCTGGAGACTGCGATGGTTCACGAGCAATGCACACGGTTTGCCTTTTATATTTTTTGACCTTCGAGGGGACGCCATGGGCAAACTGGCGGGAATCGGGAAAAACGTAAATGATGAAAGTTGTAGTACTCGAAGAGCACTACTTGCATACCAACTTTCATTCGAAACAGTTGAAAACCCGAGGAGCTCGATGCCCAATTTATTGATTTTTTTGACATTTTCTAAGTTCGTGACCTTGTGCCGAAAATGAAAAATCAAGCTCCGTGGGGCTATGCAGGTGCCATTGGGCTAACCAAATACTGAAACCCCTGCCAGATTCAACAAACCCCCTCGGAGAAGATGTAACTTGAAATTGGCTACCCCCTAAAAACACATGTTTTTTGGGCGTGGCTCCACCCAAAATGGGCGCAGCATGCTCATTCTCAGAAAAACACAACTAGATCAAGATATAAACCTCCCACCCAAATTTTATCAGGATCGGATCAAAACCCACGGAGCTATGCTCGGGACAGACAGACAGACAGACAGACAGACAGACAGACAGACAGACAGACAGACACACCCATAACGAATATAGTGGTCACTTCCTGACTCGTGAACCAATAAACATCCCATAATGTGTTGAGAGAGCACACCCAAACCTAGAATGGACCCTCTCAACCCGCATGTGCATATCTTTCCAACAATGCAAAGCAGGCATTTTGGAAAATGCTGCTCTCCCATCTCCCCTTAACTACTGACCTATTTGGAATGGAACAAAATGGAAATGGGAAAACACCAACAGCAGACCGAAAGTGAGAGTGAGATTGAAATCAAGGGTAGGGAGAGAAGGACACATGGGGTGAACAAGCAACACAAAAACCGAATTAAACACAGCAAGAAGATGAATGGGAAAGCGGGGATGAAACAGAAATGGACCAAATCAACCGACAACTGACAAATTAAAATAGGTGAGGGAGAGGGGGCAAAAAAAATCACAATAACCTGGAAAAATGATGTGCTTGGGAATGGGGTCATTTGTGGTAGAAAAGATCATGAGTCTGGATGGGGGATACATGAGGTAAACAAACATGGAATAACCATTGAGGTGGTTGGCTTAGGATCTTAAGGTTCTGAGATCAAGTCCCAGTGGTGCCAAAAAACGCCACGTGGGTTGGCTTGGCCTGTCATCCTTCCAAAATCAGCAAAATTAGTACCAGCTTCCTGTAACTGAGACAGTCGAGTGGGAGTGGAAACCTGTCCAGGATTGTGCCCCTAAACCTAACCAATGAAACTTCCTCAACAACCTTATATGCTTGACAGTCTGAGGAGGATGAAACATCCATACAAGGATAGACAAGGAAACAGATCCAAAAACTAGAATGACACTCGGTGGAGTGCATACCTCCGCCAGGTTGAACAGTACATTTTGTATCCCATTGATAGCCTGGTGCTGGCTTAATGGCTCGAGTAGTGGGTTTGAGATCTGAAGGTCCTAAGTTCAAATCCTACTCATCTGTTGAATTAATATGAGGTGGGGTTGACTCTGCCTCTCTTCCTTCTGAGGTTGGCAAAATAAGTGCCGGATTGCTGGTATCCTGTGTTGGAGTGGTGACCTGTCCAAGATTGTGTCCAATAACCAAGGAGACTGCTTAGGAGACACCAACGCTCTGCACAGAGTATGATCCCAATGGATGGATGGATCATATTGATAGGCTGGATCGACATCTGGACCCGAACCAAAATCTAATTGGCTTGTTCTTGTCACCTCACCAACTCACTTGTCAGAACTCATACACAACTTTTTTAAATGTGCTAAATCTTGTATTTGGCCCTATCTCTCAATGATGAAAAATCACTTATAAAATTAACAAAATTGTCCAATCTGGATCCGGATTTGGATCTTCACGAAAATCGAATCAATTCATCCTTGTCAAACAACCAATCTGTCCACCAAATTTAATCGAAATCTGTCTATAACTTTTTCAGATATCGTGCAACATATCGTTTTTGACCCCGTCACTCAATGGTGCAGAATCACTGATAAAATTGTAGTATCCGGATTCACATTTGGATCTTCACCAAAATCCAACCAATTCGTCTTTGTCAAACACCCAAGCCAACCCAGCTGTCCAGCAAATTTTGTCTGAATCCATCCACAACTTTTTGAGATATCCTGCTCACAGACACACAAACAGACAGATGGACAGACAGTGGTGAAAACAACCTCCATCTATGGTGGAGGAAATACGGCCATTTGGTTCATCATGTGGGTTTCTAAGCAATGGTGACACGTTCACCATATATATATATATATATATATATATATATATATATATATATATATATATATATATATATATATATATATATATATATATATATATATATATATATATATATATATATATATATATATATATATATATATATTGTTGCGGATTCGCGCCCGCCGGCGTGCTGACGGCCACGTAACTCGAATCGCGGCACGTCGCCCACCGGACGGACAATCCAGTCGTGACCCTCTCGGACTAACGCCGGGAACCAGTCACGGGTGGACCTTTCGGTCTCACCACGATCGAGCCAATCAGCCCCCGCGTGGGATAGGGTTGCTCGCCAAATTCGACCTACCTAAGTACCCACGCGGAGGGTAGACCGGGCGATCGCACCTCGCCGCAGGTCGACTTCGGACACGGGCCACTTAAGCGACCCGTTCCGTACTATCGGGATAACCGAGCGGTGTTATCGTCGACCTCGACGGTTCGATTAATTATCGGGCGTATTCAGCCCACTACCAACCCTTTACGTGAAGCAAGATGAGGATTCAAAGAAAGAAATGACGAAGCGAAGCGGGAAACAGTTCAACACAAAGCACATTTATCCGCGGCACACGGGAAGCACACATATTCAATTACACCAAAAGCACATGTAAAAGGAGAAGAAACACAATATTACACAAAAAGCAAATATAAAAGAGAAACACAATGCAGAGCTATCCGACTACCGAGCACACGGCAACACTTATACAATTTTACTTCACAGACGGCGCCGACAACACATACCCAAAACCAAGGAAAAGAATACCCTCAAGGATGAGGCGGGCCTGAGGCTGAGACCGGGTCGGGCCTACCCGTCTGGTGATGAGACGCGGAGCGGCGATGGTGCCTCAACTCCGCGGGCCTCGCGGGCAGTGTCTGGTAGGGGGTGGGAAAGGGGCCCCCTTGGTCGCACTATCTCAGCGCGGGGGGAAACAGGAGGGGGTTGCTGATGCTCGGGGTATAGAGGATTTTTATTGCCCCGCAACGAGCGTCTCCACCTCGGCCAGGTCGCGCTGTCGGCCTCCCTGGGGTGCAGCTCCCTGCACGACGCGAGCACCCCCTCGTCTGCCCTCGCCGCCTCTCCACAGCTCCGTCCCCTCCGTTCCGACTCCAACGCACACGACGACCAGCTCCTTCTTGCCAACTCCACCGCCCGCGAAGTCTTGACTCTCTGTTCCCTCTCGACTCTCCTACTCTCTGGACTGACGAACACGGTCGCTTTTTATCAGCCCCGTAGCTTCGCCCTCTCATCTTTTACCCTCTGCCTTCGACCTTTCACCTCGCTCCCCATTGGCCCGAGAAAAAGTGGGCGTGAATGCTTTTTGATCCATAAATTTGCATATATCGATCGCCCTCCAACGCCCTGGAGGCGGGGCCAAATCGCCCCTCGCTCACCGATTGGACGGCAAAAAGTGGGCGTGTGTCGTTTTTGATCCGTTTTTGAAGCACAAAATCCGTGATTTTGTACACGCTGTTCGGCGCGCGCCCTGCACGAGTCCAACACCGGTACCCACAGGCGGCGCAAGAACGGTGGCGATGCGACGGTTGCGAGGTGTGACGTGAAGGTCGTGGCGGTTGTGGTGAAGCGGTGGTTGGTGGTGGTAACAATGGCGGTTGGTCCAAATTAAAGATAGTAAAAGAAAAACGGCTATCCTGAAGAGTCGCAGCACGCATAAATGACATGTATTCCCACTAGACAACGGGTTTGGGCCTAACTACACATGTACTTACCGAGATACCTCACCTAAGGGACCTGAATGGTGGTTTGCGAATTTGGTAACCACAACAATATATATATATATATATATATATATATATATATATATATATATATATATATATATATATATATATATATATATATCAATTTACATACATTTTATCTATGTGGGGCATTCAAAAGTTATTTGAAGGATATACTCACCATAGTACAAGTTAGTATGATAAGTTAATCTGATACATCTACTGTACACCCCTTTTTAATTAATTTCCATGTCCCATGTAATCTCCAAGCAACTAGCAGATGATTAGATGGATGAACACCATAATCCACTTGGCTGGCCTTTCTTCATTTTACCAGTTAAAAATAAAAGGGAAGCTTTCAATAAAACAAAGGACCTTGCAGAAGGTTTGTCCACAGGCTATACCAGTAAAGCCAGAAATTATTATGCTGCAATTATGGTATTGTGCAATTATGGTGCAATTACCCAGGTAAGTAAACACTTGGGATAATGTATTCACAATTGTAGAAGGGAGCTCAGGTGAAATTTAATCATTGTCGCTGTAAATTGATGTTTTTGTTTGGACAACAACTGCAGAACTAGGTATCCTTTTCTTTGGATAAATACGGTACTGACAAAGTCTTAATTTGATTCGAGGACCAAGGGCTAGTTTTAATGTAACCTGGGGTGTGCCAGCAGACTTCAAGCAACCACACATTCATACAAACGTCTCAACTAAATGTACACATGAAATGGTTGCCCTTCTTAGTGTAAGATGGGTGATCAAGAGAAACAAGGGAACCATCTGGTGAATTTGTTTAAAGTGCAGAATCTTCTGCCCAGACAACAACCACACTCTAATACAGCGAGCAGTGTAACTTGGTGCCAAGAAACCTCCAAGAAGACCAGTCTACTTTTTAATCACGGTTTTAGTTAATAATTTGCAATTTGTTTAAGGTGCCAGTGATAACTTTCCTACTCTTAGCAAAAGATACCGTGGGATCTTTCACATCCACCAACAATCAATCATGTTAGATGGGTCCTCTGGTTTAACCTCATTCCGATGGACTCACACTCGTTCGCTCTGTCTAAACACCAATGTGGCAGTTTACAGCTGTGTCGAGATTCTCACCCAGGCTAGATAGCCTAGAGATATGCGGACTCCCCTCTGAGTTATCATGCTTGACTCTCAAAAAGAAAAGGGAGGAATAAAAATATAAGTACAGAAAGAAAGTTAAAACAAGTAAAAAGCAACAGAAGAAATGAGGAGGGACCTGCGGAACATCCACCCGATGTGAAATGTGCCTTCAAGTACTCAACTTCACCACCCCCCCCCTCAACCCTTCACAAACCCCAAGTCCTCAACCTCTGGCTCCCAGTCCCAAGTCCTCAACTTTTCTCTTCCAACCCTAAGGCTTCAATCCCCTTCCAACTCCAAGCCTTTAACTACCCTCCCCCTCCCCACCCACTCCACCACAATTCCTCAACTGCCCACCCCCCCCTCACCAAACACAGAAACCATGATTAAAACAGCAACAGCACGGCTCCTACATGTCACCACGGCCCATTACGTTCGCCTGTCCAACTCACACTCACATGAGATATGCAGAAACACTGTGGAACTCTCAAGTACCATGAGCAGCCTAATTGTGCCAATTAATGACCCGAAACCAATTCGCAACTTTCAAAATTACATAATCCACTCCAAAATGCTCGATGTGCATGTGCAGAAACCCCAGCAAACTTGAGCGTTTGGGGCAAAAGAAAGCGGATCATGTGTCTGGGATAAGGATTGTTACCCGAAATGGCTCAAAAAGCCCTAAAATCAATCGAAAAATACTTTGTACCTGAGAGAAAGGGCTGTACCTCTGCACAAAAAGACTTGGAGAACATCCTCAGCTCGTCGAACAGGCACCTTATACTGCAAACTCCTGACCAGGTGGGTAGATGCAAGGTCCGAGTGGATTGGCGTGTGAACCCCATCCCCCAGCCAGATCCCAGCAAGTGAATAGATTGTTTATCTGGATTAGTTACATTTGAACACTCATGCAAAGGACACATCTGGGGCTTGTGCATGTACAGGGTAAGTTCAAAATGATGATATTTACCAATTATGTTGGGAGGGGGGGGCTATGAGAGTTATTAATATATATCTTTGTTTGGATCTGGGACCACAAGAGAAATTGTACTCGAATTTTTGAATATATATTCCGAAAAGGAGAAGGGTCCTTCGATGTGTGTGGATTTGATTCAGATTTTGTGCTCGTAACGGCAGGTTAAAAGTGCCCGGTGAGCCGAACCTAGTCCGTGTAAACACACACACAACGCATGCACAAAAGGCCTCATTTAGCATTCATACATCATTTCAAAAGTCGCATATTCTCTTCTTCCTGATGCATAAGTAAGTTGCCAATTTACGTCAATTGCATCATCTGATGGAATGTCATGAATGCATTTTGGGACAATAGTCGATTTAAGTCACGTTACTCCAATATAATGTTGTTCAAAATATTTTAGTACAGTGCACTTCCATTCGTCTGAAACCCAGAGTGCGTATCTTTGTGAATCAACTGTAGAAGTAAATGCTTTTGTATCCTTTGTTCTCCCTCCCCATTTACTTATTAAATACGGTACACATATTAAGTCATTTGGTCTCTGAGTGACTCGAGGTGCCCTGGTCACAGACAACTTTAGCTGTTAATCGTTCAGTGAAGGACAGATTGGGTTTGGGGTGATTGGGATTATTAGCGTCCGCACGGAAAGCGCACCCCACATCCGGCGTGGTGACCGCTCCAACTGCCATTTGGGTGCCAAGTGGGAAGGAGTACCAGCTCATCGCTTAGCCGGCTCAGACGTTTCACCAAAGCACGAAGGCGCTTGCCTCACCCTCCCTGTAGTCTCTCCACCTGCACCCTTAAGTTGGCTATTTGTGCACTTACATCATTTCAGTCTTGTGTTGTATTGATGTAAATCAGCAACGTGCTTTGTATACATCGTTAAAAGTAAATAATGATGGATGTTTTCTTTCACAATGTCGCGAGATTCCAGGAACTCCTCGGACAAAGGCCTTTATAACGACATGGGTTTTATGGTCCCTGGTTGAGTTGTTTAAGAGAGCATAGTCAGAAACAGACCGCTGCCTCGATCGCTCCTGAAAATAAAAATATATATATTAAAAACCTGGGTGTGAAGAAAAAACACACACACACACACACACACACACACACACACACACACACACACTGTTACGGTTGTGGAAATTCACAGAACACCATTCAGGCTTCCCAGAGATCAGTTATGTCGATAAGTGTGTGTTCAGAATAGATTTCCCCACCGATGTCGAAAGGGATTTATTCGTGTGACCGGGCTGTGCATCTTTGAGTTAGCCCTTATTCTTTTGCTATCTTTATTTTGGCAAACAAACATCATCTCCTCCCCTTCATCTCCACAAACGCCGCCATCTTGTTACCAAAACAGCATCTGAACAACCACGCCACCACCACCACAACAGCATCTCAACAACTCCCGCCCCGATATCCCTCGGAACGGGTAAACACGAATGACGGTTGGGCAACAACGACCAAAAGACGGTTACTAAACGTATGAATATACGGACCAGAACTCTGTTGGAATTCCCCCCCCCCCCCGCGCGCCGGGAAGGGAGGGCGAGTCTCTGTGGCTATAAAAAGGAAGCACGGGTTGACGCAAAGTTGAGTTGAGTTGGGGAGAGGAGATGCCGACCAGCAGTTTTGTCTGGAATCGGAGGAAGCAGTGAGGAGTGAGAGGGTCTGTTTCTCTCTCTCTCTCTCTCTCTCTCTCTCTCTCTCTCTCTCTCTCTCTCTCTCTCTCTCTCTCTCTCTCTCTCTCTCTCTCTCTCTCTCTCTCTCTCTCTCTCTCTCTCTCTCTCTCTCTCTCTCTCTCTCTCTCTCTCTCTCTCTCTCTCTCTCTCTCTCTCTCTCTGATCGACGGAGGCGCCGGTGGAGGCGAGAGAGGAGTCAGGAGCTGGTGGAGTCCCGCGGAGTGCGGGCAGAGCCACCGAGGGTCGCCAAACCAGGGCCCAGCGAGTCACCACGAGGGTGGCAGGTAACCAGCACGGCCTCTCAGAGCTCTTGCGGTCTCCACAGCTCCGCGAACATTAAAGGCCTATGGGTCCAGTTCTGCCCTTACCTTTCCTTTCCTGGGGTTTTCTTTGTATGAAAGTTGTGGCGCCTGGTCCTTAAGTAGAGAATTGTTATAAGTGTACGTAATAAATATACGGCTGTAGATCTTTGTTTTGCTCGTGTCATGTCCCTTACCCCCATGACTGCATACGTGTGTAAATAAATGTCATTGTATAAATGTTCACCTGTTCGTTGCGTCCTTTCCTGTCATTGACTGCCATTATTACGTACGGAATATTAGCTGGCTTTTTAATAGCCGAAAAGATAATCGGGTCCAACGGGGCCTCGCGATAATACACCGCTCGGCAAATCGCAAACGGAGCGAGCTGCTTAAGCGGCTCGTTTCCAAGCAGGTCCCGTTGAGGTGAAAATCCCCGGCATTTCTGTCTAGGTAAATCGACAATTCGGCGATCGGACCCTGTCACGCGTGGACAGAATAGTTGGCTGATTTACGGTGTGATTAAAAACACACCCGTAGCTGGATTTCGGCGTTGATCCGAAAGCTGCGACTACGATTGCCACGTCCGATGGGCGCGCGGCTGTGATTAGCTAAAAGCGGTCGCCCGCACGCCGAACGGGTGGAAACCATAACACTATATAGAATACGTCAGGGTTACACATAGCTCGGATAGATTCCAATTGGCCCATAATCTGACACCAGAGGCCTGAAACCTCAGGATTAAAGCATGAGGCCTATACTTATTGTGGCCTTCACAAAACCCGTGACGCCTCACGTCTCCAACATTTCGATACTTGATCCTTTTAACAGTCGCTTTGGTCGTTTTATACTGAAGGGAAAACCTATAGGGAGGACATGGCGATTGTGAATATGACAGCTCCAAAGATTTCTTTGGCTTCGCATAGTACCAACATGGTGGACGTATGATTTTTTTTTCAGGGGACAATTGTGGGTGGAGTCAGGCCTGCTGTCCAGCCAATGGGTGGAAAGGAATGTTACACACGCATGGGATGAACGAGCATATGATTATATAGATTATAGATGTATAAAAAGAAAAGGTAGAGAGAGAGGTCTGTAAAGATAAATGTCGTCCCACAGCCTTGGCGAACGGTATAATATTGACCAATGATGAAAAGTGATCTCAACAAATGGGTGGCCAGGTGAAAAAAAACAAAAAATGAACAATACCTTGGCATTATCTTTGGGTACAAGCGTGATGATTTCTGTTGTCTTTTGAGCTGTGGATATGACCTACTACTTACTCGTACTCGGGCTAGCTACTACATTATTGGCATGAAATAATTCCCACCTTCTTGTGGGGCAATCGTTAAATGTTTTTGGTGCAAGTCTTTTCCGAACCTGTCGGCCAGGCCTGACGCTCGACTGAAGGTGAAGGGATTTAGAATTTGGCCAGGATTTCGAACCCAGGCTCGACCGCTCAAAGGTAAGTGTGCTACCTCGACACCATTCTGTCACACTGGATATCACAATGTAGACTTATCAGTAATTGACAGAGCACATCCAGCCCAAGGCAAGACCGGTTGGGTCAGGAAAGTCCTTCCCTATTACACATAAAGTTGTTAGAAATCACCATTATCGTTTCTAGTTTCATTAAAACCTTTTTTGAAACAAGTCAATTTCAACGGCAGCGTATTATTTATCAATGAACGGACTCCATGAGAGCCGACAACCTGGGACGGATGAGCCTGCGATATCGCGAAACTTATTCGAAAGTTTCACATTGAAATGTTAAAATAATAATACGTGTTCCCTTACAAGCAACTTATTCAACACAGGAAGAGGTCATTAGGCCCATCAAGCCCCCGCAATGGTTACCAACCTATGGTTGTTCATCCGTGCTCTCTCCTTTTTAAATACAGAGCATCAAGCAAGGAAGCAACACACACCATTTAAAGTCTTTGGTATGACTCAGCCACGGTCGGATTCAAACCTTCCAGAATCACAGCGGGGACGCCCCAACTTTTCCACCAGCGAGTGTGCTGTTGGTGAGGTTTTTCGCTGTAGTTGTACTAAGTACCTACATCTATTTTTTCAGGTGAAAATAAAAAAGAACTTTCTGCGCACACCCCTTACGTCTCTTTTCACAATGAAGGGTGTGGGTGGGCCTCGGATCATAGGTGGCCCATTTGTGTGGCCCGCAGTGCCCATGCGCACATGCACGCTGAATGATTTACGCCACCGAGGGGCGCAGATAAAGGCAGGGCCCCTAAATCAACGCTAACGCAACGGCTTTGCGCCATAATCAGGCCATCAGTCATGGGGAACAAAGAGCGCAAACGGAACCGTAAAAAGGAATGAAAAACTAGTTGCAGAAACTGCAAGGTAGTAAAAGCAGATGGGCAGCGCAGTGAGGGTGCAGTAAAACCCCCTACCGGCGCGCTCATATTGCCACGACTCTCGGTTGACAAATCTAGCTCTCGCGCCTCATCCGCCAGCGATGGATCGCTCGACGCGTCGCCATGTAAATAAAAAAAATAAGGTCCACATTTCAGAACGCTTTTCGGTGCTCGCGAACACGGCGTCCCGGCGTGACGGAGACACGTTCTTGTCATTTCTGGCCTTCATTACACCGATGCCATCGAGAGGCCCCTACTGTTTGCTTGACTCGCGAAATAAATTTCAATAAATTGTGGGGCGCGGCGCCTCCTCCGCCATCAATTGCGCGAGCTTCTCTCGGCGGTGAGCCATGGACCCCGAGGAGGTAATTGGCTTGGCAGCGTCGCGGAGACGCAGCGACTCCGACACATCTCGATGGCAGCAGGGTCATTTAGGCGTCTAACAGCAAGCAAATTGGACGATTGTGATCCGCGCTTGTCACTTTGCACTGACACGGCATCAGCGTGAATGCCATGATGGTGTTGCTGATGCAGATTTGTGGTTCCGATGCCGGTTGTTTGGTCATAAATTATTTCTCACAAAACAAATTAACTTTTATTCACTTTCGAGAAGCCTTCTTCTGATTAGTGCTTGGTTCGCCGATGAAGAAAGATGTATGAGCGGTGTTCAAAGCAGTTCTCTAGCTTGAGAGAAATCAGAGAAACACCGCAGGTTTTCTGTTTTTGTTTAATATCTCTTTCAATGTCCAAATATAAATAATTCACAATAAAATATTTCCTTCCTAATAATTTGTAGTTATGACCCATGGAAATTCCACAAAATAAAAAAACAAATAAAATCTTATCCACCCCCAAGTCCTCAACCCCCCTCCCAACCCCAAGTCTTCCTCAATCCCCACCACCCAACCCCAAGTCCTCAACCGCCCCCTCCCATCCAAAGCCACAACCCCCTCCCAACTCTCTGTCCCCACCGTGCCCTCCTCCCAACCCCAAGTCCTCAATCCCTCCTCCTCCCAACACCTCAACCTCCCTCTACAAAACCTGTCCCATCTCTGCACCCCACCTCAACTCTCTGTCCTCCCCTTCCCCTTTCTTAAGAACACGACACAAGGAGACACATGTAAATTTGGCACAGGAGGAGGCCATTGGCCCATCATTTCATTTCCTTAATTTTTTTATTGTCCACGTGAAACATGGAAAATTTTCATCCACTGGCAGTTCAAATCAAAAAGGGTGCATCACTTTCTTTCAGCATTAGCATGAAATATGTGGATTGAATTCGGCACAAATCTAATGTATAGGAGCTCGGTCTCGCGTGCCTGTGTCCGCCCCTGTGTGCGTGTGTCTGTCCATCTGTCAACAATTGTCCTGTACACAATCGGTAGCGCAGCATGCATGCACGTGTGCAGCATAGCAATACATACATATACATGCGTGCACACATATACGTACACGCAGCATACAACGTGCTGCACATACACGCATAGGGAGAGATTGTTTCCCGGCATGGCCCGTGCCTAATACGTACCCTAGACAGTTTTATCAATTGGGGGAAGAGGGTGAGAATTTTTTTTTATTTTGATCTTCCTTTTAATGTGTTGTATATTATTCAGAATCCAGTATCTAAAAAGGTTGTGATGAATATCCCATTAACACTCTCCCTCCCTCCTCGCTCCCTGAGTCCCTGAGAGACATGAGGAGATCTGTGTAAGGAAGAAGGATAGGGCGGGGTACACGGGGTATACAAGATGGACACAACATGGACTTTCAGGGAGGAAAGTAGGGGATTTGAAGGAGGTGGGTTTGAGGTGGATTAACGGGGGTAGAAAAAGAAAATCGAGGTTTTGGATGGGGGAAGATGACATTTTGGATGGGCAGGGAAAAATGGGATTGAAGAGAGTGTGGGAGTTTATTCCAAAGGCGGGAAAAAAAGGGGAATGAAAGAGTGAAGGTGAGCAGTGATTCGTGATCTTGGTAGTTTTACCAGAAGGGGGTTGCTGGTGGACCTTGAGTGCCCTGCGGAAATATGGTGGGGACATATCGCAGACAGAGCGGGGGGGGAGGGCGACACCAGAGAGGAGATGGTAGAAGACAGAAAGACCACTGACCTGCCTGCGGTGAGAGGCCTAAAGACAGCCTCATCGCGGGAGATACCAATGATCCTAAATGCCTTGGTTTCCACCAGCGTGAAGCCGGAGAGGCAGGAGCACCAGCCCAGAGGGGAGAGCAGTACTCCTTCAGGCTGCGGACAAAAGCTTTGTATGTGGTCAGGAGCTCAGGTGGGCCGAGGAAGGACTTTGCACGATGGAGGATTATTATCAGTCGGCGACTGGCTTTGGAGGCCAGGTTGGAAATGTGGCTTTCCCAGGAAAGATCATGGCAGATAGTGAGACCCTGTTTGTTAAGAACAATGTTAAAAGTGATGGTGTTCCCTTTCAAACTTGTCTCCCTCCTTTAAAGCCTGGTAGCACCTTGTTAAGTCTGTCTCGAGTGTATGCTGCTCTTCCATCCCTTCCCTCTCTTCAAATGGCACCACAGCCAACTCTGCTGGTAAGAAGGCCGAATGGCTCAATTCTGTGTTTTCTTCCAAATCTTGTCCCCAACCCCTCGCTCTCTGTACATGAGAAGGTGGAGAATGTTCTTTCAACCCTCGACCATGACTGGACAGCATCAGCTCACATGTCCTAAAAAAAACCTGCTCTGCTGCTCTTGCACATCCTCTCTCTGCCATTTTCACCCTATCAATTACCATAGGTCATCTTCCATCTGTATGGAAATCGGTCATCATCACAGCATTACATACAAATGTGCAGAAACAGATCCCATTAACTGCAGACCAATTACCTGACTTCCAGTCATCAACAAGGTCATGGAATCCATTATCGCAGTTGATATGGATTCCATGACCTCGTTGATCCATCATCGCAATTATTCCTTTTCTCCAACAACCTCATATAAGATCATCAAATCATATTCAGACCTGGTCACTATACCTTGGACATGCTCCTTTCACTCTCCCAACAATGGATGGAGGCCCTCAATATCAGACATGAAATCAAGACCGTCTGTGTAAACATATCTCAAGCTTTAGATAGTCTCGACATATCTTTCCTGCCTCACACCCCAAACTCTCTGCCTATGCCATCGAAGGCCAACTCCACACATGGCTCACTGACTCACTGTACTCTCATAGCCAACGTGTTGCTCTCCCTGTTGATGCTGGTGTGCCCCAAGGCAGTGATCTGGGGCCAGTCCTCTTCCTCATCTTCATCAATGATCTCTCCGATTGGAAAATCCCCTTTATCTATTTGCTGACGACTCCACCCTCTGCCATGGCATCACTCTTCCTTCAGACAGACAAGCTGCAGCATCTTCCCTCTCCTCAGACCTTGACAAAATCACAAGTTGGTCAAACACTTGGAATATGTCTTTTAACCCTGACAGATCTCACACTTACTCTATCTCCCTCCCTCCAATAGGACCATCTAGCAAACCATCCTCTCTACTTTCTTAACAAACGTCTTGAGGAAGTTCAGTCATTCAAACTCTTGGCTCTCACTATCAGCTATTATCTTTCTTTGGCAAACCACATTCCAAAGTTGGCTTCCAAAGCCAGCCACCGACTGGGTATCCTCCATTGTGCAAAGTCCTTTCTTGGCACTCCTCAACTCATAACCACCAACAAGGCTTTCCTCCACAGCTTTATGGAGTACTGCTCTCCTCTCTGAGCTGGCTCCTCTGCCTCACACCTTGCTCAGCTTGACACCATGGAAACCAAGGCCTTCAAGATTATTGGAATCTTTCACGATGAAGCCGAGTCGACAGGCCTATCACTTTCACATCACAGACAATTCGGTGATCTCCCTGGTCTTGCACCCTCTGCTCTTTCCATACTTTGTGGCTTGTGCTTCACCCCACCTCCCATCCCACACAGGTGTCTGCATGGCACATGCTGTCCACCATCAACGCCCTTCTGGTGAAACTTTCAAAATCCAGAATCACTGCATGCTCACCTCCACCCATTCGCTCCTCTTTTTTACAGCCTGTGAAACCAACTTCCACATTCTGTTCAAACTTTCTCCCCTCCAAGTCATCAAGACAGCTGTTCACCACCATCTCAGATCATTCAACATCCAAAACCATGATGTTTTCTACCCCCATAAACCCACACCACAAAGCCTTCCACCTTCCAAATTTCCAGTTTTTCCTTCCCAAGAGTTTGCCTCAGTATCCATCTATTCTTGGCAACCCCTTGCGTCCTCCCCTACACCCATTGTTGAGTGGTCTTCTTCGTTCGTATGTAGCTGAGGGTACAGCAGTGCTGCTGATGAAATGCTGGTTTGGCCAGGAATTTGTAATTCGGCCAGGGTGCCGGCTGCCGGTGATAGCTCACCTACTCTTTCCGAAGGGCACCATGGGATCTTTATCGTCCACCGATTGCTGGCAGACAGGACGCACAGTTTAACGTCTATCCAAGGGATGCCACATGCATTGATGAATCACCCTACCTGTGAAACACCAGGATGACAGTTTAGAGCTGGGTCAGGATTCGAACCCAGGCTATACAGCTAAGAGGCAGCCGAGAGGCGTGTGTGTTTACCTCAAGGCCATTTTGTCAGCCCATTGAGTGGTGGGAATGGAATATAGAGAATGAATGATCTAATTAATGAATGACGAGGTGGGGTAGCAAGGTTAAACATAAAGGGGTAAATATGAGAGAAGGAAAGAAATAGAATTCCTTGTTTATATTTCACGATACAAGCTCCACTTCCCTTCGTTCTGTACCCTTTCCTACTTCCTTTGCTCAATAATTTATCCAAACACCTCATTTTAGGATATTTGTTCAGCAGATGGTCTGGAAGGAAAACGAGAAGACAGCACACTTGCCTTTGAGATATCTAGCCTGGGTTTGATTCCCGACCCAGCTGTAAACTGTCATCCTGATGTTTCCCAGGCAGGGCGAGGCATCAATACGTGTGCCGTCCCTCGGATGGACATGAAACTGGGCGTCCCGTCTGCCAGCAATAGTTGGTCGATGTAAAACATCTTTCAGAAGTGGAAGTTGAGTTATCGCAGGCATCTTGTGAGGGGATCTGATAGAAATCCTGGAAGAAATGAAGGGTGTGGGACAAGATTGGTGAAGTGGAGTTTTTTTTCAGCAGAGAATGGTTAATGCATGGAATGGTCTCCCCGGAAAGGTAGTGGTAGCGGAGGGGGTGGATTAGTTTAACCTGGACTTAGACAGGTATACCTGGATACATAAGCATGGATTTGGCTTAACGGTTAAGGTGGCTGGCTTAAGATCTTAGGGTCCTGATTTTGAGCCCCTGCCGTTCCGTTGAAATAACACCAGGTGGGTTGACTCGTATTGTCAGCCTTCCGAGATCAGCAAAACAAGTACCAGCTGACTCGGGTAATAAAGCCAATCGAGTGTCCTGCGTCGGAGTGGCGACCCATCCAGGATTGTACTCCTTAGCCAAATTAAACTGCCTCGGCAGCCTAATGTGCCTTACAGCGTGAAATGAATAGTTATTTATTACTTGGATCCATTGGAAATAGAGGAGTATTGTTTATATTCGCTGGTGTAGGACTACATGGTATAGATATGTTGTGTATGAATGGGTGATAATACTGGTGGTGGTGCAGTGCAGACATGATGGGCCGAAAGGCCTCCAACTACGCCAAAGTTCATTGTGAATCCTTCCTTGTGTATCCCTAACAAGTTGTACATGCCTGTTGGGAAAGCAACAGCAAACCACCCGGCCTCACCCTTGCTCAGGAACTGCTTTGCCAGTGGCGATGCTCGGTAAAAGGTATAATATATCAATCCTGCTGTTGGTCGATTCGAACCAAGGTGATTTGATTTTGCATATGTTATGTCGAGTCGTCGACATTGATTTTACTTTATAGAATTTGATTCGTGCATTTGCTGGATAATAATACAGCACAAGCCGGTAGGCGACACGGGTGGTCGCTACATAATTGCATACTCGTCATAGTTTTTGACAGATCGGGCTGAAAATTTTTGACAAAGAGGTTGATTATAGTGCGCATAAAAGCCTGGAAACCGATTTTTGATTTTCGAAAAAATAATTTTTTTTAGGATTTTTCAAAAATTTCAAAGTCCCGTTGCTAGGCAACGGTGACGTCCATAGCAACGGTACTCAAAAGCATACAACTAGATCCTGGTATGAACCTACCTGTCAAGTTTCATCAAAATCGGTTGACTCCTCTGGCCTCCAGAGCTGTCCATCACATACAAACAAACATACAACATACAAACATACAGACAGACGGAAAAACTGAGAATAAGGGTAGTCTCGCAGTGACCACCCAAGAGCCTACTTATCATGTCTGCATCCTTACTATGATTCACAGACCGGTGTTTGTTTGTTTGTTGCCCTACTCCTCCTACATTTCTGAGCCAATTACATCCAGAATTGCTACATAGGATCAGCATGACCCCAATTAGTGTATCGGGGTGTTTTTATCTTTACTGGTGGTCTTGGGGGAGGGAGGGAGAAGAGGGGGGACACAAATTCTCTATGTAAATGTGTATCGCGTAGCGCCGCCTGCAGGTGGGAGAGGGTATTACAATTAGTCCCCGACCTTTACAGTGCTGTATTGCTGTCCCCACGTCGTTCATTGCAGTGAGATGTTTTGAATTACAAGCAGTAGGTATGTTTTTGCTTCATGCACATAACCCAGGTTATTGGTTTTGCCGACACAGAGCTGTCAGTTGCCTATACACCGCCTAAATAAAGGGATGCGTCAGAAAAAATTGTTACATGCTTGGAACAAGATCTCCCGTCAGGTGAGTACTCTGCTCGTTATTGATAATTTGACTCATACTATCAATAAGCTGAAGGATAAGTAAATGTAAACCACAGGAAAATTACCTCCATTGTTGCTTCGGCAGCCTGGATCGGTGTGTCAACAGCATGCTCGAGTAAACCTGCTATCAGACATTATTCGTATTTCGGCAAAGTGTGTAAATTGATTATTTGTACCAGGAGAAGAATGCCTCACGTGCCCCACCCCACCTGCTGCCTCTCCTCAAGCACAGATTGGTGGTGTCTCATGCCATCTGCTGGCCATTTACACAATGAAAGAGACACTGGGTGGGAAGGCAAAAATTATGACAATGGTTTGAAGAATGCTGATGTTCAGGTGGGGAGTAACCACTCCCTTGGGGCTGATTCTCCGAAACAGACAGACTCTTAATGATGGGCCAAATGGGCTCCAACGATGTCAAAGTTCAGGGAAATGACATGACGGCATCGGAGAAGACCAGGCCACAGGTAGCCGCATCATCAAACAGGTGCAGTGCAGAGCATCGATGCTGCGAGACTGCAGTTGGACGTGGTTCAAGGTAAGCACACGTTCACCCCTTCAAAATCCAAGTCTGACCCGGGTGGTTCTAACACTACACCCAGGTGATTCAGCACCACTCGCGTGGCCCTTCCACCCTGTCGAAGCCCTCGATGGCCCAACGAGCAAAGCAACAGGTCATGCCCAAGATAAGAGAAGGTCATGGCTACACTTGATTCCTAAGAAAATCTAGAGGCCACATAACTCCCCCTGTCTATCAATGCCATTGATCACTTAACATGAAAGCTTCAGTCAGCTGGATTGGTCCAAGTGGAAGAAATAACGTTTAAATGGGAATCCCAATGTTAATTTTCATGAGTGCTTATGTCTTTGTTTCCAACGTGTTGAATGTTTTATTTCTCTGCGCAGAGATCTCGAGAAATGGGAGATATATTTATAATTTATATTAAATCGAAGTCAAGGATTTTATGATCTCTTTATAATGAACTATTTTATTGCGTTGAAGAGTTGTTGTAGTCTCTGCTTGCTTTCTATTGCACGAACTGTGTTAAACTTTTGTAATTACCTCTGCAGTTATTAAATAAATATGTTTATTTTTGTAAATGACCTGTGTTCTCCTCTTGGGTCCATTGCACATAAATATTACTGCTCAGCTTACAGAAAGGGAAATTTTGTTGACAATTGCAAGGGCTTATCACTTGGCTATTCTTTACAATTGAGTCACAGTAAAATAGTCATTTGGACTATCTGGGCTACGGCGCATAATTCATTCAGGATAGTCAATATGGGACTTTCAAAATAACATATTGAATGCTAACAACGTTTTTCACGCATGCACTGTGTGTACGTTGTCTGCGACAACACTTCTGGAGCATGGCCACTTTTAACCTGCCGTTGCTATGACAAAATCGTTCATTCAAATGGACTTTTAAACATAATTTTCAGCATTTAAATGAAAAAGTAGCAATTTCAAAATAGGGGGAGAGGAAGATGAGGGTATGGGGATAAATGGATGTTGTGTTCCTGGATGAAAATGAGACTCAAGAAAATATAGGAAATACGAGAAAATGAGAAACATCCATGGATCAATACGAGCGATGGCGGTGGATACAAAACACACACACACAAACACACACACACGCACACACACACACACACACACACACTCTCCTTTTATCAATTATACTGTCAGACCCCGCTATTCAGGGATTCACGATTCGCGGACCCCTTGTATTTGCGGGCCATAAAGTGTGACCTTCTTCGACATCTGTGCTTTGCGTATTTACGTTTTTTGTTTTTATTTTTACACTTCAGGATTGGTCTACTATATCCACCTGGTAAAATGGAAATCAGCCGACATCACAGCATTACATTAAAGACGTGCAAAAACGGATCCCCTTAACTTCAGCCCAATTAGCTTCCTTCCAATCATCATCAAGGTCATGGAATCCAATATCACAGTTGACATAAAATCATTCCTTTTTTCCAACAACCTCATCTCAGATCATCAATTCCAATTCAGAGCTGGTCACACTACCTTGGACATGCTGCTTCTACTCTCCCAACAATGGTGGAGGCTCTCAATACCAGACATGAGATCAGGGCCGTCTCTCTGGACATATCTCGAGTTTTTGATACAGCCTGGCATCCTGCCTTGCTCTCCAAACTGTCTGCCTATGGAATGCAAGACCAACTCCATTATTGGATTCCTGACTTCCTTCATTCTCGTAGTCAACGCATGGCTCTTAATGGAACCCTTTCATCTTCTCTCCCTGTCAAGGCTGGAGTATCCCAAGGCAGTGTTCTTGGTCCCATTATATTCCTCATCTTCATCAATATCACTGGCTCTGGAAAATCCTCCATCTCTTTGCTGATGACTCCACTCTCTGCTGTGACATCTCTCATCCTTTTGACAGACAGGCAGCAACCTCTTCCCCCCTCCTCAGATCTTGACAAAAATCACAAACTGGTCAAACACAATTTTGCTTATGTATCCATATTGTTCACCCTTTGCATTTTCCCTTACCCCTCATCATTATCTGCATCCCTTGTTTGTCCATCTCTGACTACTTTCTCCCTCCGCCCTGCTGTTGCTGTTTCCTCTTTGCCCTGCTGTTCCATTTGTTATGTTGTGTCCTGATTTGTTATGAGTAATCGCTCTTCCACGACCCTAGACCATGTCACAAAAAAATAATTTAAACAATGCCCCGACATTCATGGTCTTGATATTCGCAGTATTTTTCAGGAACTTTTCCCCCATGAACAGTGGGGTCTGACAGTATATGGAAAAATGTAGTATAATTTCTCTTGTGGCCCTGGAACCAAACACAATATATTGTAAAGGATTCGGCAGTGGAGGGATTCGCACCCTACTCGACATACAAATGTTGAAGATTCGGCGTCACTTAACAGCACCGCCCTCTCCGAGGTTATTACACCGGCTGGTTCGGCACAGGTCTCGGTTTACGCGCCTGAGATCACGATACCAAAATACACCTGTGCCTTGCCAGTTGGGGAAATAGACCCCGGTTACAGACTGGGTTTGTCAGAGACCGAGCAAAATCTGCCAGTCCGTAACCATTTTGGTTTTAAATACAAATCGAGCGAATTGTTCCTCAGCACGGCACGAATAAACTCAATCGTGGCAACTTTCATATGAATCAGCCAGATTTATTGGGGACACATCGGGGAACACGACACAAGCAAAACATTCACAAACATTATAATTGGCTGCTCTTAGAGCACCCTTATTCTGGACATTTCCATCTGTCTGTCTGTCCACGAAACTTTGGTCAAGCCTAGGGGCGAAACCACTTAACCAATTCCAATGAAATTTGGTAGGTAGGACCAATATTTCTGGGAATCATGTGCTTTCGAATATGGGACCCCGGGCCTGAGCAACGGCCCTTAAAAGTGGTCAAAAAATCGAAAATAAATAAATAAATAAATCGAAAAATCGAAGCTTACAGTTCTGTGCGCAATCTATCTAGCTCCCTTCATGCCAATTTGCAGCCCTAACAAAAAATATTTGTAGGAGGAGATAGCTTTTGGGCGAGTACATGTCGAACATTTCAGAAACAGTTAATTGCGAAGATCTCTCCGAGAAAGAGTCTGATTTTGATGAAACTTGGGTGAAATGTGTACAATGTGGCGAGCATGTACACAAAAATGAATGCTTGCTCTGCACACCTCCGTTGCTTAGCAACAGCTAAAATACTTTATCGTACATCGTACACTTATTGTGGACTGTACAAAAAAAATCAATACCTCTGAAACTGGACCTCCGAGGGACCTGTTTTTTTTGTGCCCAAGGAGAATGTCTTACAGCATCATATAAAAAAAATAAAATCTTTAGCGAATAGATAAATGGAATTACCAGGGCTGCCATTTGTTAGAGATTCTTTGGAAACATGCCTGAAGTTTCACAAGGCGTGTTTCTGGGCGCAAACTAAGAGGGCTGTGATAATCATCTTTATTGTGCTAAATTGATTGATAGCATGTTCATGAATATCGGCTAGTCACGTCAGCCAGCTTTCCATCTAGAGCGAGCAGCCATGTCGCCTACTGGCTTGTTAATCTATAACCCGCTCTTAACTAGAGAGCTACGGATTACGGGTTTCGAAGGGAACCCTGGCGAGATAAACCTTAGACAACATGCAGACAACATGCAGAGTACTTGGTGATGCCTCATGGACGAGAGGAAAAGTGTCAAAGGCACGAATGTGGCTCGTGACAAGCCAATGTCAACGGCTTTGAGTGCCCAAGCTCAAACACGCCGAGTGGCACAATGGCGGCGTCCTTTTGTCGCACCACCCACGCACGCAGCCTCAGCGCGTTCAGCCCCCGTAAGGTCGATGGCACAAGAGCGAAAGATTCGCGGGGTGCTCCAGCTGGCTTTTCACAAGGTCCAGCATACAAATCCAGGCCTGGCCTGCTCACCAGATCAGGCCAAATCGGGGTGTTGGGCTCCGCAGGCGGATCGACGGGTTTACAAGACGTGTCGAGCCGTGCCGAAAAAGTGAGTAGGGACAGTCAGAGGCTCCGTCACTGGACTCCGAATGAACCTGTCGAGGACCTCCTCATAAAAGTTGATCGCCGACTCCCCTGATGCAGTTCCTCCTGCCTCTTTCACGAAGCAGATCGCAGACAGACACAGCCGTCCCTTACACAGCAGATCGCGACTCCTACTATCCGATTCTCTCTTGCCTTCCCAGTGCTGGCTCTGGACACGAAAACAGATCCCAGACTCTCGAAGCAGCCAGTTCTATTCACCTTTTTGGTGCGGGCCTTACGGACCGCCTCCAGGGACTCGTGATTGGTCCATCGCTCGAGACTGCAGCAGCCCTCGTCCAATGGGTTGCTGGCACGTCTCGCCGACCGACACTCTCCGAGCGCTGGGCGGGGCCAGTTCGGAGAGGGGAAGGAAAAATAAGCATGGCACCTCCCGGTCCACCACCACTGTACGAACACTGGACAGCCTGCTACACCTCCCGACACACATGTAACATCCAATTACCGAACAACCTGACTAAACATGCATTTAAGGGGGAATCTTGGCTAATGCTATATTTAACTAGAGGGGGAGCACTTGGTAGAGTGCAAAACCTCCGCCGCCAATACTGCTAGGTCACTCAAGTGAACCTGATATCCTATTCATTCAATTTGACGTCAACAGTGCTCACAGAGTTATAGTTTGCAACTTTCCCTTTTACTTTTAACTTTTACATACTCAATTCATTCATCATAATTAGATTCCTTGAGACAGAAATTGATTTTACGTGGGTATGTCCACCTGAAGTTCCAAAATCAGCCACAATTATAATTTTGGCATGTTTTTTGTTGGAAATCACTTATAACATGTAGATATGTAAAAGAAAAAAAATCGAAATTTTGTTGAAAAAAAAGGTTGCAAAAATTTTTTTCTCTAAATTTTTTTTTTGGGGGGGGGGGGGGTGGGTTGGAAATCACTTAAAACATGTAGAAATGCAAAATAAAAAAAATTAAAATATTTTTTCAAAACGGCCGCCATAGCGGCCATATTGGATTTTGGACCAAGTCCAAAATCTAATGGCATCATCCTTGGACCATACCTAATCCCCCCACCAAGTTTCGTCGAAATCCGTCGAGGAGTTTTTCCGTAATACTGTTCACAAACAAAGCTGAAACAAACAAACAAACAGAAAGGGGTGAAAACAGTAACCTCCGATCTTCGATGGCGGAGGTTAAATATACCATCAGAGATGGGGAATCCCCCGCCATTGAATGAAAAAGGTCATACATATTCCAGATAATGAGGGAGGTGAATTGAAAACAAAACACCATTTGGTCATCATCTCGAAAAAGTTCCCCAGGGGTGAGGAACGTAGTAACCAAAAATAATTGAAAATAGAAAGATAAGCGGTTTTCCATTTATTACAAAAAGCATTTTTTTTCAAGATGTCCGCCCCAGTCGGCCATCTTGGATCCGGCCACACCCAAAATCAATAGGGTTCTTCCTTTTCAGGTGGTACATGTGACTCAAATTTCAAATCGATATGGTGAAAAAATATTTTTTTCAAGATGGCCGCCCCAGTTGGCCATCTTGGATCCGGCCACGCCCAAAATCAAGAGGATTCTTCCTTTTCAGGTGGTACATGTGTGACCCAAATTTCAAATCGATATGGCAAACAGTTTATGAGTTATCGCACTCACAGCTAATATGGAATAGGCAAAGCCTAGAAGCGAACGTAGAATTCTTCTTACATTCGCTTCTGACTTTACATAAAAGTTGTTCACAACTGTATACTTGCCAAATATACCGTGGTACAATTAAGCGCCGCACAGCTGATGATTTTGACGCAATTTCCGGTTATTTCGGCCCGGATTCGGGATCAGCGAACAAATAATGTAAATCACTATTAACAAATATTTTTTTGATGATGCGGGAGATCTTCTTCTTCTTCTTTCGGCTGCTCCCGTTAGGGGTCGCCACAGCGGATCATCCGTATGATCCGCATAGTGATTTGGCACATGTTTTATGCCGGATGCCCTTCCTGACGCAACCCTGGTCGCCTCTTACGACACAGGGATATGGAACACCTATTTTAACCGGGGTACACACTGGCCCAGTATACTGGTACTCATTTCGCCGACCTCGGAAGGATGACAGGCTGAGTCAACCCCCTGGTGTATTAATTCAGTGGCCCAACGGGGCTTGAACTCAGGACCTTTGGGATCCCAAGCCGCTGCCCTAACCACTGCGCCAACACCAGCTTTAAGATGATGTGGGAGATATCTTTATTAAAATTACATTTGGGGAAAAAATAATTGAATAAATAAATAAACGATCACTTCTAGTCAAGAATAAAAGAAATTAAAAGATCCGGAAAGAGTTTCAAAATCACTCCCGGTAATGTTAAATGCAAAATAAACACTTCCTGTCATGAAAAAAAAATCACTTTCGGAAGTATAAAATTAACTTTGGGGAAAAAAATAATTGAATAACTAAATAAACACTTCCGGTCATGATCTCCCGGCATGCATCATTCCCCATGACAAAAACCGGAAACAAAAAAAAAACAGAAGCAAAACAAAAACGGAAGCAAATTGGTCATAGCCAACGACACGGATTCACAATTGCCAGGGTATTGTGTTGTTTTTGTTGTTTCCTATTCTCTTATGTGAACGCGTCAAGTAATATTCACAAGATAGAAATAAAACCCAATCGTGTTTATACACCGCACAGCGTTTAACAACAACCGGAAGCAAAAAGTGATAGCTAACGACACAGATTCCAAATAGCCAGAGGTATTGTGTTGTTGTTGTTGTTTCCTATTCTCTCACGTGCACGCGTTAAGTATTAAGCTCACTTCGTTCGCTATAAATGTTGACGCCCGGACGGTCGGACAAACGGACGACCCGGGTGACACCAATATCCCCCTTCCGCCACACAGCGGGGGATAACACACCAAGGGCCATTTCCGCAACAATATTTATAACAGCTCTCACAGCTCCCACTCCCCCCTCCTCCCCTTCCCAACAAAATTAATCGGAAGTATAATCATTTTAAAAGTTGATTTTAAACCCACTATGTGTATTCACAAGCCCCAGATATGACTTTCCCATTGCTGTCCAGAAGAACCCAAACCAGATTCGGTATCTCCTTCAGGAAAGTCTGCCTGGCCCATCTCACTTCCACATACAGTAAATATAGTTGGCACAACCTTTGTGTATTTTCACATCATGAAGATGTTCTTTGCTATTGCCCCCCCACCTCCTCCTTTATATGCAGCACATGGCTACAGGTAGCATCATTGGCTGAGGGTACGGCTGGGCCACTGATGCAATTCTTCTGATGCTGGACTGCTATTACCAGTACACTCGTACTCATTTCACCAACCTCGGAAAGATGACAGGCTGAGTCAACACCCACCTGGCGTTAATTCAACGACTGCCAGGGGCTCAAACTCAGGACCCTAAGGTCCCAAACCAGCCACCCGAACCGCGAAGCCAACACCAGGCTTGAGCCATTGCTCTGTTGGTAATGATGCACAGTATCGTCTTTCCAACTGCAGACGTCCATGAAATAAATCACCAAGCCTACCATGTTCACAGGACGCACTTCTGCAAAATTCAAAATCATTTAACTGGTCGCGATCTGTCGGAGATTTTGGTCGAACGCCCATCCTGAGTTTGGGCCAAGTACTGGACCATGTAGTCGCGATTTTTACCCTTATCAAAGGAGAGGGTATTACATTCTGGTCCATTTGTTTGTCTATCTGTTCGTTTGTTTGTTTGTCTGCACTGAACTTTCATGTTTATCTCCACAACCACTTGTCGCATTGAGACAAAATTTTCACCATAGGTGCGACTACTCATGTAGAATGTTTTAATCATAATTATGACGTCATAGGTCGCTTGGTCTGGCAGCCGTGTTGGAAAAACCGAAAACTTTGGACCTCTGTATCTGAAATCGTACCAAGGAAAAATATTGAAATTTGGCACACAGCAAGTACTCAGCAAAATTTGGCATAGGTGCCTTAATTATGACATCATAATTGCATATGTAGAATGCTACATCTGATCAGTATGAAAATTTTTGAGTGTCACCTGGGGATAAAATGGTCCACAGAAAAAAAAAATGATGACGTCATTGGTCACGTGATTTGGCAGCCATATTATTATTTTTTAAAAAACCTTCAAAAATCTTCTCTGAAGTGGCTGAACAGATCGAGGTTAAATTTTACACGTATGACCACCTATCCATGAGGAACAAAAGATTCACATATATGATGTCATCAGTCACATGGTTTGGCAGCCATATTGGATATACGCTAAAAACCTATAAAAAAAATACACCACTCAAAATAAGTCCTGGTGAGGGTCTGCATTCTCTGATTGCTCTTTTTCTTGTTCAGTATGCAGAGCTGCAATAGCTCAGTCCTTTGGGTGAACTGAGAAAGTTCTCCAACTCTTTGGTTGTGCATAGGTACAGTCCTTTCTCTCAAGTACTTTTCCAAGTATGATTGACTTTATTCAGAAGCTTTGTGAACCATTTTCGCAAACAATCCTTATCTCAAGTACAGATGAAATATGGAAACATGCCCAAATCAACATTGCTGCGAAGAGCATGCACGCCGATCATTTTGGGGTGGAATACTTCATTTTGAAAGTCCTGTATTGGATCACTGGAACCATGTCAAGCCCCAGTGTATGACAGTATGTGGGATATGCAAGTGTGTTGGTGAGCTTCCACAAAAATTATTCTTTCTTGTGGCTGCAAGAAAACTCGTTGGCCATCCTGAATATTGCTATCCAAGAGATATTACCAAGATGGTCGCATGGAGGTCAGTTGTTGTGCATGGAGGAAAGGGGTTTTTTTGCCAATCGAGCCATGAGCTATGAGCCATTCGGGTATCCTGTACCACAAGAAGAATGAAGTGCCACTTGGCAGCCACAACAAAGAAGTTGTGACCCATCCAGGATTAAGCCTGATGTTGGCTTAATGGTTAGGGTTGGTGGGCTTGGGATCCCTCCTCGGCTGTTGAATTAATACCAGGTGGGGTTGAATCTGCCTGTCATCCTTCTGAGGTCAGCAAAATGAGTGCCAGCTTACTGGTATCCTGTGTCGGAGTGGCGACCCATTCAGGATTGTGCCCAATAGCTAAGGAGACTGCTTCGGCAGCACCAATGCTCTGCACAGAGTATGGTCCCAATGGATGGATGGATGGATCCAGGATTATGCCTCCGAGCTAAGGAAACTTCCTCAGCAGCCCTATGTAATGTGTCTGATGGCACAAAAGAAATATAGTCATTATTTGCGAAGTCATAGTATAGTCGAAATATAGTCATAGTGCAAATATAGTTTGCGAAATATAGTCATAGTGCATGCGAAGTGAATAGCAGGGTTAAGCAAATGGTTCATGTCTGTCCATCCATCCATCCGTCCATCCATCTTATCCGCTTCTGATCGAGGAACAACTTATTTAAATGGAATGTTATATTTTGAACATAAATCGGAACATGAAGAGGAAGACAAGTTTGCCATTTTACAATACTTTGACTCTGAATTTGACCCAATTGCACACGTGCAGAAATGAGCGAGATAATACTTTTACTTTGTTTTTTTTTTTAATGTTTTTACAGTTTTTAAGGACGTCATCATGGACGCGTACAACAGGCACGAATAATGAATGTAACATGTTGGAGTTGCTATTCACTGTGGAAGAGAAGGGTGCATGAGAGAGAGAGAGAGAGAGAGAGAGAGAGAGAGAGAGAGAGAGAGAGAGAGAGAGAGAGAGAGAGAGAGAGAGAGAGAGAGAGAGAGAGAGAGAGACAGATACAGACAGACAGACACATACATACACAGGCAGAGACAGCGAGAGAGTGACAGAGGTGTGGGAGGAGAGTGCTGCAATTTATTAGGAGGGGGAGGTGATGAGGGGACAGAGTGAGAGAAGGGTGAGAGGAATAGAAAAAAAAGTGAGGGGTGGAGGAGGGGTGAGCAAAGAGAATGATATGTAATGCTTAATGACTGAACATGAAAAAAACTCATGTCAGAACAGTGACACAACAAAGGTTGTAAAGTAATCTGCTGGCACATCTGCAATAACTTTGATATTTAAGTTCCAGAAAATTTGTGGGAAAATGAACCAAAAGCAATCAATGAAAAAATTGATTGAAATTGAAAAAAAAAAAACCAAAAGCAATCAATCAAAACAAAGCATTGTGACCAGATATCATACTGAGGTGCAAAAAAAAAGAGGAGAAGGCATTGCTAATTGAGGTGTAAAACTGGTGATTTTGGACTAACGATGCAGAAATCAAGAAAATGACTGAATACCAAGACCTCAATCATAAAGTGAAAAGATCCTGGAATCTGAAGAATTCCAAAGTTGTATCAGTGATGATGAAGAACCTCATGGAAATGATGAAGAAGAACCTCTCAGAGATATTAAAAACCATCCCTGGGAATATTACTACAAAGTAACTACAGTTGGAAGCCGTCCTGGGCTCAGCGACGATCCTGAAGAAAGCCCTCGGCACAAAAAACTTTGAGAACAGAAAACTTCACAGCTTGGTCTATGAACCATGACCCCTTACTGAAATGAAGGTGGATACTTTGAGCCTGCCCTGGAAGGACTCTATTCTATATTCTGAATCCCACATATGTATGTACCTATCAACGACACACACACACACACACACACACACACACACACACACACACACACACACACACACACACACACACACACACACACACACACACACACACACACACACACACACACACACACACACACACACACTTCGAGACCTGGGAGAGATCCGTTGCACCTCCTGAAACCCGCATATGGAGATAACAACCAACAACCAACACACACACATGCCAAGTTCCAGTGCACACACATAAAATACATAAAAACGACAAACACAAATACTTACCTTTAAACAGACTTCTTTGAAAGAGGAATGCAAGTAGAAAGTTAGACAAATTCAATTGAAAAATATATCAAGGCACAGAACACAAAATGTCGATCTATGCTCTCAGCCTGCACAGCAAGATCATGGCAAACACGTGGTACGATGGACCTTATTGTTTTATATATGTATTGATGTCGAAGTGAGGGGTGGATTATATTAAAAGGAGATCACACAAAAAGTTAAAACAAAACGCTGTCCTGAAAAATAAAATTGCACATTTTCAGCGGATGAGATACCTCCCAAGGCACCAACCTCACGACACCGCAGGGCCCAACACAGGCGGAAACATCCCTCTGTCTAATTGATGTTTCATTGAGAGCATGGGAACTTTTACCGAAACGAACAACCAAGCAGCTTGGAGAGCGCTCGCCAAGTGGCTTAAGCACTCAAGCAAGCACTCCAACTAAACAGTTGATAAGAAACGGCTCGTTTGGCATGCAATTAGCAACACATTAAACATACACCTCCCAGAGACGCCTGAAAATGTCAAGCCACAAACACTGACATCTCCGGGTGTTTCTAAGCATTTCAATGTACCCAGTGATTTGAAGCTGTGTGAATTAATGAAATAAAATGACTTCATCCACAAAAGAGTAACAGCTTAATGTAGAGCAATCCTGGAGACATCGCAAAGTTCAATCGCACATGACGTAAACATTGCAGAAAATCCGCCATGTTGCCTACATTTCTGTGCACGTGTCACGTGGTACATCGGTTCGAGGTCCACGCAAACATTACAAATTTTTTTTTTTAATGTCCGTTTTTTTTTTTTTTTTACCAGATTTGCTTTGATTTCCTGTAGGGCACCTCGTGAAACCTCCGGAAATATAGACATAGATTTTGCAGATGCTATGGATTGGCAGTTCCTTGGGGGACAGGGCACAAGGTCGAGCAGTGAATATATTAAATCAGATAGCTCAATGAAGTTGATTAATTTTGTTACGTTTCTGAATTTTTTTTGTTTACTCAATTATAATTCTCCAAACAGTAGAAAAAGAGAAGTTTAATGCTTTGGAAATAACGCATTTTCATGTGCATGTATGGAGGAGGGAACCTCGTCTTGCTTGCTTAAAATAAATAGGTACATCGGCTCAGTTATCAGACTTGTTTATTTCTTTAAATTATGAGATTTCACTCCAGATTTCAACACTTATTTAGTCCAGATGATATCCGATCCACAAAACCAAAATAATATTTTGATGATATACTTTAATTAGTCTGTGAAAGTAGATCGATAAAAATCATATCATATAATGCATGAAATCGCTGCAAGCTCCTAATTTGAAAACTGTAGCACTTACAAAAGCGATGCACACAATTATTCATAGCTATGATGAACAGGCATTCGATACGAGTGAGGAAAGTGAAAAAAAAACTTTTATTGTTAAGAAATCGTTGCGGCCTGTTCCATGTCACGGCATGGTTGAGCAGACCAAAAAACATGGCGGCTTCAGACCCCAGTGAGGTTACCCATGAAAGGCCTTAAGAGCCAGAGAGTGAGGTGGCTGATGATCACCTGTTGAAGGTCATAATTAAATGAAGCCATTAATTGGCTTCAAAAGGGGTGTTTTAATTAACCCAAACACCTAATTTTCACGCTTGCACTTCCTTGGACTTTTCTTTGTATGCCTGCAAAGTTTCAGGCTGCTAAGTTTTATAGTTTGTAGTTATGGAGGAGACACACTTGCAAACACACACACACACACACACACACACACACACACACACACACACACACACACACACACACACACACACACACACACACACACACACACACACAACAATGCCTTTTATTAGTATAGATATACCTTGAAACCTTTATTTAAATTGAATTAGATATTCGAATACTGTATAACACAAATCACCTTCATAATACTTCGAAGAACCATGCAATATATTGATATATTGTTGTAGGCCGGGGTTCGGTGGCTATAAACAACCACGAGGTGGAGCAGTGGAGTCGTCTCCCACCGAACACCCGGAATTTAGGTCGTGACTCTCGGATAAGTCCGAGAGTTCACGGGTCCCTTAGCGGACCATGGTCGCCAATATTTCGACGGCGTGGGGTAGGGTTAATTGCCTAATTTCAATATACCTAAATACCCACTTAGTCCAACTACCGGGGAAAACCACACCCTCGACCGACTTTGTTCGAATCGAGTCGCGATCACCAACTCGGATCCGGCGTAAGCGAGCGGAAGTTACCAAAGCCGCGCCGGACCAAATGAACAGTCACGGCATGAACGGCCCTACCAATTTGCAACACGCACCATGCGAGGCCAATGGAGGAAAGCACAGAAAGCGAGCTGGTACATTTAGCAGGGGTTTATTTTACAATAATAATCGGGGAGGGGAGCACACAGAGCAGAGTTATCCGAATAAAAGGCAGGCAATGTACAATGAGCAAAGAAAAAGCACTTAATTCTACTTACAGGTTGCGACACACACACACACACACACACACACACACACACACACACACACGCATGCGCACGCGCACACACACGCACACACACGCACACACGCACACACATGCACACACACACACACACACACACACGTACGCACACGCACACACACATGCACACACGCGCGCATACACGCACGTGCGCGCATACACACACACACACACACACACACGAAATGGACCTCGTGGGTCTATTTTCGGCCTTTCAGCTCGGAGGGAAGGTGAGCTGAGGGCAAGGGCCTAGCCGGGTACCTGTCCCGCCTCGTGCGGTCACACCAACCTGAGCCACTGGTTGGACTTGAACCCACGACCCCGAAGTCCACGGCCCACAAACGAGACCGCTCAACCACGACCACCTCTGTCTCAGACCGCTCCAACCATCACACACGACCATCTGCCATGACGACAGACTGCTCAGAATCGCCACGATCCTCCTGTCTGCCATCCTCTCATCTCTCACAACCAGTCTGCCGTCGCCACGATCACCCGTCTGCCGAAAAACTGCTCCTCACAACAATTCTGCACCTCTTTTGGTGGGAGGGGCCTCTTCTCCTCGCCACTCACCTCCTGATTGGCCGGGGGGTTGTCGGACGACTCGTAGCCGCCGTTGATTGGACGAGCTCACGGTGGGAAGGGGGAACCTCACCCCTGTACGTGACACGATGCACGTGGGCGATGGCGTTGTTGTTGTAGTTGGTGATGTGGAGGATGTAGTTGTTTTCGTTGGTGATGTGGAGGATGTAGTTGTTGTAGATGTAAAAAATAACTAGAAAATAACTCGGAGCGCACACACAAAATTCCCATTAGATAAAAGGAAGGATTCTAACTATTAACACATACTTATCGAAATAACTGAACTACGGGGGACTCTGGCTGCCTGTGTGCACAAGGTTTCCAAATCAGTAACAATATAGCATTGGAGGGCATGGCATGTGAGACAGTACAGAAATGGGGGTGAAGAAGAAGCTGCCATATAGCTGCTATGTACATCTATGGTGATCAATAAAGCCTCCATCTCCTAAACTGCAACTCAACGTTGCCTTATTGCGGTGTATAAGGTGATGTGCAAGACTGCTACAGTAGCGCTGAACTTCCGGATTTTCTTAACGATCATTAACACGTTGACTGCCAACTCTTATAGCACAGTATACCACACTCCCATTAGGAAGCCAAGTATGCATGTGCATATACTGTATTTTGAAATTTTACCTTTCTATGAGCAAATGTAAGTTCATTTATTATCAATTGCTGGGGAAACCCCACGCAAAAAGAAAACTCATAGCAGGCAGTAGGACAAGATTTTCAATTCCATATGCCAGGTATGAGCTATCTGGTAAGACTATTTTAGCACTCAATCGATATTGGTATTATGTTATTGCTAATGGTAGATTGTGTGCTGAGTCCATGTTTTTTCTTTTTTGCTACTTGTCATTACCCTACAAAATGGCACTTATGAATGCAGATGAAATGGCAAAATTTCACATGGAGACTGACAGTTATGATCATGATCATTACATAGATCTCTATGTTCCCCGAACTGCCAGCAGATCATTTGTTATGTTATTTGGCATGGCAGCATATTCTGTTTACAATACAATCGTGTAATCTTTCAATTAGAATACTCGGAGTCGGCATTCAACATGTTAAAATCATCAGTTTATTTAAATTGAACTATATACTTGAATACTACATTTACATGGGGTATCGTGTTCTATGAACTCTCTAGTTAACCTCTGCCATCGAAGATGGACGGAGGTTACCGTTTTCACCCCTGTTTGTTTGTTTGTTTGTTTGTGAACAGTATTCCGGAAAAACTCCAGGACGGATTTCGACGAAACTTGGTGGGGGGATTAGGTATGGTCCAAGGATCATGCCATTAGATTTTGCACTTGGTCCAAAGTCCAATATGGCCGCTATGGTGGCCATTTAAAATAATATATTTGAATTTTTCTTATTGCATTTCTACATGTTTTAAGTGATTTCCAACCAAAAAAAAAATTGTTATAGAAAAAAACCCCGAAATTTTTGCAACTTTTTTTAAAAAAAAAATCGATTTTATTTGAAAAATATTTGAATTTTTTTTCATTTCTGCATGTTTTAAGTGATTTCCAACCCCCCCCCCCTCCAAAAAAAATTGTTAGAGAAAAAAACAACAAATTTTGCACCTTTTTTTACAAAAAAATTTCGATTTTTTTTTGGCATTTCTACATGCGCGTCAATCTAGTTTAGTTTATTCAATCGTGGTTCAGTAGAGTCTGATCCGTTTTGACCTACAATGAATGGGATATCAGGTTCACTTAAGTGACCCAGCAGTATTGGCGGCGGAGGTTTTGCACTCTGCCTAGTGCTCCCCCTCTAGTTGTTATATGTTAAGCTGGTTATGCTGTTCATATTCTCTGATGAATTTTAACCTTGACTCACCCATGTTCATACATTGAATTCCTTTATGATTAAGCAATAGCTTTGCATTTGGAAGAAATTCTCATGCGGTACATTGTCTTCTAAAGGTACTACCCTTTGAGCCCATCTACCTATCATCTACCTATCATACAAAAGTACCACCCTGTGAGACAATCTACCTGCCTTGTAATTGAATTGGCAAAATTTACGACACTTCCCCTCCCTTCATATCCTCCACCCCACAACTCCTTCCCCAATCTACTTTTCCTATCTCTCCTTCACTTCTGTCTTTACCCGATCTGCTTTCCCTTTTTTCCCCTCCTCCTTCATTTCAATATTACAGGATGTACGTTTTAATATTATGTAGATTATTTTGGAATACCATTTACATTGTAATATGATGTGGATTGTATCTGCAAGTTTAGGAAGATTGGGTGAGCATGCTATATTGTGTAGATTAGCCCTGAAATAACTTCTGACTTCAGCATGGTCAAGAGATGGCGCTACGCACACAGTTAAAGACACTGCAGCAGACAGTAAGTATCCTTCTACTTTCATGATTTCAGGGCAATATCACCTCAATTGTACTAACTTCCATATCTTTCATACTGCAATTTAGTCTGAGACAAAACATTTCATCCAAATGTCAATAAATTGGGAAAATGGCAGAATTTAATCCTTCGAATCATATCTGGAGAGCCACCAGGAACTCATGAAAACCAATTATTTAATTGCTTGAATCATTTGAAATTGTGACGTCACATTGTATCAGCAAAGTATTTTTTATGTGTAAATGTATTAATCGACACCTGCCTTGTATATGTTGTGATCTTTTTGAAATTATCTATGAAATCAATAAGTATGATCCTACTAGATTTGTCCCTGATATTCCATATTCACAGGAGCCATTCCCACAAAGTTCAAAGTCCATTCAATGGTAGAAATCTATCTGTCAGGGGGTTTGTGTAGCACACTTCCATCCACTGGGGCCATGCACCGGCCCACATGGTCAGGAGCTTGCAGTACAGGCAACTACCCATTCGGCAAGCTGAAAAGGTTCTACAATTATTTTGGTATGCAGAGGCACAGTCTTTTCCCTCAGGTGCTTTTCCAAGTATTTTCAGCTTCTTTTAGAAGCTTTGTGAGCCATTCTAGGTGACAATCCTTATCTCGCACACACGACATATTTTATTTTGCCTTGAACGTCGCCGTTTCTAGGGGTTTCTGTGCATGCACACCGATCATTCTGGGGCAGATTTCATCATTTTGAAAGTCGTGGATTGGTGATTATAAATGCCTTTCTGACAAATCCATTGTCTAGTTCCAGCTGGATGATTGTTGTCTCTAACGCGATCAACCATTGAAGCGATTTAAAAGACAAACCTCTGAAGATCTTATATTGGTTTGATTATGGGTTTGAGTCCTAAGCTGACTACAAACTGTTGGATTGGTAGGGAAGGGAAAGAATAGATTGCACAGAGAGAGAGAAAGAGAGAGTAACAAATTAAGAAAACCACCATGGTGGTAAAATGGCACCACCTCATGTGCCCAGTCGGGGGGAGAACTCATGCATTGCATGGTTAAGCCAGGATGCTCTTGCAATGTCTTTCCACTTGTCAGCCACCCAAGACTCTCTCGCAGACTGGGCTGGGATGCAACTGCACAGGACTTCACTGCCACCAATTTGCTTCACTCTGTGGACTCACAGGACTGCACAATGGATTCACCCCCATCTCCTAACAACAGTGCTACTCCACCAACTCTTATCCTGAGCCAACGAGGCTGAATGTCCCCACCTTTGGGTTTTTAAAAGTCGGGCCCAAGCATGGTCCACCCACCCACACATCGACACACTGCTCATACCACTTTGCTTCCTCTGGGGCAGGTGTTCACCCCAGGGAGCTGTGGATTGGTTGTAATAATGATTGAAATGATAATAAACGGAAGTTGTAGAAGAGGGGAAACTGGATCCATGGGCCACATGCCATCTTAGTGTCTATCCATTAGACTAAGATGCATATTCACAAAGTACACACACAGACATGGCTGTAGTTACATGAACACAGATACACAAGGAGGGTGACCATCCTTCCTATCCACATTTCACTAAATATACCATATTTTCCATGTAAAAGTCAACACTTTTTTCACAAAAGTCCAGGCCTCGACTTATACTCAGAATCGACTTATTGATGGTTTAAGACATTGTTGCATAAATGAAAAAAATTGCAAAATGTGATATTTTCTGAAATAAATTGTGTCATTTTTAAGTTAAAAAACACAACACGAAGTTTTCACTTAATGTCGTGGATGCGTTTGTAGAAAGTGTGGTGTGGTGATGAGATGCATGGTGATGAGATACGTAAGCAGAGAGGCTTACCCTTGGAGATCACCTGTGACTTTCCCTTGGCCCATCCAATGATGACCATGTGTTTTATTGGGCTACCATATGACTTTGACCTTCAGCATTTAAGGAGAGAGCGTAGATTAAAAAAATGTGTCCCCATCTACAATCTATCCCGAAAACTCAACATCATGAAAATCGGAGGTACATTATTCAAGTAAAGATCAAAGACGTGTTTTTTGTTAATTTGCTCACAATCCGAAAAAGTAGGTCAAGGACACGAATCAAGCATCAGATGCACAACTTCAATCCAGGTCCACTATTATGATGTAAGCACATATTGGAAGGTCAAGCAGTCTTTGAGATTCCGCATTGGCAAAATTGAGCAATGACAAAAAAGCGTTATTTTTTTCAGTCCATCATTTGACCTTGGCCTTCAACTCAGAATGGTATGATGTAAATGAAGGGTAAATGAAGGGTAAATGCACCATAGTCTCGGCTAATAGGGAGGGCAATTTCGTTTCGATCGGACAAACCTCAGTCGAATTATGGTGAAAAAAATGTTAAAATATCTATAATTGGTTCATGACTTAAAAAATTAGGTCGAGGTCAAAAACATTATGTCAACACCACGTACTTAGTGCCATTATTGCTGCAAAATTCATTCCAAAAGTCTGAGCCAGATCCAAGAGACAACTCAGACATTGGCAGAGAAAAGGGCAGAAAAACCTAAATGGTTCACCTTATGTAAGACCTTATGTAAGACCTTGACCTTTAACCCAAAGGGGTATGATGTAAATTAATCGTAAATGTGCGTTGCTCTTGAGAACAAGACTATCTAGAGAGGGCAATTTTGTTCTGATCGGACAGTCAATAGTTGAGTTTTGGTGAAAAATGTGAAAATGTCTATAATTGGGGTCATGACTTTAAAAATTAGGTCAAAGTTAAAAAAAATAAGTCAACCCTGCGTACATTGTTTTCCTATTATTGAGGCAATATTTCATTCTGAAAGTCCTTGGACCTGGCAGAAAAAAAAGGGAGAAAAACATAAATGGTGGTTTACTACTTCTATGGTTATACCTCAGAGATGTACCTTTATTCTGGTGGGGTATGATGTAAATTAAGCGGAAATGTGCCTTGCTCTGGGCTTCCAAGCGAGGGCAATTTCGTTCCGATCGGAGAAACCTGTCAAGTTGAAAAAAAATCGGACTAGCTTTTTCACCTAATTGATGCATAATTTCATTCTGTAAATCTCAGCCAACTCCAAGACAGAAATTGGAAATATTGGAGATTAGGAGTGCAGGAAGAAAAACAAAATTCTACATGGTGATTTAGTACTCCTAGTGGTCTAAGAAACTCTGTGGTACCATTATAAAATTGGGGTGCTAATTATTGTAGAAACAAATCCTACAAACAAAACCTACAATTGTCTATCCTATAGGGGGAGGCTTAAGGAACAGTTACAGGGGTACTCACCAAAATGTAGGGCTGAGATTGCTTGTCAGGATGGGAGAAGTACGGTTGTGGAGTGGGGTTAATATAGGGAGAGATATGGTGCTGAGAATACACCTCAGTGCATGGCTAGTAGTGATGAGATACTCCTCGGTGCACGGCTCGTTGTGCTGAGATACTCCTCGGTGCACGACTCGTTGTGCTGAGATACTCCTCAGTGCATGGCTCGTTGGCTGAGCGCAAGCATTTGTGCCTCCGACGGAGTGCTCGAATAATTTGTGAGTTGGGAATGCAAAGGGGAGGTAAGCCCAGAGGCCAGAGCGATATGGCACTCCCATCACCGTGATCAGGTTTTCGGGTAAATCGCATCACAAATCTGAAATTGAGGAATTTCTGATCGAGCTATCATACGGTGTGCAGCGAATCCAGATGAGAGAAGTCGTCGCTGACGTGCGGCGAGATGGTGCGATCAGAGCATGCGTCAGTTTATGATCAAGGAACAGCTTATTTAAATCGAATGTTATATTGTTGTTGGGCCGGGCGTCGGCGGTGAGCATGACTGCTTGGTGGAGCAGTAGAGTCGGCTCCACCGAACACCCGGAATTTAGATCGTGATCCTCGGAGAATTCCGAAAGGCACGGGTCCCTTACAGGACCGTGAATCGCCAATAATTCGGCCACATGGAATAGGGTTGATTGCCAACTTCAATATACAGGTAGTCGTCGACTTACGACCTATGTGACTTACAACTGTTCAACTTTACGACCACTTTACGACCACGTAAAGTGGCCCCAAAAAAAAGGGTTTTTTTTTTTGTATGTAAAATATACATTGTTCGACTTACGACCAATTGGTCGGAACCAATTGTGGTCGTAAGTCGATGACTATCTGTTCCTAAGTATCCACGCGGCAAAGCTAACAGGGAATTCACACCCTCGGCAGGCCTCAAGCGGAACGAGCCGTTATTGTGTTCGAACCGTGCGTAACCCGAGCGGATGGTTACCAAGACCCGTCGGTCCAAATGCACAATTTACCGTTTCCCAATTTCCCAACACGCACCATGCTAAGCCAATGAAAGAAACACAGAAACGAGCTGATACATTCAACAAAATGGATATTTATTTACAATAGGCAGGGAGGGGAACACGGAAGAGCAGAGTTATCTGACTATAAGAAATGCAGTCAATGTACAAGCAAAACCACTTCTACAGTTGTTACTTAAAGACGGGCCCACACACACACACACACACACACACACACACACACACACACACACACACACACACACACACACACACACACACACACACACACACACACACACACACAAATGGACCCGTCAGGTCTTTATTGAAGGCATCCAGCTCAACGACAGGTGACTTAGAGACCAGAGCCTGTGCTTGGACCTGTCCACCTCGGTTGGTCTTCGACGATCCGGCTCGGCGGGACTCGAACCCGAAACACGATGCCGCTCCAAGCACCAGGAACCATGCTCTCCAACCGGCCATGCACCAATCGACCAAAGCCAAGGACAAGATCAGAGGCGACAATGATCCAGCTTGGCGGGACTCGAATCCGCAACACGATGATGATGACCATCACGACGATGACCACGACCCTATGAATCATTTTCAAAGCTCTCAGTCTGGTGTTCCTTATATTCCTTTTTCCACCGGGGTGAGCAACTCGCCGTCTGAGGCGCTCTCCACCCTCATTGGACGGGGCGTCGTGGGAAGGTCGCTCTCTGTGGCTATCTCAATCCCATTGGCTGGGGTGTCGTGGGAAAGGTCGCTCTCTGTGGCAATCTCAATCCCATTGGCTGGAGTGCCGTGGGAAAGGTCGCTATCTGTGGCGTGAGTGGACAAGCGGAACGCCCCTGCCTTCCTGGGCGGAGTCCCGGTCTGAGGCGATGGAAATCTCCACCCACGTATATGGCCGAACGCACGTGGGCCTTGGCATCGGTGTGTGAAGTGGAATGAAGGATGTTTGTTGTTAACGAATCTCCGCAGTGCACACATGTAATTCTCGTTAGACACAGGTAGGGGGCCCGAACTATAAACACACACTTACCGATATAACTGTTCTATTGGGACCTGAATGTTGAGTGCAGTAAACTTCCAAATTCGTAACAATATTTTTAACACGAATTGGAACATGAATAGGAATACAAGTTAACTGTTTTACCATACTTTGGCGCTGAATTCGTCCAGACAGCACATGCGTAAAGAGGAGTGAGATAATATTTTTTACTGTGTCTGCCTGTCTGACAGTCAAATAAAATTGAAAATCATTCCAAACAGGAAACTCCCTGTTTTAAGGATGTAAAGAAGTACCAGTATTGGTTGTTGTTGTTTTATTGCTAATGTCAGGTCAGGTATGGGAGCATGCGCTGGAGCAGCGCATCACTGCATCCACTTTCCGCCGGTACAGTCTGAGTGTTGGCCAGAAAAATGTGCATTAGGGTCCACAGAATGTTTTTCTGCATTTTTGTGATCACCAGACCATCTGAATGAATATTCCGATTGATGCCACTCTGGCACCCTTGAGCATTTTTGTAGAAATCCATTAATATGCAAATTAGCGGTGGCCATTGTCAAAATTACTATTTTTCTGAATATCTCCAAAAGTAAGCATCCAAATAACCTGGTTGAGGTGTCTGCACCCATGTTTTTAGGGTCGCTGGTCATGATAAACCCACTTAAAATTTAATAACATTTAAATTTAGCTCATTAATATGCAAATTCGCAGTCGCCATTATCAAAATAACAATTTTTCTTAATATCTCCAGAAGTAAGTATCCAAACAGCCTGGTTGAGGTGTCTGCACCCATGTTTTTAGGGTCGCTGGTCATGATAAACATAATATGCAAATTAATATGCAAATTAGCAGCCACCATAATTGAAAATGTAGATATATAGACATATAGATAGAAAAAAAACACTTCAGTCTTTGTGAATATAGATCACTTTATTATTCATACAGATTCAACAATTCGACAGCATGTAATGAAAGCAGCTAACAACATGAACAAAAGAAGACATTCCTGTGTAAATCAAATGTTCATATATATATATATATATATATATATATATATATATATATATATATATATATATATATATATATATATATAACAGGTTCGTAAACATTATGAAGGCTACTTCAGTGCTTGGTGTCTCATTCAGTATCAGAGTCATCATCAAGGGAAAATGCAGCAGCTGTCTTGGTGCGCTCATTTCTGCAGCCAGTATCTCCATGGCACGTACAGAAAACTGTGCATGGTAACTTGGCTGCTGTGCAGCGGCATTGAGCTGTGTATCATTGCGTATTGGAGGAACATGTACATCGTATTAGCTCCAAGATCTCTGGTGGTGCAAGAGCGACATTGGGTGGCAGCGTAATTGTAAGTAATGATCTTGATGCCTCATCACGTTTCCATCCATACTGAGTGGGATCCAGATGTGGTGGCTGCAGATCAGCAGCTGACTTCCATATTGCTGTCTGGATATGAGCGCGTCGCACGTTTTGTTCAAAGGATTCTGTAGTTGGTGGCAGAGCCTTTAGGTCTGGTGCTTTGATGGAATTTGGTTTCGCCATCTTCATAGACCACACCTCTTTGCGAACATAAGACATGTTGCTTCTCTCCTAGCAACCATAGCAAACAGCCATGACCACAGTGACTTCGGCGATGACATTGTCAATAGATGCATCCACATTCCCAAGTTTTTGAAGTGAATGGCCTGCTGCGAGTGTCTTCTTGCCAGTCAGTTTACCTCCACCATACATCTGGGCAATGGTGTTGCAACCTGTCAGTGCGCGTAAAGCTAGTAGGTCTTGCACCGTCCCGGCATGCTTTCTGGCAGTGGCCCCACTGTCGATCAACGATCGGCCAGGACATGTTGCTTCCATTGTTACGCAGCATTGCAGATGAAGTTCTGCGAAGTGATACACAAGCAAGATGAACACATCAGTGCCATCACAGATGACTGTGATGCATTTTGCTCCATCTTCGGCAACTTTAGCGACTTGCTGAATCATGATGACATCTGCCTCCTTATGTGTCGTCTTCAAATCAGTGCGACACCTTTGGGCTCCGTGGTGTATATCCACTGGGGTAGACTCCTGTCCCGTAATGACGAGCCTGTGTTGGCTCTGCTTTCTCTGTTGACTAACGTCAATAAAATTCTGGCAAATCAGTTCTTTCAGCTGAACTCTGTTCTCAGTTACTGACAGAACCACCAGCTGTGGAGGCAGTGGAGTCTGGCGGTTCAACCTGTGATGCCTGCTAGCTTGCTGCCCAGATCCTGCTAATCTTGTTCCACTCTTGATGTTGAAATCATGATAAGTGTCAAATACCAGATATACATCTGATTTGTCCACCTTTGCCATGATGTAGCTCGTGAAGTTGTCAACAAAGTCTTGCACAATTCCCCTGTTAGGCCAATGAATAACCCAGAGGATTGCACCACCATCTAAGTTGGTGACTTCAGGTTGTGGACCCAGTCTTGTTGAGATTTCCATTTGGAGATTCTTCTTCAATGTCGACTTGGTCTTTGCTATTCTCATCTCCCCCTTTTCATCGAACATTGATGTTGGCACAGGTGCCAGCTCACTCTAAGACGTCGCATAGTTTGATGTTTCGACTTTGTTGGAGTCCCTGGAGTAGATGAGATTTAGATCACAAACCTCAGTAGATCCCACACGCATGACTTTCTGTGTCACTGCCATAGTTATGACTTGTTTAGATAAGGGAGCGTTGAATCCTGCTGGCCAGCTTTCTTCATACGAATGCATCTGTGCTCAGCTAATGTCAACTGCCGTTGGCGCGTTCACCTTCTCCGGTCCAATTCTGCCAGTTACAATGTTGACAACTCTGTCTGCATGTTCGTTTGGGTCAAGTGGGTCGATACAGGACTGGAGTTTTCTCCTTATCTTATCTCAGTCCTCTGCATCAGATCGTATGCGTGATGGCTTCTCTTCCTTGTGAATGGTCACCTTTATGACTATGTGCCCCTCAGACATATCTGTGAGATCGTGGACTATCTGACTAAAGGTGTGTATACTATCGGCCCACTTTTTCAGTGTAGAAGGCTTCAGTGTAATGCCAACAATTCCATGTATGCCATGACCGTAGCGCATGAACGTGGACTCGATGTACATATCCGACCATATGCCGTTCAAAAGGCCCTTCTTCTGCCGCATCACGTGATCTCCTTTTAAGAACATTTCCAGAATGTCTCCATGAATCCTTTTCTTTCTTTAGATCCATCGATCCATCGATCCAAGGTAGTAGAGCCCATATCTAGCATAGTTGTGATGTCCAACCGCGAAGAAGTAGGGGAGCATCTCCTTCATAGCCCAATGATGCAATGGCCAGTCTCCTTCCTGCTCAGCACGAACAAACGCCATCATGATGAATACAGGTTTCACAAGGTTCTGTACCCATAGTTGTGTGGTCATGCTTTTTGTTGCTTTGGTTTCAAGAGTGTCCATTAAGTCTTCATGACTTTCTGCCTGAGCCATGCTGGAACGAAGGACCTCCTCAGTCACCAATCGCAGGGCCCTGAAGTTTTGGGGAAACTTTTTTCCACCAAGCATATGAGCAACACCTCCAAAGGCAGATTTCATCACGTCTTCCAGCCCACTTTCAGCCATCAAGTTCCCCACACAACCGATGAAACTCATAAGGGTGTGCATGCCGCCCAGCCGTGGTATGAACTGGGTAAATCGCTCAGGATAAACCCATTTAACATTAACGGCCACTCGATACAGCTGTTGGTCGTTTATGAAGATGGTTACGGTTTGTCCACACTCTGTGGTCAAGCGTTTTCACTCCTCCATTGCTGTAAACATCATGTCCGGATCAGCTGGATCCATATCTATGAGTGGTGTATAAATGGCCCTCGTTGCAGGTTGGATGGATTGTCCTTGCTTTCTGCAGAGCTTCCTATTAATGCCACCAAACTCTGGTGTGTTCTGATCAGAAGTTATTTGCTTCAGAAAAGAGAAATCCATATCTTGAACTCTCCTAAGTTATATAGCTTGATGAGCCAATACTCGGAGAGGTAACACCACACGTGTGGCTTCTTCAACTGGCATCGCTGGTTTCTCAGGTCCCTTGTACCTTTGAACCGAAATGTCTTCTGTCACAGGTGTCTTCATTTCATCACGGGTCAATCGTCTGATGATGGCTTCATCTTCAGATGTGGAAGATATCTCCTGATCTTTTATGGTAAGTAGCACTGCAAGAGAATGTGTTGAAACGAGTCCATTCTGGGATGAGATATTTGTGTCGAAGTTGTCAGCAACAACCTGAACGAGGCCACATTCAGCATTGGCGGTTCCCCTAATCCCGGAGTGAACAGTTGCAGCCTTTGCTGCTGATCCCTTGAAACACTGAAACTCATCATAGGAACAGGTCACACGATAGTTGTACAACTGCTCGATGAGGCTTTTACGACTGACTAGAACTCCCAGTGCTATTTGGAGTGTAGTTGGTCGATTGGTGATCATATTCGTTATGATGTTTCCTATCAGAGCTCCTGGAAGTGTGCAGTCCAGTTTAGCTGATATTTTGGAGAGTAGCAATTGAAGGGTTGGACTCACTGCTTCATTAGCAATGTCTATATTAATTCTAGTCTGATAGGAACTGGGGTCGGACGACAACTGTTTAGATTCCTGTGCAACCTTCTTGGCAATTCGTTCTATGGAAGCATCAATGGCGTCATCTTCATCTGATGCTACTAAGTTGATCGCAGTAGACGCTCTGCTGCGAAACAAGATTAAACTGGCGACATCTTCACCAGACAGAACCAGAAGCTCAGAGCCAAGTATATCCAACAATTTGGATAACAGGGTTCGTCGAGAGTACAGCTTTCCTCCATGATCCTTGTACATATTGTAGACTTCTACTGAATTCCAGATGCGCAACATGTCGTTTTCATCGATAGGATGGTAGAACTGACAGCTGGCTCAATGTCCTGAGTTTCTCTGCCACAGCTGCTGCTGCTGCAACAGAACGGGGTGCCATGAAGGACTTTATGCAGTCATCATGATATCTCGCATCAGCAGCATGAAGATCGCTGATTGCGCCCATTTATCGTATCTTGACCTGGCATCCTTCTTCATCCTGGCGGGAATCGATAACATCTAGAACAGTTTGTTTGAAAGTTGTCCGATCAACACGATCTGCAGTCCTACAAAGGAGAACTCGCCGCCAACGATTAGGATTCTTCTAATCAAAGTCCATGATGCACTTTTCTCTGCAAAAAATGCAATGTTCTTGAAAGTCAAATACTGTCGTCTTTGAATGGCGGCTTCTTTTGCTTGTTGAAGCATCTTCCAAACAGACATTACCAATTAGTTTCAAGTGTCTTTCTATGTGTGGGCGTGATGTGTACGTTGACACAGTCTCTATGGCATTTGAGCTTGATAGATTCGTCTGCCTGTAATCTCTGTTCAAGCTCTTCATGTTTACCATCTTGTCTTGCTTTGCTTGACCGGATGAGGGATGATACTTCGCACTCTCTCTGGACCAACTGTTACCAGAGGTTTTCCAACTTTAGTTGCATCTCAGGGACTGAAGAAACAGTCTCCCATGATGATGGAGCCTCAACCTGTAACAATAGAGGTAATTATAAACATCAGTAAACATTTAATTTATTTGTGTGTATTTTTTAAAATTCTCAGGAAACAGCTTCCACTCTGTGTACTTTCAAAAATCAAAAAAATACACATTTGCTTTCAGACAGATCATGTTAAATAGTAATAAAAAAACTTGTTTGCAAATAATATCGATCATTCTACTGTTTCAGAAGACATTACTCTTACTTAAAACTCAGTTCTCCATGTTTCTTTCATTACATTACAAGCCTCAACTTACTTGATCAGAAACAGTTAATGCTGTTGATCTTCTGAGGTCAGCCATTTCTTCAAAACTGTACTGGGGATAAACGGCTCTGCGTAAGTTATTTTCAAACAGTTTTGTTGTTGTTGTATAACTGTACTGCAAAAACGCCGATCGGCGTGGACAAATTCAGGGGTAGGGTTATGCTAATTTGCATATTAATGAGCTAAATTTCAATGTTATCAAATTGTAAGTGGGTTTATCATGACCAGTGACCCTAAAAACATGGGTTTGGACACCTCAACCAGGCTGTTTGGATGCTTACTTCTGGAGATATTAAGAAAAATTGTTATTTTGATAATGGCGACTGCTAATTTACATATCAATGAGCTAAATTTAAATGTTTTAAATTTTAAGTGTGTTTATCATGACCAGTGACCCTAAAAACTTGGGTGTAGACACCTCAACCAGGCTATTTGGATGCTTACTTTTGGAGATATTAAGAAAAATAGTAATTTTGACAATGGCCACCGCTAATTTGCATATTAATGGGTTTCTACAAAAATGCTCAAGGGTGCCAGAGTGGCATCACTTGGAATATTCATTCAGATGGTCTGGTGATCACAAAAATTCAGAAAAAATATTGTGCGGACCCTAATGCAAGGTCATCTTGAAAAATGGGGTTTGACATCCGGACTAGTACTCCAGGGGCCTCCGCTTGAGGTCTCCGCCGGAACTCCATCTCTTGCTTGAGAGCTGTTTTCGCTGCTGGTGGTGATCCACTGCAGTTGGGGCGAGGCCAAGGAGGCAGTGCTTCATATGACTTTTGCCTGGCCTAAGTTTGGCCGAAGACGGCTGCTCGGCTAGTTTTGCGAGTAGCTTGGGGGGCGGTGGGGCGAGTAGAATACCTCCCCTGTTCCTTTTCAAAGATTCGCACTGCACTGCTGCTGCTGAAATAATTTTTGTTATGAAATGGAATTTATATTTTGTATTAATAAGTGCAGTCCTACGTAAATTTACTTTGTGCACCCCATTCATGAAAATGATCATCATGGGACCAACGGCCCAACAAATATCAATATCAATGATGATGATAGGGTGTGACGTGTGAGAGGGTGCAGTATCAGGGTGAAGAAGAGGCTGCCGATTTGGTTATGTACGATGCCGATTTACACTGCATTCTATGGTGATCAATAAAGCCTCCATCTCCTAAACCGTGACTCAACATTGTCTGATTACAGTGTGCAAGGGTGATGTATAAGACTGCTTCAGCAGCGCTAAATATCCGGATATGTTCGAAAGATCTTTATCCCTTTTAATCATAGCGACTGTTTTACCGGCCGCTATTCAAACCTCCATATACCCGAGCAGCTTGATTTTTCTCCAGGGAGCCCAGAGTGGGGGAGCTGAAACTCCAAGTAGCTCAGGGTTCAAATGGTTAAAAGCATGATTTTATTAAAATTGCAATAGAGCAAACCCTCAAATATCGCGGGTTCTAAAAGTGAGGGTTTCGACCAATCGCGGGAAACCTATTGTTTTCCAATTTAGTTATTGCGGTATTTCATTTTGGCGAATCACGGTTTTTTGAGTTGACGTGAGTTATTGTTTGTGTCCGCATGTACGATTACCTCCCATTACCAGCCTTTTCTTGTTTTTCTTGTGCACCGTTAATTGTCGTCATCAAAGCAGCATAAGGGAATGAAGCTACATTTAATAATGTCGTCATCGAACACGAAATGACATATGGATATCCTGTGTAATACTAGATCTATAAGATGTAAAACGATGGACAAAATTAGTTGTGCCAAAAGGCAGAGAAAGCTTATGACATTGTGCAAAAATATTGAGTCGTTAGATAGTTTAGCAAGTAAAAGTGTGGCATCTGTGGCCTGCCATTATGGAATCAATGAATCGATTGTGCAGTGAACATGAGTCAAATGTGGTAATATGGGAGAAACCATTGCGAATTTACCTCTTTGAGTGGACTAGTGATACGGGAGAAATCATTGCAGATTTACCCAACATTTTCACGAGGCACGTCCAGGACCAAAGGCTCCAGTTCAACCATTGGCAGATACCGAAGAGATGGGATTATTTTGAAAGAGGATGCCATCTGATACTTTCATTTCCGAGCAGGAAAGATCTGCTCTGAGTCCAGGTCGCTAAGGATCGTTTTACCCTTCCTCGATGTGGCAATGCCACAGGTGACTTCATCATGCTCTTGATGATCGAACAGCCATCGCAAGTTATACACCACATCTTTCTAACTTCCACCCCCCCCCCACCTCTCAAACAGCGTCATCAGCATCATCATCCCAAGCTAAATTTTGTGTTTTATATTTATAACAGAGGACAGTACGATCGAGTGTGTAATATGTTTACCTTCACCCACCTTGCTGTTTTGTAATAATTTTTAACAGGTAAAAGTCTTGTGTTTTTGTTCATTTTATACTATATTTATTTTATTTGCATGTTTATTTTCAATTGTGATATGTATCTTTTTAGCTGCCACCCACCTTCCTCTATATCTCCACGAAGCCCAGGAACTGAACCCCCTTTTTCCCAGGAACTGAATTCAGCCTTGAAGTTAACCAGATGTTGTTTTATGTCTTTCCTGAGAGTGGACCCTCTTGTTCTGAGCTTTGTGGAATAATCTGAGGTTGCCTTCCAGAAAGAAAAGGAGAGTTGTTTGAAGGCAACTGTCTCACCACAGGATTAGATATATTTTGCATGATAAAATAGGTATAATACCTGCAGAAGAGATGGTATAAATCTGTACAGATGGGAAGGTGAGCTTATGTGGAAGGATACACAGGCAGTATTAATATCAGGAAAGATGGAAATTAAGGGCCAGACTTGACATGAGATGGCTGCTTGCAGTCCCTGCCAGTCAGCTTGGATGAACTGTCAGACTGGTGCTGAGGCAGCTCTCCAACAATCGCCAGAGAGGTATTGACTCTCACAGGACATGATCACATGAACCTATTGGAGCGGAGAAGAACACGAGACATTTGGTGGAAAATTAGTCATGACCTAGTCCAGAAGTGAGCGTGTGCCTTTGGCAGAAATCTGGGTCAGAAAGTTCACTGATTGGATGAGGCCCACGGAGTCACAGAAGTCCTTTGCTGCAATGCCATGGCTAGTTGAAGAGGTACCAAAACAGCCAATTTGCTTGTTGACTTGAAATTTTAACATAGAAGAAAAGACATCTGAGATGCTTGGATTCCTTGTCCAGTCTTTATTTAACCTCAACCTTAAAATTTCTCAAAAACCCTAAACCCCACACTGTTAAACCTCCGATAAGTCAAAGCGAAAGCATATTGGTTGACGAAAAAATATTTTCACGAAAAAAATAAGTGACCACTATATTCGTTATTGTTGTGTGTCTATCTGTCTGTCTGTCTGTCACGAGCATAGCTCCGTGGGTTTTGATCCGATCCTGATGAAATTTTGGTGGGAGGTTTATATCATGATCTAGTTGTGTTTTCCTGAAAATGGGCGTGGTGTGCCCATTATGGGCGGAGCCACGTCCAAAAAACGTGTTTTTAGGGGGTAGCCGATTTCAATTTGCATCTTCTCCTAGGGGTTTTGTCGAATCTGACAGGGGTTTCGGTATTTGGTTAGCCCAATGGCACCTGCATAGCCCCATGGAGCTCGATTTTTCATTTTCGTCCCAAGGTCAAGGCCACAAGGTCACGAACTTAGAAAATTGCGAATTGTGTTTTTAGGGGGTAGCCAATTTCAATTTGCATCTTCTCCTTGGGGGTTTGTCAAATCTGGCAGGGGTTTCAGTATGTGGTTAGCCCAATGGCACCTGCATAGCCCCATGGAGCTCGATTTTTCATTTTCGTCCCAAGGTCAAGGCCACAAGGTCACGAACTTAGAAAATTGCGAATTGTGTTTTTAGGCGGTAGCCAAATTCAATTTGCATCTTCCCCTTGGGGGTTTGTCAAATCTGGCAGGGGTTTTGGTATTTGTTAGCCCAATGGCACCTGCATAGCCCCACGGAGCTCGATTTTTCATTTTCTTCTAAAGGTCAAGATCACAAGGTCACGAACTTAGAAAATTTCGATTTTGACATAAAAATTCATTTTCTCCAAGGGGTTTGTCGAATCTGGCAGGGTTTCGGTATTTGGTTACCCAAATGGCACTTGCATAGCCCCACGGAGCTCGATTCTTCATTTTAGTCCCAAGGTCAAGGTCACATGGTCAAGGTCACAAAGGCATGAACTAAGAAAATTTCGAATTTTGACATAAAAATCAGACGACCGCCCAAACTTTGAGAGCTCGGATGACAATATTTTTTATGCATAATCTTGAGGTCATTCCCCACCTAAAGTCTTCGAACCATTTTGCTCTATCTCGAACACCTTGCCCGTGGCGCCCCCTTCAAGTTTGTTTTTACGCTGATTTCATCAAAGTATGGATAATCCGAGGAGTGCTAAGTGCCATATAGACTATATGACGTTATATTGTTCCTGGAATGTTCCAGAGGAAGTTTTGCACCAAAGGTCATAATCCTTGACCTTTGACCTTTAAAGTTCACAAAGGTCAAATTTTCAAAGTTGTGGGAATCGAACCGGGTTTTCAACTTTCTTCGACGAACTAACTCCATTAAGCTATAGCACGTATCCTGTTTCCTTATTTTAATGTCCACAACATTGTTTTGTGACCTTTAAAGGTTATACAAACATCAAATTTTTTAAGTTGTTGAACGAAACTGGGTTTTCAACATTTTGCAGCTAATAACCTGTCACTCGTACCACATCATGTTGATCACTTTTGTAACTTGGTCAAACATTATCACATTGTCTCATCCTTGACTTCTGAAACAATCTGCATCGTCAAATACCGCTCGTGAACCATCGTCGTCTTCAGACTTGTTCACATTTAAAATCAAAGGCAAAATTATTCCGCTACAAAATCACCGCATATGAGGAAGAGAAAGTTGGAATGGGTGGTTATAAGGTGGTTTATGTTGGCAGGGAGGGAGATATAAAGAGAGTCCCCCTGTTAGGAGGATGGTACTGTACACAGACAAACAGGGGTGGTTGTTGAGGGGAAAGTGCAGCCAAACCTACTCCTGGGTTAGGAGGGGGAATGGTAGTACATGGATTTTGAGAAATGGAGTTTTTGACAAACTCCAACTCCACCACCGGAATGAGGGTCAGGCCTGTCGAACTGGAAAAGACAATACTCGGGGAGGGACACCGGGAATCGAGAACATCCTGTGGGATGTTCTGTTCCATCATCCTGTTCCATCCAAATGGAACAAGGATTCCATTTGGCAGATATCAGGTTTACTCGTGGCAGCTTGGGTTGAGAGAGCTATCATATTAGAGTGAAGGCCTCAGATGTTGTTGGTCAATAGAGCTAGGGGTGAGGGGTGAGGTGCTTTGGGATGGAGGGGGAAGAGGTGATGGGTGGGGAGGCAGGATGATGTGGAATGGGATTTATGGTGAACATGAAGTAGGCAGGATGTTGGGGAAGCAGAGAAGGAGCAGGACACTGGGGAAGCAGAAATGGGGCCACACGCAGGAGGACAGAGGGGCGAGATGCAGGAGGAAAAGAGAGGGGCCAGGTCACAGGGGTAGAAGAGAGTGGCCGAGACACAGGGAGAGATGAGTGGGGTCGGGATGTAGGGGGAGAAGACAGTGGCCAGGCCGCAGGGGGGAGAAGAGATTGGCCAGGACATGGGGTGAGGAAAAGAGGGGCCAAGATGCAGGTGGAGAAGATGGGCTGGGATGCTGGAGAAGCAAAGAGGGGGTGGAGTGCATTGGAAGTAAGGAAGATGCGGGGAGTGCAGGAAGCAAAGAGGGGATGGAGAGTGAGGGAAACGAGGAAGGTGAGAAGGAAGCACGGAAGGGGTAGGCCATATAGGAAGCAAGGAGGGAGAGGGGCATGGGGTGGATGGATACATAATCGGGGGATGGCTGAGCAGGTGTGGGGGTTGGGGACCCTGGCAAAACCTGGGTGTGAAGATAGATGATGTGGGGGAGGGTACTGATATGAGGATGTTTGTCATCATCGTCCTACACAAAGTACAAAAAGGGATAGAATTATGAATTATAAGGGTAGAAAAACGAAGACAGACAGGATTGGAATGGGAATGGTAATGATAATTAACGGCATGAAGAAAGAGGCCACTATATGAACATGATGGTGGATGAGGAATGGCGTTACGAGTCATCCAGAAATGGAAAGAGAGGGAGAATGGAAATCAGAGTTGGAGAAAAGGTGTTTGCATGCAAGTTATGTGGGAAATTTGAACATTTTAAAATTTCTGTTTAAAAAAACTGGTTTAAATTAATGGAAAGAAAGTGGAGTGAGCAGAAGAAGAAAAGTTTTTGTCGTTTCTTTTACTCTCTATTTGTATTAAACAGAAGGTGTAAGGAAGGAATTAAAGCCAGGGGAGTGAATAATGGGATAGATAACATGGAGGCAAGTTGCGGGTGTCGTGTTTCGGGGAGGAAAAAAATGGGTCGCCCCAAAACTATCCGAGCCTCATCCGCAGGATTATTGACAAATAGTCAGCGACAGCATTCGGACCCTGCATGAACATCGAGACACGTGTCCCTCTTCCACCTGGTGCATCACTTACAGACAATGATGCACACTGGGGGATCTATTTATCATGGTTGGGAGGATTAGGGAGAGCACTACTATTTTCACTTGGTTCACTTGATTTGTTGTAATTGAATTGCTTGCTGGTTAATTGAATTAAATGCGTTTAAGTGGTGAAGACATCGGTGGGAGACAATATTGTAAACACAAAACGGCTACATCACAGCAATGAAGAAGAAAAAGAAGAAGAAGAAGAAGAAGAAGAAGAAGAAGAAGAAGAAGGAGAAGGAGGAGAAGGAGGATATATTATGTGAACAGGCGTTTTGTGTCGCGAGCGTTGATTCACCCCCTGTTCACCTGGGCGCCCGCTTCTGACGTCAGCAGCCGTACCTGTGTCTCGCGCTGTCAGTGTGCTGGAGCTTTTTTTTACCACGAACAAGGCGACGGCCTAAGCGGGTGTGTGTGGACTGTCGTGTGTGTGTGGACGAGAAAAGGAAAGAAAAACACAACATAACCGAGCTTGATCGCAACCATGAGTTCGGTGGAGTCGGCAAACGGCGTCACGGAAGCGGAGCCGCTGCGCAGGTACACGGCCCCCGAGGTCGCGGGGCACTGCACTCCGGACTCGTGCTGGGTCACGCACGAGGGCTCGGTGTACGACGTGACACGCTTCGTGCGTGTGCATCCCGGCGGGGAGTCGGTGGTCACGCGGCTCGCGGGTACCGACGTGAGCCGCGTGATGCTCGGTGCTCCCCACCGACACTCGGACAACGCGTACCGCTGGTTGGAGCAGTACCGGATCGGCCGCCTCGACTCGGGCTCGGACCCGCACCTGGTGCACTTGGAGCCGCAGGTGAGTCGCTCGATTGAACCTCCGAGCTGGACATTTTGAATGCGCACGCACGCACGCACGCACACACACACACACACACACACACACACACACACACACACACACACACACACACACACACACACACACACACACACACACACACACACACACACACACACACACACACACACACCTGGAGATCGTTCCTTGTTTATCGGTGGTGAACAACTTTTTTTTAACAACCTGACAACATATCGCTTTGGAATGATCGTTCGTCTCCGATTTATGGAAACGATGCGATGTATGGATATGGTATGGCACATTGTTTTCTTTTGTTTATTTGTGGGATTTTTTTATTATTGTTATCTTGCCAAAACGAAGTTTTTGCAAGATATGTGAGTCAGCTTGTATGTTTTTTTGTTTTTTTTGTCTGTAATCACGTATAAAAAATTCTACAGAGCACAGTTATCATTGGAAATTTTTGTAACTTCGCATATCAGAGGCCTATAGAGGTCCCTTTCAGTGCACAAAATTTTGAAGGTCAAGGTCAAACGTCAAGGTCACTTTGCCGCAAATCAGGGGAATCGACGAAACCCTTATTTTTTGAGTAATTTTAATCTAATCGTCTTCAAACTTCATGGGAATATAGTTCATGGTCTGTCGCTCAGCTGATTAATTTTTGGTGGCGATTGGCCTTGACCTTCATGGTTAGTGCCTAAGGTCAAACATATTTGACCCCAAGGTCAAATTTTCAAGTTTTAGGAACCATATTTTGTCGTACGCCAAATTGAACACCTCGATGAGTGCTTTCTAGATATGTCAAGCTCGAGACATTATGACGTCATTTGGTGACGTTATGAGGAAAACACATATTTTTCATGGTTACTCTGCAGAACAATGTTCATCGGAATTTCTCGTAGGCAGATATTCCTCAAGGAGTCGCTCCTGGTGGATAGCAGCTCTGTTCACCTCAGTGTGACCTTAAAGAAGTCACACGTGGTCACCTTATGGCAAGATACGGGTCACCCTGCGGGTGACATTGGTTTATTTATTATTATTTTGTTCCTTGCGAAGTTGTCAGGAAACTGGATTATTTAATTATCACGCTTTTAAAATGACATCTTGTCATTTCGTCCTGTGCCTCATGGTGCTCGCTTGTAACTTATTGGCGTTATTGCTGGATTCGTTGTTTTGTTGTTGTTTTTATTTTGTTGGCACTTCAAAATATCTTTGTTCCACACAGCCGTACACTTATTACGTACGCAAACGGCAGAAATTTGACCATTTTTACCGCTACCCTCGTGTGTCCACGCTTCTTCCCTTTTCTCCACACTCGCATATTTTCCCAATTATTTAAATTAAAAAAAAAAAAATATATATATATATATATATAATCTTTCCTTCTTTCCCCTTTGAGTTTTTAAGTAATGTTCCTTTTTTTTGAACCACCCCCCCCCCCAAATTTTTTTTTCCCTAAGCAGCATCGGGTTTACAATATGGTACCTTCACGCTGGACCCACATTCAGGGGTTCATAACGCCAAAAAAATGTTTTAGTGTACACATTGCGATACATTTTAAGTATATAAATGTACACAAATGCCCCCCCCCCCGAATTACTTTTGAAGCCAAGCCCACAAAAGGTCAATACGGTGCGGCCCCAACAACACTCCTTGTGCATACGTAATAAATCGATTTTCCCAATCCTCATCTTTCCATGCACAACATTAAATTGGGTGCTATGTTCAACATCAATTGACAGTCATGTTACTCGATCAAATATGTTTTCAAACAACACATCCACTTACCACCACCCCCCCTCCCCCAACCATTTGTTCATTGCTTAAGGTGTGGAATGACCTTGATGAACGGAAACCTCTTGGTGAGAATTATGACCGGTGCACATTTTGTGCAGTTTAATTGACATTTCACCATTTGTACTGTATAATTGTTGTTAAGTGTTCATCCATCCATCCATCCATCGGGACCATACTCTGTGCAGAGCGTTGGTGCTGCCTAAGCAGTCTCCTTGGGTGTTAAGCACATTCCTGGATGGGTCACCACTCAGACGCAGTATACCATCATGCTGGCACTCATTTTGCTGACCTCGGAAGGATGATAGGCAGAGTCAACCCCACCTGGTATTAATTGAACAGCCGAGTGGGATCTGAACTCAGGATCCTAGGATCCCAAGCCCACCACCCGAACCATTAAGCCAACACCAGGATTAAGTGTTTACGCTGTTTGTGTAAAATATCTAAAGCGTCCACTAAAGCAGGTGACTCATTTGGCAGAGGTATCAAAAGACCTTCCAAGACCAACAGTTTACGATGATATTGTGCTCTTGAGTTTTTGCATAGATTTCCCCAACTGAAAGATGTTTTTGTTATTATGGTTAAGTGAGTACAATGAGAAGGTTTCATTTATTCAATTCTTATTTAGTTGCTTTGGGTGATTGCTGTCAAACTCGCTGTTCTTCCACCAATGAAGATCATTTTTGTGCCAAGTGCCTGGTTTGTTTGGCTTGCAATGCACAACTGTTTTATTTTATTCCAGTTGCAACTGATTTTCTCCAATACAATTTGTACATCAAGCAGCCTAATGTTTCAATGAGTCTTGTGTTTGGCTTGTTAATTGAATGGCTTCTATCTAAATGGTAAGACTCTGTTACAAGAGAGTTAAAATGAATGGTCGTTTTAAATACTAAAGAGACTGCACAGTGCCAAGCAGCAAGCTATAGGTAAAGCTAACAGGATTTTAGGTTGTATTCATAAGGAGATCAATTATAAATCAAAAGGGCTAGTGTTAACAGTGGAAAAGAATTAAGTGAG
>NC_140967.1:71405774-71430774 GCF_056783735.1 Eptatretus burgeri
AGCACCAACTACAGCTGATGCAACTTCGATAAGGAGTTCCTTCAGCTGATCGGCAGTTAGTTTTTTGCAGGGCAAAATGCGTAGAATATAGCGTGGACCACCGAAATGGCAGGCAACTTCAACAACCATAGCATGTGAAGGAAGCATTTCGGGTTCATCACCCGCTGCTGCATTTTGAGCATATCCAACAACATGCCCTCCAGAAAATCGCAATGTCTCGACCAGCTTTATCTCATCAAAAATTAAATTGACCAAACGCTGCTGTGGTTTAAGCTGGTCGAACAAGATTTTGAGGTTGCAGTCTTGCTCACTACTAGCAAGCATCTGTTTTACCTTTTTGTTGATGGTAGAATGATTAAGCCGGATCGACGAATCATTTTGTATGCACTGGGTGATATGTTGTGAAGCTGCATTGTGAAAATCATAGTATCAGCATCAAATCGGTGACGATCAAGAGGTTTGAACATAAGATGCAGCTGTGAAATGAGGAAGCTCGTGTGCCTCAGTCATCCAACAGAGCTGGCTTATTACAAGCTGAAGAATTTCCTTGCTTGTGCATTCATAGATGTTTACCTGGTCAGTTATGGATCTAATCTGGGACCATTTTGAGAGCAGGCTGTTCTTCTGCAAAGGAAAAAGTCGTTTGGGCACCTCAATGCCATCTTTCTCAACTCTATTCAAGAATAGAAATCCAAAAGGTGAGTGAACTTGTTGGAAATGAAAGAACTGCTTGACAGTTTGTCCAGTAGCATCAGTTCTTGATAGGTAAAGGTTTTCCTGGTCTTTTATGACGTTAAAGCCAGGAAAATAGGAGCTGATTTTAGCACAGAAGTGGTCGAAATCTTGGATATTGTCTGCAGCCTCATCAGCTGCCTGCATCTTCTTCGCTCTTGATTCTGACGTAGAAGATGATGTTGGGCGTGGGGCTGAGGTCACCTGCTTCAAAGCTGATTTCTGTACTCCAGGAAATATTGATGGGGGTTCTTTGGGTCGTTTGCCACCCCTAACTGACACCCAATCTTCTTCTTCTTTCGGCTGCTCCCATTAGGGGTCGCCACAGCGGATCATCCGTATGATCCGCAAAGTGATTTGGCACATTTTTTACGCCGAACGCCCTTCCTGACGCATCCCTGGTCACGTCTTATGACACAGGGATATGGTACACCTATTTTAACCGGGGTATACACCGGCCCAGTACACTGGTGCTCATTTCTCCGACCTCAGAAGGATGGCAGGCTGAGTCAACCCCCTGGTGTATTAATTCAGTGGCCCAACGGGGCTTGAACTCAGGACCTTTTGGATCCCAAGCCGCTGCCCTAACCACTGCGCCAACACCAGGCTTCCCTAACTGACACCCAATCACAATTGAAATGTGTCTCACAGATATATATATATATATATATATATATATATATATATATATATATATATATATATATATATATATATATATATATATATATATATATATATATCCTTTAAGCACCTCAAGCTTTCTTTCTCATTTGGCATTGCAAATATCCATCTCTCCCTCTCCTCAGGATCTTTTGGGAAGGACATGACCTTTACATAAGGCGTCCCATCATAGTTTCCTCTACAACCAAAGCAGCTGCAACGACGTGGCATGTTGTCACCAAAGCAGGAAACAACACAAAGATCCTATGAGATCACCAGCTGGACAGTTTCTGAAAGAGAAACAAACAAACATACATTAGTTAACGATGATAGGAATCAGCAAGTAGGTGCAGTAGGTGCACAATGTTATGTTTTGTCATAGACTTTACAAAAGTTTCCTCTATGAGTTAGACACAAAAACGGGCAAAAAATACCAAAATTCAGTAATTTGACCTTGAAATATGACCTTTTGACCTTGAAGATGACCTCAGGTGGTGCTGAAAATGACACTATGAACTCGCCGTCCTCAAAACCCCAATATGGATCCCTAGATCGTGTCTCTAGCCCTTCTAGAAGTCATTTTAGCCCCGCACTCAAGTTAATCCTCCAGACTCAAGTTACAAACCCCGAGATTGTGACATTCCAGTCCTTCTCTATAGGAGTCTATGAGTTGAATACACAGTTAGCTAAGCTAAAGGCCATATACAGTCACAGACTCTCATGGCTTACATACCCGCACCTTTCATTGCAAATTTCACACTCGCTAAGATCAGGGAATACGACCGGCAGGTATACACAATTATTACACACACTTATTGCAGCAGTTGACTTTTCTTGTCAATCCAGGAGGTCGTTTTGTCCATCACGAGATCAATTTGATGTTCAAGGAACGATTGAGGTTGACAGAACCAGGCAACCGAGTCATTAGTTTGGCTACCCGGCACTAAATTTTGGTTGCCCTGGGCAACCTTTAGTGTCGAGCCTTGCCATAACTACAATTTCAGTTGGATAACTTTTCTATTGCCATTCCTCATTTCACCTTTAAACTGCTTGGCAGATCCTGTTGCGATTTATTCCTTTTCAGTTTCTCAATCATTTGAAAACCCCTAAATCTGTGGTTGCAAACCACATTGATTTTTTTTTTACTTGTGAAAATCGAAGATCATTCACATATATTGGTTTGTTGCATGCATTATTATCTCTCTCTGTATCTCTGTCTCTCTGTCTCTGTCTCTGTCTCTCTGTCCTGTCTGTATGTCAACCGCCTACAGGTCACAATTAAAACTGATCTTCATGAATCTTTTCCACATGGTGGAGTTTGTCAAAAGCAAGAAGCTTATTGGTTTTAGGTCAAAAGGTCAACAACTTGGGTTTGATTTCTAAGATCCTCAATTTTCATCCAATTGACTTGAAATTTGAAGAGGATTTTCACATCTGGTCATTGAATTCAATGAGGGATGTTTTTTTGAGGTCAAGGTAGGCCAAAAAGTTGGCATGGCATTCCTAAAATTGTCAATTTTCATCCATTTGACTTGAAATTTGAAGAGGATTTGTGTATTTTGTCATTGAATTCAACCACCAATTATTTTTTAAGGTGAAATTTGTTTTGTGGATTTTGCAATTATCATGCTATGCATGACATCTTTCTTGTTGTGTTTGTTTGCTCTTGGATTTTTTATTTTTATTTTTGTCTTGTGTAAACTATTTTCTCAAATTTATTGCATTTTTGCTTAAAGCTCAAGGCAATAAATGATTCTGACAGATATCAAACCTGCTGATTTAAAGCTGTCTCTTTGGATGATACTATGAAGCAAGACTAATTAGGTTGGAATGAATATACAGTACCGTATATGCATTCCTACTGGATTATAGTTATTGCTTGAAATAGTCTAAAGCAGTTTGTCATAAGTTAAGAATACTGGTTAAAGTCTGCTAGGGCCTTGTAATAGCCATTGTGGGGGTGGGGGGGGGGGAGAATCCCTCAATGTAACCATGTGTATTATTACCTCTGCCACCGAAGGTGAAGGAGGTTATGTTTTCACTCCTTTCTGTTTGTTTGTTTGTGTGCCGGATATCTCAAAAAGTTGTGGACGGGTTTGGATGAAACTTTGTGAACACGTTAGGTTTGTGACCAATGATTCAATTTTGGTGAACATCCGAATCCGGATCTGATAATTTTTTAAGTGATTCTTCACCACTGAGAGATAGGGCTAAACTAATATATAATATAGCATGATGATCTCAAAAAGTTGTGGACGGATTCGTACGAATCTTGGTGGACAGGTTGGGTGTGTGGCAATGACGAATTGATTCGATTTTGGTGAAGATCCAGATATTTAATTCCTCAAGTGATTCTTCACCATTGAGAGATAGCACTAAAAACGATATATTAATTGAGCCTGATATGTTCTATTGGATCGTGCAATGTGCGGCAGAGATATGCGCTCTACCGAGTGCCCTTGTAGTTAGTTCAGCTTCTCATCTGTGATTAATCAGATGTCGAGTAGTTTAATTTACAAAACTTTCAATTTCAGAAGCAGCTTGTTTCAACTCTAATACATGATGCATTTTGATGAAACTTAAGTTATTTTATTTTCATTTTCAAAAGGTTTGTCTAATGCATCTTGTATATTTAGGACAAACTTAATTATGTTCTCTTTCAGAATGTAATCCCTCTAGAAAATGATGCCAGTAGGATACTTGCTTTTAATTAATGTCAAGTTGAAGTTTAAACTTCACTTGTGCTTGCTGGAGGTCGCTTCATTCAAATTTGGAATTGTAATCTTTTAGTGGTTATTTGAGGAATTGTAATAAGAGCCTTGTCAGGGCCATAAGAAATTGTCTTCATTTATATTTCTGGTTTGTGTTTTGAGCAGCAGCATTTCATGTTGAATAGCTTTAGTTGATGTTTTCAACCTTGAATACAGTATATGAGAATTTTCTACTTGTTTATTTTGGTTGGTCCTCAATGTTCTCATTCTCCATGTAGTTGCAATGCTTAATGTATGGAATGCACGTTACAGTAGAGTATGACCTCCTCCATGCTACATTCCTGATGTATGTTTTTATTCAGTTTGAAGGGTAGCTCGTATAATTGTTGAGCAAGGCAGCTATTATATATTTTTTTGCAGTGCAGAACTCTGCTTCATTATGATAACTACTTCTACCTTACTGGAGAAGTGCAAGCTATCTTCATTTCAGCAGATATTTTGGTTGCTTTGTGTGGCTGCACAGACTTATTTAAATTAATGAGCAGTCTGTGTCCCTTCATTTGTCTTTGGAAAGTTTCTTCCTTTGTTGTTTATATTGTGTTGCATCAAATGCAGAAGTGTGCTTTACATGACTATTCCAGCGGCTTTGCAGCCGTCACTTCCCCTTTCACCTTGCTCAACACAACACTCCATCCACATTCACCATGAAACATTCGCAATGTCAAGGGTACAACACAGGTGGGACAACGCTTGCAGATTGTGAGCTTAGAAACATGAAACTGTTTCAGTTTTTGCTCTCCCTCTTTCTTCTGTCCCTTTCACACCACCAGCCAAACTTTTCAAAATCCACACCCCCTCCCTCCTGAATCCTGATGCCGGCCATGCTGCTTTGGCCTCTAGCTGTCGGGTTAGTGTTAGGCATGCAGATTTTCAGGGTTGCACATAAGCATCCGGATGTTACCAGAAATGTAATCATCCAAGTTGATTTGGAGAAGAAGCAGAATGGTGGACACCTGAGTCCGTGTAAGTGAAGAGATTTTTCTCTGCTCGCAAACCAGGACCGTTGTCTCCAAGCTCTTTTGTTGCACCTCTATAACCTGCAAATTGTTGAAGGATGTATGCATGAAGATGCTGTCCTTTATCGTGCCTTCTTTTTCTGAGCCCTCAATATTCCATGAGTCTTGGCTAAGCACTTAAATTGTGAGGCCATGTGAGCTCGTCCCTAACTATGACCACTATAGTCCGGCGGATTATGACAATTTTTGGGTGAATTGTGATTTTTGTGATAAAAGCGTCAAATTTTGCAATAACATCACTGTATATGTTACTGATGATTTGTGATATAGGGACATTGAAAATTCTGCCTACTTCTGGTTTTATCCAAGATGGCGTCCATGCGTGTCATGTTTACCACAAAACAAGCAATATTACTGTAATGTTTACACTTTGAGGTTTAATTATCATGAGTTGTTAATTTGCTCTTATACTATATATATATATATATATATATATATATATATATATATATATATATATATATATATATATATATATATATATATATATATATGTGTATATGTGTATAATTACGTTAAAACTATTGAACACCTTCAAAAGATAATAAATGTATAATTTTATATACTCAACAACACAATTAAAGGGTCACATGATTATATACAGTCATGTGCCACTTAACGACGGGGTTACGTTCTGAGAAACGCGTCGTTCGCACAACGACGACGTCGCTTAACATCATTTTTTTATCGTTTTCGAACATCTTATTTACACAAACCAAGACACCTAGGCTATATGGTGTAGCCTATTGCTCCTCGGATACAAACCTGTACAGCATGTTACTGTACTGAATACTGTCGGCAATTGTAACACACATCCAAGGGAGACGGAAGACACGTTAGATTTACCTTTGTGCTGTTCATGACAGCCATCAGTGTTGTTAGCAGCAGCTTACAATCTCCTCTCGCATCGATAAAGGTGAAGAAATAGCGTTTGGATTTGATAAATACGTAATCATTGCATCGATGTTATAATTTACAAATGAAGAAACGAGCACCTGTCAATTGTGATATATATTTTCGTAACGGTGTGATTGTTTTAACAACATAAAAAGCTTCACTACTAATAAATTTGTGTTTTACTGTCGACTAAGAACAACTATTTATTCGCAAAATTCTTCAATTCAAAGGTAATTTACTTGCTCGAAGGTAAACGTGGAAACATTGGTTCAGTTTGAAAGCCGATTTCCTTGAATCCCGATTTAGCACGACCATGTTTTTTTCACTATGACATTTTATGGACCTCAACGATTGCATTATAACAGGGCCACACTGTCGTTTATTATCATTATGAGGTATTATGTACTGTACAGCGTACATAATTGTATGTGCTATTTTTATACGAGGCTACATCCATCACTTGGCCATAGGAATTTTTCAGTTACATTTTTTTTTTCAGAGCTGGCAGATCCGTCGTATATGCGATCCGTCGTTGCCCGGAACGTCGTTAAGCAGCGCATGACTATTATGCACCAAAATTCTGGAACCCCCACTGATATTGCTTTCAACAAATAAGTCAGAACAAATGCAATTTTATTTATTTGTAATGTCGAGGACATATTAAAGCTAATTTACCATTGGTAAACATATATAAAGGACCATATCAGTGTTTAGATCCACCACTACTGGTGCTACGTTATCTGGTTATTATCCATGACATACTGACATTAAAGATACTACATGAGTCCAATATATATATATATATATATATATATATATATATATATATATATATATATATATATATATATATATATATATATATATATATATATATATTACCATTACTGAACACACCAATATAATTAATGTCAAGCACATGTTTAAGATTCATGCTTTATGCATATATATATATATAACACATCCAAGAAACTGTTTTATAGATCAATTCGTATAGAGGTAAAATTCCTATCAAATATTTAGTCTATTTTGTCCAAGTGCAACAATTAACTTTCCATCTGTTCATCATAAACTCTTTCCTTGCTTTAACCCAGTCCACCCCCACATGCACAGAGAGTAGTGCAGGGAAGATTGTTTCTCTTGCATTTACATCGTCTTTTACATCCTTTCTTGCAGCCACATCGCAAGAGTTCTTGACAAGATGCTTCAGCTGCAGGTAGTGTGGTCCATAGAGGTATCCACTTCCCATTGGAGCCTCTTTGCCATCCATATTCTTAGGGACTGGGTAACAAGGGCTCTTGTAATAGTGTTTGACCCCACACATGTATGCCTTGAAATACAGCTCTCTTGGTATGCTGAACAAGGGCTGCATATGTTGGAGGAATGGAGTCCATTGTCTTTCCCTTTGACGAGAAGAGGTATTTCCTACAGGCATCAACTCTCAGAAATCTGCATGTCTTGTCATACATACGGATAACAAGCCTTTCAAGTACATGGATATTACCCTCATTGACAGACTCTGGTGAACAAGTCAATTTCTTGATAAATGATGTAACATCATCATCCATCCATCCATCCATGCATCCCATGCAGTCTTCTTTCCTTTACCTAGGAAAGATGACACCGTGTCACACCCAGTGAAGGCGTGGAAGAAGGGAAGTGCTACACACTTGTCTGGCCCAAGATGCTGGCTGATGTCATGGATAGCAATGTATCTGAAATTTTTCCCCGTTCCAAAAGATATCCATAACTTGTCAATGGTGAGACTTGGGAAGAGAGAAAGTGCCAAGACAACAACATCTGTGTCAACTGTTCCGATGACAATTCTCTTGTGACCATTCCTGCTGGCATGTGCCAGATGGACCACGATGTGGGTATCTGCCTCCTCGTGTGTGCAAGGCTGAAGTGAAGAACAGTCAATGTCTTTGTTGTTAGTGATCACACTGCTGCCATATGTTGTGATAGCATTGCCACCATCCTCGATATCTTGCACGGAGGTTGCCAGAAAGTGAAATAGTTCTTTCTTGTTTTCATCTACCTTAAAGAAACCATTCCAATTTTGAGGCATTTTGGTGTTGGCGCTCACTCGCTTGCGAATCCCTATTCCCCGTTTTTCTCTGACAGTAGCTTTCAAGCAATCGTCTACATAACAGTCCCAGATGATATCAACTCTGACCGCGTCTTTGAGTTGCCGTTTCACATATGGGAGGAAGACACTGGTGGCATAGTCTTGAAATGTATTGGCATCATTTGGTTTCAAAAAGTTGACCACTGCAGCGCCATCCAGTATTACAACTTCACATTGCTCATCAAACGCACTGTGTGAAAGTGGCTCAAGACATTTAGAGAGCAATTCCGATTTGCTTCCGATGTGCAAGTTGCCATTCAGACTTGGTGATGGTGGTGATGGTTGATTTTCGTGCATGAAAAATCCATCCAAATTTTTGTTTCTCGTTTGGCAAGCTATATACAGTCTCGAGAACAGTGAACAGTTACTTTTCAGGGAATCGATCTTTCCACTTCTTGTTGATGTAGTCTTCTTTCCTTTGGCACCAAACAGTTGAAATTTATTTTTTGTAATGTTGTCACTGATTGGCTTTTTGTTTTGGATGAGTCTTTCTGTGTAGAAAACCTCAGCTTGTTTCTTGCCAATTGTTTCCATCTCTTGAACAACTCTTATCATACCTGGATTGGCAAACTCCTTGGTATCCAAACTAAACAGATCTTGTGTTTCTTTCAAGAATGGATTTCCCATTTCACAAATGACTTGTGTAAGAGATGAAATGTCATGTACAAATGTTCCTTGTATGCTTTGTGAAACATCATGGTGCTGCACCCCTTCTATACCTTCATCTGATTGTGCCATATGAAGACAAGACTCAAATTCTTCAACCAGTCTTGAAACTTCTGGACCAGCAACCATCCACCTCCGTAGAGCACTTGCGTTTTCAGTTAATCCTACTGCACCACCATCACCTTTCACGCTGGCGTTGTTTTGCTCATGTGCTTGATCTGGAGCAATTCCGGAAAATACCCGTTTTGTTTTGTGGATGACGAAGTGTCCTATGTCAAATTCTCTTGCCGTGATGGGATATAGTGACCATAAGTTTGACATATCTCGCAAATGCACCGACAACTAACGGGCATAGTTGACATGATCCAAGGCAAAAAAAAACCACGGAACAATGCTGGCAATGGCATCAACATAGAGTTAGAACCTACCAAGGTGGATTGCTTTGATGAAGATAAATACCAGAAGTTGAAGATTGAGCACAGTATACCAGAACTTGAATTGTGGACTTTGCGTGGACGCTTGTCTGATCCAATTTTCAAATTGAAGAACACCTTGGTTGAGTGTTGCTTTCTCCGCAAATTCCTTTTTGAGCAATGCATAAAGACTACATGCTGTCATTTGGTGCGCATACCTGGTTCGTGTAAGGTGTGATACTTTCAAGAAGGAATCAGCCTTCCCAGTAGTTGTAATGTTAGCTTCCACCAAAGTACTTGTACTTGTCCAGCCACTCTTTTCAAGTAGATCGCCAAGTAGCTTGAACGCAGCCATCTCTATGTGTAAACCACCTAACATTATGACAAACTTATCTTCTCCATGGCTGTTTGGTAGGCCCCACTGAATTTGTTTTGCTACGGCATAGAGTGGCTGGTCGACTGCAATGACGTTATGTAACGTTATGTAACTTAGCTCGTGTTACAAGTAACGTGTGTCGACGTGTGTCAACGATCGTGTAATGTGCCTACAACCTATGGCCAGCATTATGCGGAGCGTGTGAGTCATACGCTGGCATACGTTGAAAAATTTCAAGCAAGGAAAATTTGTTTAACACCTCTGCGTACTACGATGTATGCCAGCGTGTTCTTAACGTATACAAACTTACCCATAACTTATTCGACGTGTGCCAGCCTCTGTTATGTAACGTATCTCGTGTACTTGTCCACCATTAATAGTGGGAACTGTAGCGTCTCTTGGAAGTGCAACTTGCTCAATTGTTGTGTTGAAGTCGGGTCGTGTAGGCACTGCTTTGGATGCTGGGATATTCTCATTTATCAATAACGATCTTGCTCGAGCAGAGCCTCTATTCTCAGATGTTACATGCTGAAAGATGGATATCCCTGTACCATGGAAGGAAGCCTTAGCTCTTCTGGAACTAGGATTGTGATCAATGTTATCTATTGCAGAAGTTGTAAATAAGCCATCTCTGAGTTCTGTTGGACAAACAACATTTTCTTTATGGAATCTTATGCACACACTGTTTGCTAACTGGGTAGAAATAGTGAGGACCCTGTCGTAAGAAATACTTATCCCCAGGTTAAATAGCATCTCAACTAAATGTTTCTTGCATATCTGAGCATGCACAGAGAGGCCTAAGTACACACATAATGGGGTTTCCATACGCCTTCCTTGGCGAAATTGTGTCTGACATTCTCCCTTTCTCTGCCTTGTATTGGATTTTATCAACTGAGCTATAGTGAGGGAAATGTGAGACTTGTGTTTGAATTCTAATGTTGGCCCATACAATATTGAGTTCATGAAGGTCACCAGAGATTGTGGTACAGACTCCTCTTGACAATTTGTGTCAAAGCTTCCATCAAACTTGGTATCTTGGATGAATATTTCTTGACTGATAATTTTAGCAGCCATTGAGAGACTTAGAGTGTTTTGTCATACGTTTGTTCATGCATTATCCGTATGTTTGGAGCAACATCTTGTTTGAATGACAGTAAAACATCTTCGTCCTTCTTTAAAGTCCTCTAGTTCAGGAAATTGGATCAGGATACGCTCTTTTAACTTCATGGAATGAATGCGACTTGAGTTTGACAGTCCATATTCTTGCAGCCTCTCTTCATATTGTCTAGCTAGGTCAGACATCTTAAAAACACAACTTGTCCCGGATTCTGATTTTGTTTCTTCAATGTAGTTTACAAAGTCTGCAAGAGCAATACCATGCATCATTTTTGTTTTTGAATCTTTTGGAGAATCCATTTCCAGAACTCGCACTGCATTGTAAAGTCCAACAAGGCATTTTGCATGATATTTTGCAGATTGTGCAACTAAATCTCCAGGACTGAGCTTGGCAAGCAATGTGGTGTCTTGCAATTTTAGTGCACATTCTGGAACACGAGCATCAAGCTTAAATGTAGATGCATCGTGTAATGTTTCACCAAGTATATGTTCATCACAGAAGAAGCAAACATCGGGTGCTTCACATCCTACCAGAGTACACTTACGTGTAGACTTTTTAGCTCGGTCAATAGCCAACTCATCATCACATGCTGACTTTCTCTTTTCTGCTCGCTTCAACAGTGTTGAATTGAATTTTGTACGACAGGAGTCATGCCAGCTTGCTCTGTGACTTAGAAGTGTTTCAGCAATACCAGTGCCATCATCAAGTCCTTGAATATCAAATTGGACGGGTAGACTATTTAGATCTTGAAACGTCTCAACATTTTGTGCGAATGTCACATAACCTGCCCCAAGGTTTTTGCGTTTGGAATCGGCTGGACATTTTAGTGGTTCATCAGTAACTGTCTGACAGATGAAACATTGATTCCAATTTGTAGATGTAGCTTGGAGTCCGACTATCAAGCTCTCCTGGGTGTTCTTCGAGTCTGTAAATGAAAATATAAAACCATTTACTCCCCAGTAAATGCAAACACACACCACTAAAAAAAAGTAAGGCATTATGAGTTTGTTTGTTCATACACATTAATTATAGTGTAGCCAAATGGCTTGCATTCATCAAAATAAAAAATAAAAAAAATTTATAATTGATCATTTCAAAATAATTACTGGTCCCTCAGTCTGAGGTCAATCTTATTATCTCCCTTTAATACCTTGATTATTGAAATATCTCTCTGCTGGGCATATTAATACAAATATTTAAACCATTTACCTTGTATTAATAGTCACTAGTCACTAATGTACAAATTCAATTCATTTTATTAACTATAAACTCATTTGATCGCTCAAATACGCACCTTTTATCTGGGAGATCCATCACGCCAAAAGCTGTCTGCTGGCGGCCATTTTGAAAGGAGGGAGAAATCATTGTTGCAGAAATGTATTTATCGTTGCTTCAAATGTCTTTTAATGTTATTTAAGTACGATTACTTTATGATATTACTCAGTGTTCGATCTAATCAACTCACTTAGAACATATGAATGACAATACGTCGGAATAATAAGAATTTGTGTGTATAATGTATATATACTGTATATATGTTTTTATCTATTTATTTGGTATATATTACTCATGATTCTTTCATAGCAAGAAACCGGTAAATTATATATTGATTATATATATGTTAAGATAGAGCTTATTCACATTTTTCTGACAAATTGGCGGCCATCTTGAATAAAACCAGAAGTAGGTCAAATCACAAATGTCCCTATATCAGATATGCATTGGTATGCCATAACTAACTTATATGCCAAGTTTCATGCTTTTATCAAAAAAATCACAATTTTTTTCATAATCCGCCGGACTATTACCAATCATGGAGGGCATCACCGGTGAGGTTGCTGATGACAAAAACTATGATGAGGGATCTCCGGACGTAGTTCTGCGAGGAATGGCAGTGAGGTTGTAATTTTCTTTTAACAAGTGTCTTGTGGATTGAGTGCCTCACCAGGCAGCCCCTCCATTTGCTCTTTCATCCCCCCCCCTCTTTCTGTCTTTATTTTGGTACCTTGTAGCCATTGGTAAAAGGTGCTATATAAATAAAATTATTATTACAAGGAGGGCTCATAATTGTTGGGAAAATCTTTGCTTGCTGCCAGTGGTTCTCCAGCTGGTGTTCAGGTGCCCTGGCTGACCTCGAAGGAATCATGTCAATAAGGTAAATTTGCCACAAGCCTTCTGTGTCAGTCTTTTCAAAGCTCTATTAACAGCTTGTCTTTCACTTGGGGAGGTGGCAAGGAGAATTGGGTGCATGCACACCACCTGAGTGTGAAAATCATTATCCAGGCCATGATGGAGGAACAATTCTCTGTGTGGCACATGGAGTCATTTATCGTAGCTGTTCCTATTGTGGTAATTGTCAGGGTTTAAAATTATGAATGAATAAACTACTCTGTATTGTGACCAATTGAACATCATTTTATGTTTGTTGAAGAATTAAACAATTTGTTTCAGATGGTCGAATGTTTTTTTTTTGTTTTTTTTTCTATTTGTTTTTTTTTTCTCTCTTCTCTTCACAGTCACAAAGTTTTTCTCTCTGATTAACAACAATGATTAATTCTCTGATTAATTAACAATGGACCTCTAACATGTGAAGGGATTCATAGTGAGCAGGACACAGATCTAGGTTAGGGTTAAGACCTGAGCAGGACACAGGACACTGAGATCAACGATGATGAAACTGATGTGTAGTTGAAGATGCTCAATGCCTCTTATAATGAGGTCTCATAAACATTTTAATAATCATTGTCTATTTTTAAGTAGTTGTGCCTTAACCTATGATAAATCTCAAAAATTTAAAGTGTTTTTTTTTTGTTGTTGTTGTTTTGTTTAGGGGTTTTTTATTTACGTTTTTTTACAATAACCCCACATTTTTTTGTTTTTAATTACTCCTTTACTAATTATTTCAGTTGGAATATTATTCAAAAGTGTAAGTGTACCCAACCCATTCCTCTCTATCCCCACCTTATGTGTACTGACCTCTGAGCAGTGGCTTTGAATCTTAACCCAGCTATAAACTGTCTTTCTGGTGTTTCACCTGCAGGACAATGCATCAGTGTGTGTGCTGTCCATCAGAGGGATGTTAAACTGGGTGTCCCATCTGCTGTTATTTCATCGACGTTAAAGATACCACATTGTCCTTCGTGAAGGGTAGGTGAGTTATCACCTGGACCCTGGCTCGATTCCAAATTCCTACATTGGACTGTGTAGCATGTGGCCTGCTCCTATTTGATGTTCCTTGACACTAAGTTACGCTGTTTGCTATCTCAGAGTGTGGTTAATGTCTCAGCAGCAGTTTCCGTGTGATAAAGAAATCGACCGGGTAGTTATACTCGAGGGATCCAAAGTTCTGGCCAGCCTTGCCTCTGTCACTTCAGCAGTGAGCACAGATGGTATTAGTGCCCATGTTCTCAAATCCTGCTGCTCTGCTCTCATTTAATCTTGTATGTGCTCTCTCCGGCCTTTCCTTCACCTTCAATCACGTCCCATCTTCTTGGAAGACTGCCGACATCATTCCAATACAAAGAAGGGTGCAAAAACAGATCTTCTCGACTATATAGGCCTGTTAGCTTACTTTCACTTCCAAGCAAAGTTATTAACTTCCAAAATTGAAACTGACATCAATTTTCCTTTTCTCAAATGTCTTGATCTCGATCATTACCTCCTAAACCGAAGGTGGATGGAGGTTATGTTTAACCTCCGCCATCGATGATGGACGGAGGTTACTGTTTTCACCCCTGTTTGTTTGTTTGTTTGTTTGTTTGTGAACAGTATTACGGAAAAACTCCTGGACGGATTTCAACAAAACTGGGTGGGGGGATTAGGTATGGTCCAAGGATCATGCCATTAGATTTTGGACTTGGTCCAAAAAAAAAACAGAAAATTTTGCAACTTTTTTTCAAAAAAAATTCGATTTTATTTGAAAAATATTTGAATTTTTTTTTTGCATTTCTACATGTTTTAAGTGATTTCCAACCCCCCCCAAAAAAATTGTTAGAGAAAAAAAATTTTTCAACTTTTTTTCAAAAAAATTTCGATTTTTTTTTTTTTTTTTTTTTTGGGCATTTCTACATGCGCGTTGATCTAGTTTAGTTTATTCAATCGTGGTTCAGTAGAGTCTGATCCGTTTTGACGTACAATGAATAGGATATCAGGTTCACTTAAGTGACCCAGCAGTATTGGCGGCAGAGGTTTTGCACTCGACCGAGTGCTCCCCCTCTCGTTAACCTCCGCCATCAAAGATGGACGGAGGTTACTGTTTTCACCCCTGTCTGTTTGTTTGTTTGTTTGTGAACAGTATTCGGGAAAAAACTCCTGGACGGATTTCGACGAAACTTGGTGGGGGGGATTAGGTATGGTCCAAGGATCATGCCATTAGATTGTGGACTTGGTCCAAAGTCCAATATGACCGCTTTGGTGGCCATTTTGAAAAAATACTTGAATTTTTGTTTTTGCATTTCTACATGTTTTAAGTGATTTCCAACCAAAAAAATAATAATTTGTTGGAGAAAAATTTTTTTTGATGTTATTTGAAAAATATGTGAAATGTTTTTTTGCATTTCTATATGTTTTAAGTGATTTCCAACCCCCCCCCCCCCCCAAAAAAAAAATTTAGAGAAAAAAAAACAAATTTTGCACCTTTTTTCAAAAAAAATTCGATTTTATTTTTTTGGCATTTCTACATGCGCGTCGATCTAGCTTAGTTTATTCAATCGTGGTTCAGTAGAGTCTGATCCGTTTTGACCTACAATGAATAGGATATCAGGTTCACTTAAGTGACCCAGCAGCATTGGCGGCGGAGGTTTTGCACTCTACCGAGTTCTCCCTCTCTCTCGTTTCACCTGTGTTTGTCTGTCTGTGAACAGGACACCTCAAAAAGTTATAGACAGATTTGGATGAAACTTGGTGGACTGGTTGGGAGTGTGACACAGACGAATTGATTTGATTTTGAAGATCTGAATACGAGATATTTATTTAATATACGAGAATTTTATTTAAAAATTTTTTAAAGCGATTCTTCACCATTGAGAGATGGGGCCAAAAAAGATATGTAGCATGATATTTCAAAAATATATTGGACCCGATATGTACTCGTGGATCAGGCATTACGTGGTGGAGGTATGCGCTCTCCCAAGTGCCCTTCTCATTAAATTAAGTTAGTCTTGTGTACTTAAGTAAATGTTCCTTTATGAGAGTCTGGAAGGGAGTGGACAATTTAATTGAGGCTTTCACACATCAGAAGACAATCCTCATGCAATTTAGATTTGAAACAGAACATGTCCAAAACAAAACATTCAAAGCTGGGATTTGGTTTGTTTAGTGTTCAATCTGAACTGAAGACTCATGACGTTGAGGAAACAAAGTTCAAATTCTCCACATACTATGGGTATTTGTCTGTCTACTTATGTCTGTCCCTCACCCTCCCGCCAAGGTCGTAGATGGGGACATTAAAATGAGCGACCGACCAATCATCCATCCATGTACTTTTGTGTACGCGACATTTCAAAAAAAACCGTTGAACATTTAGCTTTTATATTGCAGACATCTATTCCTTGTCACATAATCTCAACCTGATTAGATCATGGCGGTGATTGACTGAATTATGTTGCCATGGCAATCATCTCTGTAACTTTGCTTGTGCATGTGCTATTTCAAAAACCATTCAAGTTTTCATTTTCAGATTATACAGATCTATTCCTTGTACCACCCCAAATCAGGGAACCCACAGTATCAGCTCCTTGTTTTCTATACAAAGTTGAGGCTCATTGATGATGTGATTGTACCATTGATGATGTACTTTTGTTGTGTGATTGACGAAGAGGAATCCTAACAGATCGGTCTCGCAATGTAAAAATATCCGTATCTGGATCTGATATTTTTTTAAAGTGATTCTTCACCATTGAGAGATGGGGCTGACATGATATATAGCACGATATTTCAAGAAGTTGTGCACGGATTTGGATGAAACTTGGTGGACATGATTGTTGGGTGTGTGACGAGGAAGAATTGATTCGATTTTGGTGAAGATCCGGATACGGATCTGGATACGAGAATTTTTTAATTTTTAAAGCGATTCTTCATCATTGAGAGATCGGGCTAAAAATGAGATGTAGCATAATATTTCAAAAATGTATTCGGCCCGATATGTTCTCGTGGATCAAGCATTGTATGGTGGAGGTATGTGCTCTATTGAGTGCCCTTCTAGTTTTCTTTGTTCTCAGTTGGATCACCAAGTGGAACTACTCCTTCGTTAACAAATTATTGCAGCTTCAAATCCTGATATGTCTCTGTAACACCAAATTCTGTGATGTAATGGTTAGAACAGCCGCTTCAAGTTTGAGAGGTTGGTGGTTCAAACCCCAGCTGAGATGCACTGAAGACTTTAAAAATGGTATGTGCTGCTTCTTGCTTAATGATCTACAATGAAAAGGTTATGAGCACAGACAATTCCCACGTACTGTTGGACCCCGCTATTCGTGGGGGATATGTTCCTGCAAAATGCCGTGAATGCCGGGGTCCATGAATGTCGAGGCATTGCTTAAAAAAAACTTTTTATTTATTTTACATGGTTGAGGCTCATGGAAGAGCAATTGCAAAGAACGAATCAGGACACAACATAACAAAGGGAACAGCAGGGTGGATGGAGAAAGTAAAGTAGTTGTAGACGGACAAACAAGGGATGCAGGTAATGATTAGGGGGAAGGGAAAACGCAAAAGGTGGACAATATGGATACAGAAGCAAAATTGTGTTTGACCAATGTGTGATTTGAAGGTCTGAGGAGAGGGAAGAGGCTGCTGCCTTTGTCAGAAGGATGAGAGATGTCACGGCATCAACAAGGAGAAAAAGAGGATTTTCCAGAGCCAGTGATATTGATGAAGATTAGGAATAATATGGGCCTTAAAACACTGCCTTTGGGGGTACTCCAGCCTTGACAGGGAGAGGAGATGAAAGGGTTCCATTGAGAGCTACACATTGTCTTTGAGATTGGAGGAAGTGAGTAATCCAAGAATGGATTTGGCTTTGGATTCCATGGAGATAGTTTGGAGAGCAAGGTAGGATGCCAAACGAAATCAAAAGCTCGAGATGTGTCCAGAGAGACGGCCCTGATCTCATGTCTGATATTGAAGGCCTCCACCATTTTTGGGAGAGTAGAAGCAGCATGTCCAAGATAGAGTGACCTGGTCTGAATTGGAATTGATGATCTGAGATGAGGCTTTTGGAAAAAAAAAAAAAAAAGGAGTGATTTTTATGTCAACTGTGATGATGGATTCCATGACATTGCTGATTGAAAGTACGGGAAGCTAATTTTGCAGGAGATGAGGGGATCCGTTTTTGCATCTTTTTAATGTAATGATGTGATGGCTGATTTCCAGTTTCCCAGGTGGATATGGGAGACCAGTCCTGAAGTGTAACCAAAAAAAAAACAACTGCAAATACGTGAAGCACGTTAACTTTAAGACCCACGAATGCATGGGGTCCACGGATAGCGGAGTCTGACAGTATTGGCATCCTGGGGAGAGGAAATTGCTCCTTGAGAAATACCCTGCTGAGTGCGGTGAGAAAGGTGGTGTTGCCGGTGCCAAGACTACCCGGAAAGTGATGGCACTTCCCCCAAGCTGTGTCTGTGTTTGACTCATGTACCAGTCCTGTGTTGTTGTCTTGTATATGTATGTTCGTGTGTGTGGCAGCTCCACTACGAGACTTAGATCCAGTAAAAAAAAAAATACTCTGAAAATAAAGCCAGCCTGTCTTTGGTGTATTCCTTGCATGCTGTGATACTGTTTTGGCATCACCTACTTTCCTGTTCATGAAAATGGTGAACATCAAATTAAAATTATGTACTGATGACATCATTGTTGACAAATAACGTTTGTAAGGGTGTTTTCTTGATAATATGGAGATGAATTACATCTCAAACTTTCAAATCTTGCATTACCTCTGCCACTGAAAGTGGACAAAGGTTATGTTTTCACCCTTGTTTGTCTGTCTGTTTGTGAGCAGAATATCTCAAAAAGTTATGGATGGATTCATATGAAACTTGGTGGACAGGCTGGGTGTATGACGAGCGCAAATTGATTCGATTTTGTTTCGGGTCCGGATGCAGATTCGGCCTACCAGTGGGATACAAAACGTAAACCGTTCAGCCGTGCGGAGGTTTACACTCTACTGAATGAAGTTATAGTTTGCATGGACATTAGCCTCAGCAGACTTCATGATCCCACGAAAGAACTAAATAACCCACAATGCAATGCTCCCTGCATCTGCCACAATGGAATTTGAAATTTTCCTGGTTGCATTCCTTCACTTGCACCTCACCTCACACATTGATCTGGAACCAAACCAAAGTGTTATACCATCAATGTGCACACCTCATCTCAAATAAAGAACTCACCCCAATGTTTTAAGCACACAGGCCATTAAAGCTCAATCATCTGCTCAAGAGATCATTACATTCATCCAATCTTGTCGGAATGGGGAAATAAGAGACTTCAATAAACATGAATTATTGTTACATTTGGCTCAGTTTAGTCCCGCTCTCCTCGAACCCAGGAAGATGAAATTAATTTTATTTTTTATTGAGATTAATGCAAGAATCTGTACGTGTATTATATGGGTATGCCTGTTGGCTTAATGGTTAGGGTGGCGGGCTTGGAATCCTAGGGCCCTGAGTTCAAATCCCGCTCAGCTGTTGAATTAATACCAGGTGGGGTTAACTCGGCCTGTCATCCTTCCGAGGTCAGCAAAATGAGTGCCAGCATGCTGGTATCCTGTGTCGGAGTGATGACCCCTCCAGGATTGTGCCCAATCGCCAAGGAGACTGCTTAGGCAGCATCAATGCTCTGCACAGAGTATGGTCCCAATGGATGGATGGATTATATGGGTGAAAATGTAATGGTATGGCTGATTGCAATGAAGATGATAGTAATGAAATGGTTTTGGAAAATGTATTTTTTATTTATTTATACCACCTATGTGGAGTGCTCAGAAAAAAAAAAAACAATGAGAAAGACCATTTTAAAGTCTGAATGAAGAACTAGTCTTGCAGGCAAAGGCTATCATTGATCTGCATTGCAGGACAGGTAAAACTAGAACGGGCACTCGGTAGATCGCATACCTTCACCGCCACAACTTTCTTCCGGGCACATTTGAAAAACGTCATTTTAAAACGTCCATGACGTCACAACCGTCAGTCCGATTGACGTCAAATTTGGTGTGTAACCTCCTTGAAGGCAGTCCAACAAAATGGAATGATAAACACTGAAAAATTAAAAAGTTTAAAAATGACGTCATCTTTTGACGTCATCTTTGACGCACTTCCAGGGACGTCACATCCAATCGGGGACTACCATTCTGAAAGCTCGTAGTTCACTGAACGTTTTAACGTTGGTTTCATGTCAATAGCTCTATTAGATCTGAAGCTATGCCTACAAGTATATTTTGACCTTGAATGTGACCTTGACCATGACTACAGAGTTAATTGGCAAAACCTGTACATCAATAAACAGATATTTTGGTACTGATCCTAATGCCTGGATTTGGGAGACTTTGCTTTATAAATTATATAGATATTTGAATGTAAAATTTCAGGACATTTTAGCCACAATTGAAAAACGTCATGTTCAAACGTCAATGACGTCATAACGGTCAGTCCGATCGAAGTCAAATTTGGTGTGTGACGTCCTTAAGGTAAGTCCTACAAAACGGTATGATCAAAACTGATGAGATCGAAAATTTAAAATTTACGTCATCTTGTGACGTCATTTAGACGCACTTCCGATGACGTTACGTTAAATCCGACACTACATATCCGAAAGGTATCTCGTCATGGAACAATATGGTGGTGGTTGCATGTCGATAGCTGTATAATGAAGGAAGTTATGCTCAAAAGAGTGTTCTTGACCTTTTCATGACCTTGACCTTTGACCCGATCGCTCCCAAAATCTAATCAAATCGTCCTTGGATACTCACGAATCATCCCACCAAATTTCATGCAATTCGGTTTAACACTTTCTGAGTTATGCGAATAACAAACGAACACACATATTCACAAATAAATAAATACACAGCGACCAAAACATAACCTTTCACAGAATGCGAAGGTAACAATGGATGAAGTTGACATGACGTTGATTGAGGAATGATAACTGTCAGGCAAAATAAAGAGAAGCTTATGTTTTTGGCTGTTAACCCTTCATCAGCACAAAAGAGGAATCCTTGCATCCCAAGGTGGTTCACATACCTCAATCAACATCCTGTTGATCCAATCTATTGTTCTACCTGTTTGTCAATGCAGATTGACACTGCCCTCCACCAGAAAGAGGCCATAACAGTATCAATGACTCATTTATACATGCCGTCAGAGGAAAGACGAACGCTGAGGAGGTCACTTGCGTATTTGTCATTCAATATGCCAGTGGCCAGTTTCCAATAATCATCATCTATTAGCCATTGTCTGACCACATTGGTAAACAATGAGATGACGTCACAGGACGTCATATATTCATGTGGTTGGATTGTCGTGTCTTATTCAGAGCTTTTGCGTAGTCACTGGTCAGTCTTTCCCACGAGACACTGCAGTTTATCGTCAATGAAACGAGTATTTGGCACTGATGTGGGTTCTGCTGTGGTTGTAAACATGTTGATGGAAGAACTTGAGACATGTGCCATCCTGCCCCTTCCAATACAGCCATGTGTACAGTACCGATTATGGAGATGGCTCTTTTGTCATCTGGCCCAGCACTGCTGTTAATATATAATCAAGGAGGGCATTTGATGAACATTTTCTTTCGCCAAATTTACTTGTGAGGCAGAACACGAATGACGATGATCTGCTTTCTTTCCTTCATGCCATAGTGACGAGGAACCCCAATTGAAGTTTAAACACCACAATATGTAGACAACCCACCCAGAACGATCATTACCTTGACATTGAGCCTTACCACCCGACATACACCATAAAAGAACTGTGGTACGCATTCGTGAAGAGGACAAGAAACATACCATCCACTTTAGAGGGTAAGAGGAATGAGATCAACCATATAAAATGGGTCTTGAGGGTCAAGATGACTATTCAGATAACTGCCCAAAAACAAAATGGTACTGGCAGCTGCAATAAATCAGGAAATTCTGCTGGAACCACCTACATCTTCTGCATGCTACCTTTTTTGTGCCAGGATTATCCCAAAGGATTGGCTGAACTATAGGAGACAATCACTCTATCACAGGCATATGGTCCGCTGATACACAAACTCGCAACGGATCCTCCGATGGGAGGAGGGCAGAAACAGTGGGACATGATGGTCTTTGTTGGATCACTAAAACACCAGAGATGACTAGTTTTGCATGTTGTGATCGAATGTACCTCTTTAACAGATGCAAAGCACTGACAACACAAGCTTGCCATTGGCTGATGTTATTATTGGTCAAATTTCATGAGGTCTCACAATGCAGTTTTGTGATTGGCCAGCTAATTTAGGCTCACCCTCTCCACCTCTTTCATATCTGGGAGGAGGTAAACGGAATTTGCTCTTGACAAAGGCCAGTGGAGGCACAGTTGACCCTGTTGCTCACCGAAACGTCATGTGAAACAACCAAAGGTTGGAGAGATTGCAATAGATTGTTTGTACATCACTCCAAACTGTGTGTGTGTGTGTGTGTGTGTGTGTGTGTGTGTGTGTGTGTGTGTGTGTGTGTGTGTGCGTGCGTGCGTGCGTGCGTGCGTGCGTGCGTGCGTGCGTGTGTGCGTGTGCGTTTGGTATCTACATATGTGGGTTTCAGAATGTGGAATTGAGTCCTCCCAGGGCAGGCTCAAAGTATCCATCTTTTATTTCAGTAAGGGGTCATGATACATGGACCAAGCAGTGACGTTTTCTTTTCTCAAAGGTTTTTTTGGTTTTGTCAAGTTTTGTGCCGAGGGCTCTCTTAAGGATCGTCACTGAGCCCTGGACAGCTTCCAACTCTAGTTCGTTTGTAGTAATATTCCCAGGGATGGTTTTTAATATCTCTGTGAGGTTCTTTGTAATAATTCCTGGAGCTCCAACTATCACTGGTACAATTTGGCATTCTTCGGCTTCCAGGATCTTTTCACTTCATTCTTGAGGTCTTGGTATTCGGTCATTTTCTTGATTTCTGCATTGTTTAATCAAAAATCACTGGTATCAACACCTCACTTGGCAATACATTCTTTCCCATTTTTTTGTACCTAAGTGTGATATCTGGTTGTTTTCAATGTTCACGTTCGATGGGATCATTAGGTCATACATGAGTGGCACTTCCATGTTTTCAGTGATTGCTTTGCTTTTGGTTCATGTTCCCACAAATTTTCTGCAACTGGGATATCAACGTTTTTGCAGAAATTCCATCGGATTACTTTATGAACTCTGTTGTGTTGTTGTGTGTACAGCTATTTTGATGTGAGGTTTTTTTTTTTTGTATTCGGTCATTAAGCATAACATATTCTCTATAATAACACCCTCTCCACCCCTCACCTCTTTCTTTTTTTTACGCCTCCCTCCCTCACCCCTCCCCCCGCTCCTCGCACAAATGCCACAGTATATAGCAACGTTTAGTGAGGCGTCGCTCGCCACACCAACCCCTCCCCCCTCCTCGCGCTCCTCCCCTCTTAGTAGCTCCCCTTTCTTGATTCTCGCCCCACTTAATATCACCATCAAACGAAGTGATGGGATATATATTTATATATATATATATATATATATATATATATATATATATATATATATATATATATATATATATATATATATATTTATATATATATATATATATATATATATATATTTATATATATATTTATATATATATATTTATATATATATTTATATATATATTTATATATATATTTATATATATATTTATATATATATATATAAAATATATATGTGTGTGTGTGCAGTGCCTATGGAAAGTCCACACCCCCTTTCAAAATTTTCACCTTTTGTTGCCTTGTAGTCTGGAATTGAATTGCATTAAATCAGACTTTTCCCACCTTTATTTACACATTGTATCACAACTTCCAAGTGAAAACCAATTCTACAAATTTCAGAAAATTAATTAAAAATAGAAACTAGAATATATTAGTTGGATAAGTGTCCACCCCCCCCCCCCCCCCGAGATAATACTTGGTGGAAGAACCTTTGACAGCAATTACAGCTGTGAGTCTGTTGGGATAGGTCTCCACCAACTTTGTACACTTTGAATGGACAATATTTGCCCATTTTTTCTGTAAAAAAAAACAAAAAACTTCAAGCTCAGTCAAGTTGCATGGGGAGCATTGAGGGGCAGCAATCTTCAATTCATGCCACAGATTTTCAATTGGATTTAGGTCGGGGCTCTGACTGGGCCACACAAGGACATTTATCTTTTTGTTCCTTAACCACTCCATTGTAGCTTTGGGTCATTGTCATGTGAAAGGTGAACTTCCACCCCAATTTCAGCTTTATTGCAAAGGGCAGCATGTTTTCCTCTTGGATATTTCTGTATTTTACTCAATCCATTTTCCCTTCTATCCTGACAAGTGCTCCAGTCCATGCTCATAAGGAACATCCCCATAACACGATGCTGCCACCACGATGCTTCACAGTTGGGATGGTGTTCTTTGGGTGATGTGATGTGCTGTGCTGTGTTGGATTGAGTTTGTGCTAAACTTAGCGTTTTGCATTTCGGCCAAAATGCTCCATCTTGGTTTTGTCAGACCACAAAACGTTTTGCTACGTGGCTTCAGAATCTCCAGTGATTTTTTTTGCATACCTCAAAAGGGACTCGAGGCGGGCTTTTTTGAGTAACGGCTTCCTTCTGGCCTGTGTCGTGGGGTGGCAAGACTTGTGGATTGTTTGGGATATTGTTGTTACATGTACACAGTGTCCAGTCATTGCCCTAAAGGCATGTAGCTCTTTCAAAGTTGCTATTGGCCTCTTGGTGGCCTCTCTGATCAGTCTCCTACTTGCTTGGTCACCCAGTTTGGAGGGACGGCCTGATCTAGGCAGGGTCTTGGTGGTTTCATATGCATTCCAGTTCTTAATGATTGCCTTGACTGTGCTCCAAGGGATATTCAAGGCCTTAGAAGTAATTTTTATGCTCATTCCCTGATCTGTGCCTTTCCACAACTTTATCCCAGAGGTCTTTTGTAAGCCCCTTGGTACTCATGGTTGAGTTTTTGCTGTGAAATGCACTACCCAGCGGAGGAAACATACAGGAACAGCTGAA
>NC_140967.1:71437144-71474644 GCF_056783735.1 Eptatretus burgeri
AAATGTCCTGAAAGTCCAATGTGTCTTGATTACCAAAATAATGTGTTAATAAATCATCTATTTCCAAGCCAATGTGTTTTGATGGAAAGGGAATAGAATGAGTCTCGTTGGGCGAACAGCTATCTCTCGTGTGCATAAACAGTGAATATCGCTCACGCAGAAATGAAAACTGATGTAAAATCATGCGTTATGAACGTGTCGTAAAGAGGAAAAGGTTATCCCATGAGAAAAACATGGAATCTGTTCTATACCCATCTCCAACACATCAATGAGTCAGAATCCCACCAGACAAGGGGATGGTTCTATTCTGAACATACATTTATGGAAATAACTGTCTGAGGACCTGGATATTGTGTGCATTAGTCAGATCCGATTAGGAAATCCACAACAACACTCTCCCTCAAAGAAAATGATCACCTGTCTCTGCTATCATCTGAGCTCATTTGCACATCGATATGGCAGCATTCTCTGAGGTTCCCAGACTGGATAGTGACAAAAACATGGTGGGTGATTACACCTACTACTGGTCTGGTCAATCTGATGGTTACCGTGCCCAAGAAGTTGCTGTCGCTGTGTCCAAGAAGCTTGCTCCCATGATGATTGAGTTAACACCGGTCAACAAGCATATTATAAGATTGAGGATTCATCACTTCTTTGGTGTAATTTCCCTGGTCTCTATATATGCTCCAACTGAGGTGAGTGATATCACTGTGAAGGAGGCATTCTATGCCACACTTGAGTCTGTGATTGATCAATGCCCCAGACAACATACACTTCTAGTGTTGGGGGGTTTCATTGCATCGCCTGGCACTGGTAGGGATGGCTTTGACTGGTAGGGATGTTGGCCCCCACTGTGAACCAGAATAGCAATAAGTTCCTTGACTTTGCAAGAAGTCGTGGACTTAAGCTGGCTGGTTCATGGTTTCAGTGCCCACAGCCTCATCGCTGGACTTGGTATTCCAACACTGGTGGTGTGGCAAAGAAAATTTACTATGTGCTTGTTGATGGTCACTGGAGGATGATTCAGAACTGCAGGGTCTACCGGAGTGCCTAGTTCTTCAATAACAGGCTTGTTGTAGCATCTCTGAAGTTGCAGCTAAAATCCAGGAGAATAGTACCATCCCAGTCTAGGTTGTATGTTGACAAGATAAGGGATGAGAGGGTAGCTGAGGAGTTTGCGAACAGGCTGAGTGGGGATTTGGGGGGTCTGGGGGTTGTGGGGAACCCTGAAGAGTTGTGGAGTGCCTTCAAGACTACCATCCTTCATGTTGCCAACAGATGTCTTGGAACAGTGGAAAATGAATTTTAAAATGCAATTTATAATAATGTAAAAATGCAAGATTTACTTCGTTTAGTACTTTGACAAATAATTTAATAAATGTATATGCTGAAAAAGTTGGAGAGAAAAAGTTCTTCTGAAGTCGTAAACAACCTTGCAAAACCGTATCGATCTGATGACCATCTGAACCCACAATATCTCCCACCTACACCCTTTCCCGGGGCTATAAGCAAGCTCAAAAACAGACCAATTATCCTTCTATGTTGCAATTTAAAAGTGCACAAAGTTCCATCTGTTTTCAATACACACCCTCCTGCGTGTGGACACACGCCCTGGAAATTCCAAGATTAGGTAATTTCACTTCCTCAAATTTGCTTTATAAATGAGCCGTCAGTTGTAAACTTTGTCTGAAAGCTTTATAATTTTTCTCATCTTGTCCTATTGAGAAACGATTGAAACATGAACTATTTTTCATCTGAAGAAGAGAACCCATTACAATATCAGTAAGTTTGTTTGTGTTCTTCCTCTGAGAATCACAGTGAAGCAACTGATTATTAATTAAATCAGTGTATGACTTATAAATATTGTTTTTTTTCAACAGATTGTCCCCAATAACAACATCGTTGATCACCGATGTTGAAAATGAATTATCCGAATTACACGACGAATTTATTTATTCACGAATTTATTTATAAATTCACGAATTTATTCAAGAGATTCGGATTTTCAGGGGAGAAATAACATATATTGACAATAATATTGAAAGGTGTAAAAAGAAGTTAAAGGGAATAAAGAAAAAAATAAGAAATGAAACAATAAACTTGAAACATTATTACAACTGTTTAATCTTAAAGAAGGAAGAGTAAAGAAAAATGAATAAAATAAGAAGTTATAAACATCAATTATATACAGAAGAAATAAAGAAGAAAGCATAAGTAGCTTTTGATGATAAAATATATATTTTAGAAAATGGAATTAATAGTCCCCCTTATGGTTATAAGTATAAGTGCTGAGGGACTACTACCGTTTTTTACTGATTTATAAATGATAGAACCCAGCAATAACCAAACCAAAGAGTGGAGATGTAATCAACCTTGGTACTTAAATGGAAAACATAAAGAATGTGAGAAATATCAAATAAGTCTTATTGAAGAAATAACTGGGGTAAAAGTAGATAAAACAAATAAGCGGATAAATTAAATTACAAATAAGTTAGAGGATGTAAAGAAAAAAATAAATATCCTTGAATGGACTGAAAACTTTGATGGTTATCAATTAAACAATGGAAAAACAATTTACTATAATCTCAAAATGATATGTGGCTTCGGAGGTGGTCAAACAAGAGCATTAAGAGAAGTTTATCATTTTATCTCTGCTCAACAAAGATATTTAGACCAAGAACTAAGTTCCAAAATAATATTTGTGAACATACTCGATGGTGATGAATGTAAAAGGAAAATTAATTTGTTACCTCAAATAGAACATGATCAAATATTTATTGGATCACTCTGAGTGGAGTAAGTAATGGGGCAGAGATTGATCTCTTCTTTTGACCCCATGGACGAAGAGTCAGAGGGGGGAGAGAAATCATTCTCCTCTTTTGACCTGATGGGCCTTGAGTCAGAAAGCTTCCCCTATTAATTTGTATGAGGTTTTTTGGGCCCTGAGACAGTCTCAATTTAACATGAGCTTGTATGGCAGAAAATCATTCTCCTATTTTTGGCCTGATGAGTCTCGAGTCAGAGGGTTCTCCCGATACATTTGTATGGGAGGAATCAGTCTCCTGTCGAGGGGTTTTCGGCGTTCAATTCATAGAGTTTTTCCATTCATTTGCATGGATGTCTCAGAAACCTCATATATCTACTACTCACATGTTTTTCTGCAGTGCAACAGGCAGTGGCTGGCTTGTTGGAAATGTGAAATTTTATTTTCCACGATGTTTCTCCTTTTTGTACGATCTTCCATCAGATGACCCGTCACTTCGGCAAAGATAAAAACAAATATAAATTGAACGTTTTGTTTTTAAAAGTTTCTTCAACCATTTTGATTGGTAAAGCTGCTTGCCGTGCATTTAAGTTTCAATGGAGATACGTTCCATGAAGTTCCATACTGGAGGTAGGAAGGCAAAATAAATTATTTGATCACAATGAGTAAAAAATGTTTTTAGTAGTTGTGACTTAATGAATAGCTGTATCATGGCAGGAAAGACAAGAGGTATGCATGCTTGCTCTGTGTAGCCTGGATTCAAACCCCGACCCAGCTATAAACTGTCAACCCGGTGTTTCACAGGCAGGGTGATTCATCAATGTGTGTGCCATTTCTCGGATGGATGTTAAACTGGCATCACATCTGCCGGAATCCCTCATCCCTCTGCCTTCCTCACCCCTCTGCCTCTCTCACCCCATCCCACCCCTCTCTCGCTCTCTCTTCCAACCCCACCCCCTCTCTCCAACCACTCTCCATCTTTTCAACCGCGACTTCTCCCTCTCTCTCTGACTCCTACGCTCTTCTCCCCTTTCCTCTTCCCTCTCTCTATTTCTCTCCCACCCATCCCCCTGCCCCCCCAACCTTCCCGCTCTGTTGAGGGAATCTAGCATGTACGAATCAGATTCGGAATGATCCCACAGGTGGGGTGCAAAGGCCGCTGTATGTACGAGCCTGCACGAAGGCAGACCTTTGCCAGGAAGATAGTGTGGATTTTAAATGCTCACACCCAAGGTCTCAAAGTGTGTGTGTGTGTGTGTGTGTGTGTGTGTGTGTGTGTGTGTGTGTGTGTGTGTGTGTGTGTGTGTGTGTGTGTGTGTGTGTGTGTGTGTGTGTGTGTGTGTGTGTGTGTGTGTGAGAGATTGTCGTTGATTGATATCTACAAATGCGCGTTCCAGAATGTGGAATGGAGTCCTCACAGAGCGAGTTCAAAGTGTCCACCTTCATTTCAGTCAGGGTCACAATTCATGGACCAAGCTGTGAAGTTTTCTGTTGTCAAAGTTTTGTGCCGAGGGATCGTTTCAGGATCGTCACTGAGCCCCAGACAGCTTCCAACTGTAGTTCGTTTGGAGTAATATTCCCAGGGATGGTTTTTAATATCTCTGTGAGGTTCTTTGTCATCACTCCTGCAGCTCCAACTATCACTGGTACAACTTTGGCATTCTTCAGTTTCCAGGATCCTTTGACTTCCTTCTTAACGTCTTGGTATTTGGTCATTTTCTTGATTTCGATAAGCCTGATTTTGACTTAGGCTGGCTTGGGATTCTGGAGGCCTGAATTTGAGGCCTGTTGGCTGCTGAATTAACACCTGGTGGGGTCGACTCAGCCTGTTATCCTTCTGAGGTTGGTGAAATGAGTACCAGTGTATTGTTAGAGGGTCACAGCCTTGCACAGCTGTGCTCCAATAAATGATAGTTACTTGGCAGCCAAGCTGACATATGCAAGAACAGAGAACTTGATTTTTGCATTCTTTAGTCCAAAATCACTGGTAGTGACACCTCACTTAGCAATGCCTTCTTCTCTCTGTTTTGTACCTAAAGGCCCTGTCACACCTTGACGATTTAACCAACGTGTGCCTGACGTGTGCAAAATTGGGCTAAAACGCTGGCACACATCGAATAGGTTATGGGTAAGTTTGTATACGTTAAGATCACGCTGGCATACGTCGTAGTACGCTGGCATACGTCATAGAACGCTGGCATACGTCGTAGTATGCTGGCAAACGTCGTAGTTCACCGAGCTGTTAGACAAATTTTCCATGCTTGAAATTTCTCAACGTATGCCAGCGTATGACTCACACGTTCCGCATAATGCTGGCCATAAGTTATAGGCACGTTACGCGATCGTTGACACACGTCGACACACGTTACTTGTAAGTTACTCATAAGTCGAAACACGTCGAGGTAATGTTTAGCGTACCCAAAACTTATTTCTAACCTATGAGTAACGTGTTGTAGGCACGTTACGCGATCGTTGACACACGTCGACACACTTACTTGTAAGGTGCTCATAAGTCGAAACACATCAATGTAATGGTTAGCATCAGTGTTCCAGACTCCCTGGTTTTTTTTTCTTCGGTATGACGGTCATGTTAACACTTCGATTTCTAGTGCGGTTATAATATAATATTATTAAAAGGCTGCCGCTCAACGATTTAGAACATAACCGTCATACCGAAGAAAGAAAAAAAAACGGAGTCTGGAACACTGACGCTAACCATTACCTTGACGCGTTTCGACTTATGAGCAATGTACAAATAACGTATGTCGACGTGTGCCAATGATCGATTAGCGTGCCGACAATTTATGCCAACGTATGCGGAATGTGTGTCATATGTCGAGTATGTCGAGAAATTTTCAACATGCTGAAAATTTCTCGACGTACTCGGCGTACAATAACGTATGCCAGCGTACTACGACGTATGCCAGCGTGCTCTTAACGTATACAAAACTTACCCATAACGTATTCGACGTGTGCCAGCTTGGTTCGACAAATTTTTCATACGTCGGCATACGCTGGCTAAAACGTCAAGGTGTGACAGGGCCTTGACACTTCGATGTCTAGTGCAGTTATGATTTAAATCGTCGAGCCGCAGCTTATGAATAGTCTACGCCACGTGATCGTTGGCAATACGGTGCCGTGTGCTGTGCATAAGTTAGACTATTGTTGGACATCGGTTGTGAACGCCGACAACACGCTCAGCATTCGTTGGTATAAGTTAACTATGTGTGATTAAAACGTTCTGTGCACGTTACTAATACGTTATGCATACGTCCAACACGTTATTATATGCCCAAAAATTAAAAAAAACCAACAATAGTTCAGTGTACGCCAGCGTTTTACATACATTTTGATACGTTGCCATACGCTGGCTAAAACGTCAAGGTGTGACAGCGGCTTAAGTATGATATCTGGTCGCACTGCTTTGTTTTCTATGTTCATGCTTGATGGGATCAAGCCTGGTGTTGGCTTAGTGGTTAGGGTGGCGGCTTGGGATCCCAGTGTCCTGAGTTCAAGCTCCGTTGGCTGCTGAATTAACACCAGGGGGTTGACTCAGCCTGTCATCCTTCCGAGGTCGGCGAAATGAGTGCCAGTGTACTGGTCCCGGTGTATGCCCCGGTTAGAATAGGTGTACCATATCCCTGTGTGTTGTAAGAGGCGACCAGGGTTGGCGTCAGGAAGGGCATCCGGCCATAAAACATTGCCTCACAAAAAGCCAAACCCCTGCACAGCAGGGAAAAATGGCTGTAAAAACGGTCATTTTTTATGCTTGATGGGATCATTAGCTTAGTGGTTAGGGTGGTGGCTTGGAATCCTAGGGTCCTGAGTTCAAGCCCAGTTGGCCGCTGAATTAATACATCAGGGGGTTGACTCAGCCTGTCATCCTTCCGAGGTCAGTGAAATGAGTACCAGTGTGCACTGGTAGAGGGGCACTGCATCAGCGACACAGTCACGCTTCCAAGAAATGACAGCTACCCCGGCAGCTAAGCTGCCATACACAAGAAGAAGAAGAAGATGGGATAATTTGGTTGTATGTGAGCGGTGGGTACTTCAATGTTTTCAGTGATTGCTTTTGGTTCATGTTCCCACAAATTTTCTGGAACTGGTGTTGGGGCTCGTACCTCGATCCCTGGATGACTATGCTGTAATTAGGAGAGACACAATCATCAACAAATATAATGGCTCATCATGGCAAGGATAATATATCTTCACACTATACAAGAAGTCAAGAACAGGTCTATAATTCCTCTTTAATCATCAACCAAGCAATCAATCAAACAACCAATCAACCTGTGCACAAGCCCAACAGAATGCCAAGCCGCTGCCACTCCCCCAGCTCACAGGGAAACTATTTCTATCATTGGGCAGACTGGTGTTGCATTTGCCGTTGTCTGCTCTACTATATCGTTCAACGCATGTATTAATCCCCTACATGGTCCTGCGTTTCCTTCCCTCGTCTCTCTCTGAGGAGCCTGGGCGCGGAGCATGTTATTTGCCGCTGGTCCAGGTTGTGTTTGTACTGTCCCGCCCAAGAGTGCAATTTGGACACTTGCAGGTGATGCAGTATTTCACAAATTTTGCTCCATCATTGGTACCAGGTGGTGTACTTGTTCTAACGCCGTTTTAGTTGCCGTGAGGCTTGTTCTCGGGCTCGCCACCACAGAATTTTCTTCTGCCTTCATACATTACTCCATCCACCACCCAAAAACTTCCAAATTTACCCGGGAACTCGTTGCTTTTTCTCTTTCAGAACCTTCTGCAACGCTTCTAATGGTTGTCTATTAAACGTCCCTTCCTCTGGGAATGTATGTGGTGTGTCTTTTGTCCACGTTGCCCGCACTCCATGCAGCTTGTACATCATCTCCGCCCTCATTTTTGGCGGAATTATTGTACTTGACCGGTTGCCCATTTTGCTGGAGTCATCGTTTATCCTCAGGTTTGTACTTACGTTATCTTGGCCTTCCCCTACACTTGACCTTACTCCCCTCGGTCTTTTGCTCGGCTCACGCTACTGTGCGCTTTTGGCCCGAACCCCCTGCTGCCATGTGCTCTTATCACTAGCCCCCTGGCGAACCTGGTTAACACCTCTACCCCTCTACGGCTCCGCATCATAATCTGTATCTGAAATTTCATGGATGCTTTTTAATCCTCCCAACTCTCCAATATTACTTAGCCTCAGATAGTCTCGGCTCTGTGAATGACAAATGGGGAAAAGGGGGAAGAATTATTGACTTTCTTTAAAATTTGCAGAACATTCAACGAATATTAATTATTTTCCCATCCAACTTCACCACGATCTCTCTTTCATTCGAGTTATTGACAATGGTAGGACTATTTCACAACCCCTTATGCTTACCTTCTTTGCAACAAGCAACTATTTTCCTGTAGTCTCCCTCCTCCCCCCATTTAATGCGACAGCCCAGCAAAACCTCGTGTGGGATATGGTACCTCCCCCAGCCAGTAAGTGCTCACCCCTCAAAGCCTCAACCGAGTGCAGTTGTGTTTGCAAACCTCCCTCCCTCCCTCGCCTCCCTCCCCTCGCCTCCCTCCCTCTCCTCCCTCCCTCCCTCCCTCCCTCTCCTCCCTCCCTCCCTCCTCCCTCCCTCCCTCCCTCCCTCTCCTCCCTCCCTCCCCTCTCCTCCCTCCCTCCCTCCTTCCCTCCTCCCCTCCTCCCTCCTCCTCCTCCCTCCCTCTCCTCCCTCCCTCCCTCCCTCCCTCCCTCCTCCCTCCCTCCCTCTCCTCCCTTCCCTCCCTCCCTTCCCTCCCTTCCCCTCTCCTCCCTCCCTCCCCTCCTCCCTCCCTCCCTCTCTTCCTCCCTCCCTCCCTCCCTCTCCCTCCCCTCCCTCCCTCCCTCTCCTCCCTCCCTTCCCTCCTTCCTCCCTCCCTTCCCTCCTTCCTCTCCTCCTCCCTTTCCCTTCCTCCTCCTCCTCCTCCTCCTCCCTTCCTCCCTCTCTCCTTCCTTCCTCCCTCCCTTCCTCTCTCTCTCCCTCCTTCCCTTCCCTTTCTCTTCCTCCCTCCCTCCTTCCTCTCTCTCCTTCCCTTCCCTCCTTCCTCTTCCCTTCCTCCCTTCCCTTCCCTCCCTTCCCTCTCCTCCCTTCCTCTCTCTCCTCCTCCTCCTCCCTCTCTCTCTCCCTCCCCTCTCTCCTCCCTCCCTTCTTCCCTCTTCCTCTCCTCCCTTCCCTCTCTCCCTCCCTTTCTCTCTTCCTCCCTTCCCTTCCTCTTCCTCTCCTCCCTTCCCTTCCCTCTCCTTCCCTTCCCTCTCCTCCCTTCCTCTCTCCTCCTTCCTCTCTTCCTTCCTCCCTCCTTCCTCTCTCCTCTCTCTTCCCTCCCTTCCCTTTCCCTTCCTCCCTTCCTCACTCTTTCCTCTTTCCCTTCCTCTCCTTTCCTTCCCTCCCCTCCCTCCCCTCCCTCCTCTCTCTCCCTCCCTCCCCTTTCTCCCTCTCCCTCCTCTCTTCCTTCCCTTCCCTTTCCCTTCTCCTCCCTTCCCTCTCTCTCCCTTCCTCCTCCCTCTCTTCCCTTCTCCCTCCCTCCCTTCCTCTCTCCCTTCCTCCTCTTCCCCTTTCTCTTCCCTTCCCTCTCTCTTTCTCTCTTCCTTCCCTTTCCCTTCCCTTTCTCTTCCCTCCCTCCCTTTCCTTTCTTCCCTCTTCTTCCCTTCCCTCTCTCTCCTTCCTTCCCTTCCCTCCCTCTCTTCCCTTCCCTTCCCTTCCCTTCCCTTCCTCCCCTTCCTTTCCCTTCCCTTCCCTCCCTTCCCTTCCCTCCTCTCTCTTCTCTCCCTCCTCTCTTCCCTCTCCCTCTCTCTCTTCCTTCCCTCTCCCTTCCTCTCCCTTCCCTTCCCTAGATTTCTTCCCTCCCTTCCTCTCTTCCTCCCTTCCTCCTCTTTCTTCCTGTCCCTTTCTCCCTTCCTCCTTTCTTCCTTCCCTTCCCTTTCTCTTCCCTTCCCTTCCCTTTCTCCTCTCTTCCTCTTTCCTCCCTCCCTCCCTCTCTCTCCTCTCTTCCTCTTCCTCCCTTTCTCCCCTTCCTCCTCCTTTCCCTCCCTTCCCTCCTCTCCCTCCCTTTCCCTTCCCTCCTTCCTCTCCTTTCTCTCCCTTCCTTCCTTTCTCCTCCTCCCTCCCTTCCCTTCCCTTCCTCTTCCTTCTTCCAGATCTTTCTCTCCTCCTTCCTTCCTTTTCCTTTCCTTCCTTTTCTCTCTCTCCTTTTTCCTGCCTTCCTTTCTTCTTCCCTTCCTCTCTTCCTTTCCCTCTCCCTTCCCTTCCCTTTCCCTTCCTTCCTTCCTTTTCTTCCTTCTTCTTTCCTTTCCCTTTCCCTCTTCCCTTTCTTCCTCTCTCTTTCCTTTCTCCCTTTCTCCTTCCTTCCTTCCTTTCCCCTCCCTTTCTCTTCCTTTCCCTCCCTCTCTTTCCTCCTTCCCTTCCCTCCCTCTTCCTCTCTTTCCTTTCCCTTCCTTCTTCCTCTCCTCTCTCCCCTCTCCTCTCCCTCCCTCCTCCCCCCCCTCCCTCCCTCCCTCCTCTCTCCTCCTCCCTCCTCCCTCCCTCCCCTCCCTCCCCTCCCTCTCTCTCTCTCTCTCTCCCTCCCTCCCTCCCCTCTCCTCCCTCCCTCTCCCTCCCCTCCCTTCCTCCCTCCTCCCTCTCCTTCCCTTCCCTCCCTTCCTCCCCTCTCTTCCTCCCTTCCCTTCCCTCCCTCTCCTCCCTCCCTCCTCTCTCCTCCTCCCTCCCTCCCTCTCCTCCCTCCCTCCCTCCCTCCTCTCCTCCCTCCCTCCCTCCCTCCTCCTCCCTCCCTCCCTCCCTCCTCCCTCCCTCCCTCCCTCCCTCCCCTCTCCTCCCTCCCTCCCTCCCCTCTCCTCCCTCTTCTTCCTCTCCCTTCCTCTCCTCCTCTCTCCCTTCTTCCTCCCTCAATCTCCACCCCCTCCCGCCCACCTTCATAACACCGTGAGCGAAACGACGGGTTGCATTTCCTCCTTACCAAAAAGCTTGAAGATGACTCGCTAAGTGGCTTAAACACTCGGACAAAACGGTAACTGAACCCACCATTGTTCTCGAATCTGTTGAGCAAATATGGAACACATGGAAACACTGACAGTTCTAAATGAGTGAATGTTTCAATGAAAACAATTCATTAATGTGCAAATGAAACGGCGGTAACATTGTGATGATTTATTAACTTCACCTCATCTTCACCTCATCGAGTGTTGCTGATCCAGTTCCGTACTCATTTGCAACGTCAAGTCACGTGATCCGTTTTTGGCCCACGGCCTCGGTGTTTAGTTTACACACGCATCGTGTTTACCAAACGCGGATTGACGAGAGCCAGCACCAATGACGATTGAACCCACAACAGGAAAGTGGAGAAAAGTCGTGAAACATTCGACCAATCAACCACTTATTTGCTAAATAAATTATTGTTCATTTTTTTTTTGCTGACGACTCTCATACACCGCATGAAATCACAACAGCACAAACACAAATTATTTTACACGTATTTATCCTTGTGTTATGCTTGTAAGTTAGTTATTTATCTCAGTGATATCCTTTCTTGATCACCCATTGTTATCCGTTCTTTGTAATAAACATTTTTGACCACGTGACGCGGTGACGCCCGGAGCCGGAAGTTGCGCTTCAGATCGTCATGTCGGCAACCCTGCAGGTGTGAGATACCTGGGCTCGGTTTCTTTACACGGCTCTTTGTGTCTATAAGTCTGTACCATTGGTATATATATCGTGTATGACACGAGTTACTGGTTCACTGGGAGTTCGATGACGGCTCTTAAAAAAAATTCCCACGGTTTAGCCGTACTGGGTTGTTTCGCGTCGATATGAAAGACAGGGCCGCGAAGCCTGGTGTGTTTATTTTTAATTCCTCATTAAAAACAAATATCATACAGGCTGCTTCATTCCTCTGGCGTCTTCTTGTGGATAACTCGGCCCTGCTGACGTAAACCAAACGAACACTTTAACACGTTAAACCTCGATTGTTTGTGTTGAAGTGTCTTGTGTTAAAGGCTCCATCACTGCGCATCCGCTTCCACTTCCACAGGAGTGGTGATGGAGCAATCTATTTATTACATATGCAAATATGGCTGAATATTTTTATTTTATTTCTTCCAATTGTTGAATTTCCAGCAATGGCTTTGGCTGTATCATGACTACGCTTCAACATAAATAAATGAAATTGCTTGTTGAGCATGGAATTGCCGGAATAACTTTGTCATATCTCCATGATCTCTGAAAAAAAACAAAAACCTGGAGTTTGATCTTTCAAGGTCACCAGATTTGCCTTGACCTTGTGACTTCAAATAGTGTGAGGGAATTTTGTTGCCATGGTAACCGGAAGTGCCTAAACCAAATTTCATCATTTTTGGCATATAATAGGACACTCATACCAAGATACCACAGGCCAAAGTGGAAGTCAATCGGGATCGAAATGACGTTTTTATCGCAATTTGAAATTCGACCCCTGACCGCTAAGAAGGGTGTTGGTGTGACACTCCAATGAGACATATGGTTGGATGCAGAATTGGAAGATGCACATTTTGGATTTGGTTTGAAGTCGATACGACCATTTTAGCGGACGTTATTGTGAAAATAAGAATTTCGGTTTTTCAGTGACCTTGACCTTTGACCTAGATTCACCAAAAACGACAAGTGTCTAAGTTGGACCATGGCCGACGTCTGTACCCAGTTTGGTCATGATCGCTGAAACGGTGTGGCTGCTACAGGGTAAACAAACAAACAGAGAGACACACAAAATGACACACACAACCGACCAACATCATTGCCGAAATCGGAAGGATTCCGGCAATTGATAAATCAAACGGGGTGGATATATTGTAATCTGCTCCGTCAGTCTGTCTGTCTGTTACGCTATCTCCTGAACGGTTGTGCAAAAATTCACCAAACTTGGTAGTTATTTATGATCACCACAGGGCAAGTAGGTGCAAGAACAGTGAAATTTTTGGACGCCACCCCGTGGGTTTTCTTTTTTTTTTATCGTAGAAAACAAATTTTTTTTCAGGCACCGCCCCCCAAAAAATCAGAATTGTACAATAAATGGGTGCCAGTTGGGCACCTTAAAAAAGTTAATGGGGCAGAGCTCCACATGGATTTTTAGTAAGTCATCTTGTTCAAATTGGAATGGAAGTCTGACGAACCTCCGTGTTTTGATGTTTGCAGAAAGCAATTGATCTTGTCACCAAAGCTACAGAAGAAGACAAGGCAAAGAATTATGATGAGGCACTGAGGCTCTACCAACATGGAGTGGAGTATTTTCTACACTCAATGAAATGTATGTCTGCTGCTGTTTATTGCCTTCACCACCGAAGAATGACGGAGGTTATGTTTTCACCTCTCTGTATGTCTGCCTGTCTGCCTGTGAGCAGGATATCTCAAAAAGTTATGGACAGATTCGGCCAAAATTTGGTTGATAGGTTGGGTGTGTGACTAGGGCAGATTGATCAGACACTGGTGAAGATACGGCTACGGATCCGATAATTTAAGTGATTCTTCACCATTGAGTGATTGTGCCAAAAATGATATATAGCACGATATCCCAAAAAGTTATGGATGGATTCGGACGAAACTTGGTGGACAGGTTGGGTGTATGACAAGGAAGAATTGATTCGATTTTGGTCAAGATCTGAATCTGGATACGTTGTGGATGGGTTATGACAAAACTTGATGGATGAGTTGGGTAAGTGACAAAGACGAGCCGATTTGATTTTGGTTCAGGTACGGATGTGGATCCGGCTTGTTCGTGGGATACAAACATAAACTCTTCAGCCTGGTGGAGGTATGTGCCTCACCGAGTGCCGTTCTAGTTTTGTTTAATGTTTTGTCAATATTTATTTGCAGATGTCCTGTCATGTAACACCAATTTTTGACTTTTGAAATCTCAACTTTGTGCTTTAAAACTCAGACATATAGATGTGCAAGGAACTCCAGGATCTAACATTTCTTTTGGAAACTATCTTTTCTCGCAATCACAATATCTTTCTCAAGCATTGATTTTGGGTAAAAGGTTCTCTCTTCTCCTTCTCCTTCTCCTTCTCCTTCTCCTTCTCCTTCTCCTTCTCCTTCTCCTTCTCCTTCTCCTTCTCCTTCTCCTTCTCCTTCTCCTTCTCCTTCTCCTTCTCCTTCTCCTTCTCCTTCTCCTTCTCCTTCTCCTTCTCCTTCTCCTTCTCCTTCTCCTTCTCCTTTTCCTTTTCCTTCTCCTTCTTTTCTCACACACACACACACACACACACACACACACACAATAACAATGGATTAAAAAAGATGGTGGGACTGAGCCAGACAGACAAGTGTAGGTTCTGCAAGACAAACAGAAAGTACTAGTCACCTTCTTTTGGAATGTAAAAAATTATCAGAACAACTTTGCACACAATGGCACAACAAAGTATGCAAAGTGATTCATTGGCATATCTGCAAAAATTTCAACATCCCAGTTCCAGTAAACTCATGTAAAGGCAAACCAAGTGTGATCATTAAAGGTAGACATTTGTTAAATTTTGCATTGTTCAGTTAAGCGGTTTCTCCTGCGAAGATTTTCAAAGATTTTCCCTTTGATCCAATATGGCTGCCAGACCATGTGACACATGATGGTCATTTTTATGAAAATCCTGTTCAAATTTCAAGTCAATTGGATGAAAGTTCAGGATTTTATAAATTCAGCCAAGGTTGACCTTTTGGTCCATTTTGACATCAAAAATAATTGGTAGTTGAATTCAATGACCAAATGTGCAAATCCTGTTCAAATTTCAAGTGAAAGTTGAGGATTTTAGAAATCTGGTCTATGTTGACATTTTTTGGCCTATGTTGACCTCAAAAATAGTTGGTGGTTGAATTGAGTGTGGTGATAAGAATATCTTGTTCAAATTTCAAGTCAATTGCATGAAAATTTACAATTTTAGAAATTCCGGCCGATGTTGACCTAAAACATAATTGGTGGTTGAATTAAGTGACCTGATATGCAAATCCTGTTCAAATTTCATGTCCATCACATAGATGAAAATTGAGGATTTCAGAAATTTGGCCTTTGATCTTTTGGCCTATGTTAACCTCAAAAATAGTTGGTAGCTGAATTTATTGACCTGATATGCAAATTGTCTTCAAATTTCAAGTCCATTGGATGAAAATTGAGGATTTTAGAAAATTGGCTAATATTGACCTTTGGCCTATGTTGACCTCAAAAGTGACCACTATATGACATGCTCATGTAACATGTGGTAAAGTTTCAATTTCCTCCGCTAAACGGTTTTCTATGTAAGCTCTTAACAAAATGCAGACACGATGTACGGCGTACGCCATACGTACGTACGCTATCGATAGCTTAACCCTGCTTTTTGCTTCACGAGCGCAGGGTAAATAAGGACGTCATGTTCATGTACGACCTGATGATCCCATCGAGCCTGAACATCGAAAACAAAGCTTTGCGACCAGGCGTTGTTCTCAGGAGCAAAGCCTTTTAACCAGACATCGTTCTCAGGAACAAAAAGGAAAAGACAGCATTGCTGACTGAAATATCAGTAGCCAGCGGTTTTTGGCTTAAATAATGCAGAAATCAAGAAATGACCAAATACCTGGACCTCCAAAATGAGATCAAGAGATCATGGATTCTGAAGAGCATCAAAATTGCACCAGTGATAATTGGAGCAACAAGAATAATCACTGAGATTTATAAAACCTTCCCTGGGAATATTACCACAAATGAACTACAATTTGAGGCAGTTCGGTGATGGTGATGACCTGAAAAGAGCCCTCAGAACAAAACTCTGATAACAACAAAGTTGAACAGCTTGGTCCATGAACTGTGATCCCTTACTGAAGCGAATGTGGATGCTTTGAGTCCTCCGAGGACTTCGTTCAATCTCCTCAAACTCTGAAATGGAGATAACAATCAACACACACACACACACACACACACACACACACACACACACACACACACACACACACACACACACACACACACACACACACACACACACACACACACACACACACACACACACACACACACACACACACACACACACACACACACACACACACACACCTCTTGGATTATTGTTACTTTTCTAAACTTCTCTATCTTTTCAGTTCTTTTTTTTGTTTGTTTAATTTTAGGCCTTGTTGAAGACAATACAGTCTGTAATTGCAGCCTTTAACATTAAAAAGTAAATAAATATATCCTGTATTTGGGGCCACAACCAATACCAGACTGTGGTGTAATGTTTGGCATGTCCGCTCTGAGTCTGGGAGCTCGATGGTTCACCCCACTGCTGTGTTTTAACAAAGACTTTAAAAACTCGAGAGTGCATAAAACACGATACCTTTGCAGTGTTACACAAGGAAATTCGATGCAGAAGGAGACAATTCGGCCCATCATTCCTGCACCACATCAACACCAGACCAATTTTATCCGTCACACAACACAGTTTATTTGGGGGAATGAGGGGAGGAATGTGGATGAGCCATTGTGGCATGCCAAGTGATACCCCAAGGGTATCAAAATAAAAATTGGGAAAGATATTAATTTTAATTATTTATAAATTAAAAAAAATTCTGTGGGTGGGGCGAAGGCGCCCAAGAAACAAGAAAGACGTAACCACACACCACCCCTTGATGAGACCCCCACAGACACGACACTCCACACAGATGCATACAATCAATAACGCTTTGAATTCAGATGAAAAAGTTAAATTTTCATTTTGCCTAATCTCCACATGCCTGCCGTATCATGAAGATGTTTTTTTTTTTTTTTCCACAAACTCCATACCAGTTTTTACATGCGTTGTTTTCAGTAATGGCTTCTTAGAGTCAGGTCAGGTCAGATTAGATCTGTGACTTGCTCCAGGTACCTGTACTAACCTGTTCCATGATCGGGTTGTTGGCGACTAAACCGTCTTCCCTACCAAGTTTCTTGGTGAGGAGGGTATATGATATGGACACCCAGCAGGATGAAGAACAAAACCTGTCAAAGGGCAGAGGAGCTCTTTGTGAGCCAACGGCCATCCATATCTAATGCCCAACTGTGTCTGCGGTCGTCCTCCTGCAGTTGGGTTACTTTTTATTAGGAGGTTGGTGGCAGGATTTGCACTCCGGCCACCGTAAAACCCTTCATTCCGCAAAGCATTCTAAAAGCATCCAAAAAAATCTGAAAACCCACTCCGTGGGAGTACCTCCTGTGCAGCTGCACTTCGTAGGGCAGCTCACCGGATGACGGGATTGGGGCAAAGCCTTCGTGACCCCCAATCTTTGATAAGAGGAGGGAAACCACGGGGCAACCTTCCCGGGTCAGATTGCAGGAGAGTGTGTCGGGGTGGTGCTGAGGTGTCCTCCACCAGACGGCGGTCTCCTTGGTTTAACCTGAGGCGCTCCCTTTGGGTGGGTGCCTGGAACGTCCTATCCCAAAGAGAGGATGATCACTTGTCTCTTTTATCATCGGGGCTCAAGTGGTTGGACATCGGTATTGCAGCACTTTCTGAGTTTCCGAGACCGGATAATGGCGAGTGGTTACACCAACTATTGGTCTGGTCGCTCTGATGGTTACTATGCCCAAGGAGTTTCTGGAGCCGTATCAAGAGTATGACAATGCGAAACTTTAAAATTATTTACTTCGCGGATCGTAACTTGCATTCATTTAATTATTCACAATATAGGGAATCGTTAATGCTTCAAAAATTCTCCAACTTAAACCCAGATGGTGACGTAAATTTGTTTAAGCATGAGTTCTGATAGTCGAATATTATATCAAATATATGCCTGGTGTTGGCTTAATGGTTTGGGTGGTGGGCTTGGGATCCTAGGATCCTGACTTCAAATCCCACTCGGCAGTTCAATTAATACCAGGTGGGATTGACTCTGCCTGTCATCCTTCTGAGGTCGGCAAAATGAGTGCTAGCTTGCTGGTAACCCGTGTCGGAGTGGCGACCCGTCCAGGATTGTGCCCAGTAGCCAAGGAGACTGATTCGGCAGTACCAACGCTCTGCACAAAGTATGGTCCCGATGGATGGATGGATGGTCCAATAAGATGACTCCAATGATAATTGAGGTAACCGGTCAACGAGCGTATTATGAGACAAAGGATTTGTCACTCGTTGGGTGTCATTTCCCTGGTCTCTGAATGTTCTCCGTCATCAGAGAACTGAGTCGAGTGATCTCACCGTGAAGTCGAGTGATCTCACCGTGAAGGACGCATTCTATGCCACAATCAAATCTGTGGTTGATCAGTGCCCCGGGCGAGATACTCTTCGAGTCTTGGGAGATTTAAATGCATCGACTGGAACTGAAAAGGATGGTTATAAGATATGTGTTGTTCCCCATGGGTCTGGAACTGTGAACTAGAAGAGCACGAATTTCCTTGACTTTGCAAGAAGTCATGGACTTAGGGTGGCTGGTTCGTGGTTTCAATGCCCACAGGCTCATCACTGGACTTGGTATTCCAACGCTGGTGGTGTGGCAAAGAAGATTGATCATGTGCTTGCTGATTGTCGCTTAAGGATGTTCCAGAACTGCAGGGTCTGCCGGAGTGCTCAGTTCCCCAATACTGACCACAGGCTTGTTGTTGCAACTCTGAAGTTGCAGCTTAAATCCAGGAGAATGGTACCATCCCAGCCTTGGCTGGATGTTGGCAAGGTCAAGGATGAGAGGGTAGCTGAGGAGTTTGCGAACAGGCTGAGTGGAGATTTGGGGGATCCTGAAGAGTTGTGGAGTGCCTTCAAGACCACTGTCCTTGATGTTGCCGGGAGATGTCTTGGAACTCACCGTTGGGCGAAGAAGAATTTTGCCTCTCAAGGGACACTGGATACCATTGACTAGAATCACAGGGCCAGGCTGAATGGCAGAGCTGAGCTGTTTAGGGAGCTGAGGCGTAAAACTGAATGTGCACTCAGCGTGGACAAGGAGGCCAATGTGCGAGGAATCTGGGAAGGGGTAGAGCATCACCTGTGGTCAAGAGATTGTCGTCCTGCTTGGAGAAATTTGCGCATTGCATTCCTCCAAGCCTGTTCCTCGGTGTCCTGCAGTTAGAGCAGTGGGTGGTGAGCTCTTGATAGAGGCGTCCGAAGTGAAGGCCCGCTGCGCCAGTTACTTTGAGCGGCTGTACCAGGCTGATCCACCGGCTGTTGAGTTGGATGTCAGGGGTGTTGCAATCCCTATTGCTGACCCTCCAATCAACTGTGGTTCACCTTCGTTTGTGGAAACACAGGCTGTGTTGAACCCGTTGAAATGGGGTAAAGCTCCTGGAATCCGTGGCATCCATGCTGAACTTCTCAAGGCTGGTGGAAATGCTGTACTTGTGTAATTACATGCAGTACTGTGCTCTGCCCAGAACACAGGCATGATCCCAACTGACTGGAAGAATGGCCTTGTTGGCCCTCTCTGGAAAGGGAAGGGTGATCACCAAGACTGCAACAACCACTGAGGGGTGACGCTGCGCTCAGTACCGGGCAACATCTTTGCTCAAATAATTTGTGATAGGGTTCTCCGCCATCTACTTGAGCACCAGCGTCTAGAGCAGTCAGGCTTTACACCAAAGATGTCAACGATTACTGTATCCTTGCTATTCGGGTCCTCACCGGATGCAGACAATAGTTTTGGCAGGGGAAGCTTGTAGCCAATGTTGATCTCTGTAAAGCTTTTGAATCAGTGAATTGGGATGCCCTCTGGAGAATTCTCAGTTTTCGTGGGGTGCCACCAAAACTGATCAATCTGATGTCTGAACTATACTCTGGTCCTGAGAGTGCTGTGAGATGTGGTGATACCATCTCTGACTTATTTCCAGTTGCTACTGGAGTTCATCAGGGGTGTGTTTTGGCCCCCATACTTTTCAGCACTTGTATGGACTGGATTCTGGGGAGGATGTCGGAGAGATCAAGCTGCGGTGCATCGTTTGGGAATGTCAAGATTTCTGACTTTCATTTTTTCAGTTGATGCAGTCATCCTTGCGGAGACTAGATATCCTTTTGGGAGCCCTCGAGGTGCTGAATGAGGAATTTGAGCCACTGGGATTATGGGTTTCCTGGGTCAAAATTGAGATCCAGGCTTTCAATGACATCTTGGATATCTGTACCTATTTGTGGTGAGGATGTTGAGGTCACGGAGAGATTCACTTACCTTGGCATTTCTATTCATGTCTCTGCTGGCTGGAAGCCAGAGGTCAACAGACGTCTGGGTCGGGCCTGGGGAGTCATTGATTCCTGGATCATGGGGTGCAGCGCTGCCGGTACCTGTGTGGGAGGAGGAAAGTCCGAGTCTTCAGGTCCTTGGTGTTTCCAGTCTTGCTCTGGGGTTGTGATACTTGGTCACTGACCAGGCATCTGAGAAGGAGACTTAATTCCTTTGGTACCAGGTCTCTTCGGAGAATCCTTGGCAATCGCTGGTTGGACTTTGTATCCAACGAGTGATTGCTGAGAGAGACTCAAATGAGATTTGTTACTTGCATAGTCCGTGAGCATCAGCTGCGGCTGTTTGGACATGTGGCTCGTTTTCCTGACGCTGATCCTGCTTACCAGATTCCCTCAGCGAAGGAGACTAGTGAGTGGAGGAGGCTGATGGGCCGACCACGTTCCTCATCGTTGCAGCAGGTTGATCGGCATCTCAACGAGATGGAGGATGGGCCAGGCATCTGCCTGGGGGATGGCCAGACGGATGCCCCTGGAGTACCGGCAGAAAGTGGATGCAGCGACGCGCTGCTCCGGCGCATGCTCTCGTACTTGACCTGACCTGACCTGACCTTACCTTCTTTCTTGCCAGCTCTCCATGGAGGGCAGCTTTCTGAAGGGAACGGGATATTGTTGATCATGAACACTGACCCCCATCCTGGACATGGTATTGCAGATCTTTCAGTCATTTTGGATTTACAGTGACATCCCAAACCAGATTCCTGCTTGCCCGGCTGCTGAGTTTGGATGGGTGATCTGATCTGGTAGAGGCTGGGTGGTATGATACGTCTTCCATTCCTTCATGATGGATTCGCCGAACTCAAGGGGATAATGAGATTCTTATAACCCTTGCCTGAATGGTGCTTCTCCATCATTCTATATCTGATTTCTTTGGAAAGTTCCTTGGTTTTCATGCTTGCCTTGTTGGTTGACCAAGTGAGTTGCACCTTAAAACTCTGCATATAAGTGGGAGAGCTTTGTTTTTCAAGTTAAACCACTGATTACATACAGATGAAGCCAATTACACTTATTTTGTAACTTTCAAATAAATAATTTTCCCCTGAATTGGTTTTGGGTGAATTGGGCAAAAGTTTGAATACTTACTGAGAATCATCTGATTTTTATTTGTTAATCAAACTTATTAACATTTTATCTGTACTTTTTTAAAGCTTTATCACTTTGGAGTAGTTTGTGAAGACTCTATATGTTAAGTTTGATTTGAAAGCATCATGAAATCAGCTCAGGTGGCATTGAGAAGGGGGTGGGGGTGGGGGTGGGGGGGGGGTCATGAATGATTTTGCAAGCCACTGCAGCTGAGTCTAGCTAGGCCTGGAATCAATCTAGTAGCCCTGTACTGATCCCTCTCTATCACAGCTTCGGCCTTCCTGACTCGTGGTGACCAAAACTGCACACAATATTCTCGATAGGGCTTCGTTAAGTGTTCAAGAATACATGGCACTCTACTTCAATTTTCATTAAAATAATATTACACATCGTTTTAATAAATCCGGAAGTTTAGCGCCACTGAAGGAGTCTCAGACATCACCTTTATGGCCTTAAATACACTGTAATAAGATGACATTGAGTCGCAGTTTAGAAGATTGAGGCTTTTTTGCTCACCATAGAACACAGCATCAATCAGACTCATACTTTCATATTGGCAAGTATTCTTCATCACAATCACCTCTTGCACAGCACGCCCTCTCATGCTGTATATCGGCGTATATATTGTTGCGAATTCGCGCCCGCCGGCGCGGGAATGGCCGTAGAAGGAGAGAGGTGAGGGTGGTGGAGGGTTTAATCGGCGGTGGTTTGATGGTTTCGGCGGTGGTTTGATGGTTATGGCGGTTGAGACGTGGTTGGTTCAAAATAAAGAAAGAACAAAAAAACGGCTATCTCAAAGCGTCGCAGTCCAAATAAATCACATAAATTCCCTCTAAACAACGGGTTTGGGGCTAACTACACATGTACTTAGAGTTATCTCACCTAAGGGCCTTGAATGGTGGTTTGCGAATTTCCACAGCCGTAACAATATATATATATATATATATATATATATGTATATGTATATGTGTATATATATATATATATATATATATATATATATATATATATATATATATATATATATATATTTATATATATATATATATATATATATATATATATATGTATATATGTATTTGTGTATATATATATATATATATATATATGTATATGTATATGTGTATATATTGTTACGGATTCACGCCCGCCGGCGTGCGGACGGCCACGTAACTCGAATCGCGGCACGTCGCCCACCGGACGGACAATCCAGTCGTGACCCTCTCGGACTAACGCCGGGAACCAGTCACGGGTGGACCTTTCAGTCTCACCGCGATCGAGCCAATCGGCCCCCGCGTGGGATAGGGTTGCTCGCCAAATTCGACCTACCTAAGTACCCACACGGAGGGTAGACTGGGCGATCGCACCTCGCCGCAGGTCGACTTCGGACACGGGCCACTTAAGCGACCCGTTCCGTACTATCGGGATAACCGAGCGGTGTTATCGTCGGCCTCGACGGTTCGATTAATTATCGGGCGTATTCAGCCCACTACCAACCCTTTACGTGAAGCAAGATGAGGATTCAATGAAAGAAATGACGAAGCGAAGCGGGAAAACAGTTCAACATAAAGCACATTTATTCGCGATGAACGGAAAGCACACATATACAATTCCACCAAAAGCACATAGAAAAGGAGAAGACAAAAAGCAAATGCGACTATGCAGATCTAATACCGACCACGCGAGCACACGGCAACACTTATACAATTTTACTTCACAGACGGCGCCGACAACACACATTCCCAAAGCAAAAGAAAAGAGAACCACCCTCCAGGATGAGGGGGTAGGCGGGCCTGGGGCCGAGACCGTGTCGGGCCTACCCGTCTGATGATGAGACGCGGAGCGGCGGTGGTGCCTCAACTCCGCGGGCCTCGCGGACAGTGTCCGGCAGGGGGTGGGAAGGGGGCCCCCTTCCGTCGCACTATCTCAGCGCGGGGGGAAACAGGAGGGGGTTGCTGATGCTCGGGGAAAGGAGGATATAACCCTGTCTCGGGTCCCGCGGCGAGCGTCTCCTCCTCCACCTCGGTCGCGTTGCTGGCCTCTCTGGTGTGCAGCTCCCGGCACCGACGCGAGCACCCCCTCGTCTGCCTTCGCCGCCGCCGCCTCTCCACAGCTCCGTCCTCTTCGCTCCGACTCCGCGAACTCCCAACTGCACTCCTTCCAACGCACACCCTTTTCTGACGAACGCAGCCGCTTATATAAGCCCCGTGGCTTCGCCTTTGACCCCCTGCCTTCGACCTTTCACCTCGCTCCCCATTGGCCCGAGAAAAAGTGGGCGTGAATGCTTTTTGATCCATGAATTTGCATATAGCGACCGCCCTCCAACGCCCTGGAGGCGGGGCCAAATCGCCCCTCGCTCACCGATTGGACGGAACAAAAGTGGGCGTGAGTGGTTTTTGATCCGTTTTTCTGCGGAAAGTCCGTGGTTTTGTACACGCTGTTCGGCGCGCGCCCTGCACGAGTCCAATACCGGTACCCACAAGCGGCGCAAGAACGGTGGCGATGCGACGGTTGCGAGGTGTGACGGTAAAGGTCGTGGCTGTTGTGGTAAAGCGGCGTTGTGGTGGGTGGTTGATGTTGTGATGACTGCTGAGACGTGGTTGGTGGTGGTAATCATGGCGGTTGGTCCAAAATAAAGATAGTAAAAGAAAAACGGCTATCCTGAAGAGTCGCAGCACGCATGAATGACATTTATTCCCTCTAGACAACGGGTTTGGGCCTAACTACACATATACTTACCGAGATATCTCACCTAAGGGACCTGAATGGTGGTTTGCGAATTTGGTAACCACAACAATATATATATATATATATATATATATATATATATATATATATATATATATATATATATATATATATATATATATATGTATATATATATATATATATATATATATATGTATGTATATCATGGTTCTTGGAAGTATTATGAAGGAGATTTGTGTTATGCAGTGTTCAAGCATATAATTGAATTTAAAAGGGTTTAAAGGCGAACATAAAATATATTCCAGGGTTGACCACCGTTTTCTCGAGGGGCTATTACATCACCCCATCTAACATGTTACATAAGTAATTCTTCCCTGTTGTGCACGCCATTATGACATACTTAAAAACGGGAAGCTTAATGTTTGCAATGATTTTCAATTTTGTTTGACTGCCAGGAAGGCAGAGTAAAAGTATTATCTCACTCCTATCTGCACATGTGCGTTCAGGATGAGCCAATATACGGTAAAACAGCAGTCTTCTCTTTCTGTTCATGTTCCGATTCGTGTTCAACATAGAACATTCAATTTAAATATGTTGTTCCTCGATCATAAACTGAAAAGATGGAGCAACAGACATAATCCAATTGCTTAACCCCACTCTTCGTTTCACATGCGTGGGTTAATAATGCATGTTTCTTCTTTGCTTGACACTCGGTAGTGAAAAAGGACAGACCACGGAAACTGACAAACAACCATAGGTTGGCAATCTCTTAGTGTCAGCTTTGATTGTTCTAATGGTCCCCTCCTGCTGTGTGTGTGTGTGTGTGTGTGTGTGTGTGTGTGTGTGTGTGTGTGTGTGTGTGTGTGTGTGTGTGTGTGTGTGTGTGTGTGTGTGTGTGTGTGTGTGTGTGTGTTCATATCTATTTATATATATATATATAATATTCTGCGCCCCCTTTCAAAATTTTCACCTTTTGTTGCCTTATAGCCTGGAATTGTTATATTAAATCAGACTTTTTCACCTTTATTTACACATTGTAACCCACAACTTCCAAGTGAAAAACACATTCTACAAATTTCATAAAATTAAATAAAAATACAAAACTAGAATACATTGGTGATTATTTATTGGTGTGTGTGTGTGTGTGTGTTTATGTATATATGTCAAGACACACACACACACACACACACACACACACACACACACACACACACACACACACACACACACACACACACACACACACACACACACACACACACACACACACACACACACACACACACATACACACACACACAGTCGAGGCCAATAATATTGGCACCCTTGCACTTTTTTCAAATATCTCACAATTTTCTCTAAAAATAAGTTGAAATTGACAAAAGTATTTGTTCTCCACAATTCTTTATCTCACTGTTAATATTACAGAACCTTTGTTTTTGGTTCAGAATTTAATATATCCTTTAAAATCAGAAAAGAAATAGATATGGCATTGACAAAATTATTGACACCCTGGACTTAATATTTGGGAGCACAGCCTTTGGACAAAATAACTGCAGTCAAGCGCTTCCTATAGCCATGAATGGGCTTCCTACACATCTGTACTGGCAGTTTGACCAAACACTCTTCTTGTGCAAACTGCTCCAGTTCTCCCAGATTTGAAGGGTACCTTCTCCCAACTGCTGTTTTTAGATCTCCCCACAGGTGTTCAATGGGATTTAGATCTGGACTCATTGCTGGCCACTTCAGAACAGTCCAGTGTTTTGTCTTGAACCATTCCTGGATGCTCTTTGAAGTGTGTTGGGGTCATTGTCCTGCTGCAAGACCCGTGACCTTCGACGGAGACCCAGCTTTCTGACACTGGGTTGAACATTGCACTCCAAAATGCTTTGGTAATCTCCTGATTTCATGATGCCGTGCACACATTCAAGGCACCCAGTGCCAGAGGCAGCACAGCAACCCCAAAACATCACTGAACCTCCTCCAGGTTTGACTGTAGAGAAGGTGTTCTTTTCTTTGAAGGCTTCATTTTGTTTTCTCTTAACATGGAGATGATGTGCTTTACCAAAAAGCTCTAATTTTGTCTCATCTGTCCCCAGGACATTCTCCCAGAAGGATTTTGGCTTGTTCAGGTCTGTTTTGGCAAACTCCAGTCGTGCTCTCTCTCAGCAGTTGGGCCCTCCTGAGTCTCCTACCATGGAACCGCCTTTCATCGAGTTGGCGAGCTGTTGAAACTTGTTGTTGAAATTTGTTGAGGCGCGAGTTGAAACTCTCATACCTTGTGTCTGAAGGTCAGCTTGAATCTGTTTGGCAGTTGATTGAGGTGCTTTCTCCACCATTCAAACAATCCTTCGCTGAAGTCTTCGATGAAGTTTTCTCTTGCTACCACGTCCAGGGAGGTTGGCTGTTGTGCCATGGGCCTTAAACTTCCTGATAACATTGCATATGGTGGACACAGGAACATCAAGGTCTCTGGAGATGGACTTGTAACCTTGAGATTGTCCATGCTTGACGACAATCTTGTGTCTGACCTCCTCAGACAATTCTCTGGTTTGTTTTCTTTTCTACTTGCTCATTGCAGTACACGCAGTGACGCAAAACAGCAGAATGACTTCTTTTCTCCATTCAAACTGGTTGAATGAGTGATTTTTATATTGCAGGCACCTGCAACTCAACACAAGTGAGTTCATTTCCAGAGTTAAGGAGAATCACCTGCTTGAAATCTAATTATTTCCAACAACTTCTAAAAGGTGCCAATAATATTGTTCGGGCCATTTTTTTGTTTTCTTTGTGGAATAAGCTAAGATTTAGGATTATTTTTCAGCTTTTTCTGTTTTGTTCCACTGCAAACCAAACAAGTCTGAAGACGACGATGGTTGACGAGCGGTATTTGACGATGTAGATTGTTTCAGAAGACAAGGATGAGACAATGTAATAATGTTTGACCAAGTTATGAAAATGATCAACATGATGTGGTACGGGTGACAGGTTATTAGCTGCAAAATGTTGAAAACCCGGTTTCGTTCAACAACTTTAAAAATTTGACCTTTGCATAACCTTTAAAGGTCACAAAACAATGTTGTGGACATTAAAATAGGGAAACAGGATACGTGCTATAGCTTATTGGAGTTAGTTCGTTGAAGCAGGTCGAAAACCCGGTTCGATTCCCACAACTTTGAAAATTTGACCTTTTTGAACGTTAAAGGTCAAAGGTCAAGGGTTATGACCTTTGGTGCAAAACTTCCTCTGGAACATTCCAGGAACAATATAACGTCTTATTGGCTATATGGCATTTCGCACTCCTCGGATTATCCATACTTTGATGAAATCAGCGTAAAAACAAGCTTGAAGGGGGCGCCACGGGCAAGGTGTTTGAGATAGAGCAAAATGGTTTCAAGACTTTAGGTGGGGAATGACCTCAAGATTATGCAAAAAAATATTGTCATCCTAGCTCTCAAAGTTTTGGCGGTTGTATGATTGTTACGTCAAAATTCGAAATTTTCTAAGTCCGTGACCTTGTGACCTTGACCTTGGGTTGAAAACGAAAAATCGAGCTCCGTGGGGCTATGCAGGTGCCATTGGGCTAACCAAATACCAAAACCCCTGCCAGATTCGACAAACCCCTCAGAGAAGATGGATTTTTACGTCAAAATTCGCAATTTTCTAAGTTCGTGACCTTGTGACCTTGACATTGGGACGAAAATGAAAAATTGAGCTCCGTGGGGCTATGCAGGTGCCATTGGGCTAACCAAATACCGAAACCCCTATCAGATTTGACAAAACCCTTCAGAGAAGATGCAAATTGAAATCGGCTACCCCCTAAAAACACAATTCGCAATTTTCTAAGGTCGTGACCTTGTGACCTTGACCTCGGGACAAAAATGAAAAATCAAGCTCCTTGGGGCTATGAAGGTGCCATTGGGCTAACCAAATACCGAAACCCCTATCAGATTTGACAAAACCCCTCAGAGAAGATGCAAATTGAAATCGGCTACCCCCTAAAAACACGTTTTTTGGGCGTGGCTCCACCCATAATGTGCGCACCACACCCATTTTCATGAAAACACAACTAGATCATGATATACACCTCCCACCAAAATTTTATCAGGATCGGATCAAAACCCACGGAGCTATGCTCGGGACAGACACAGACAGACAACAATAACGAATATAGTGGTCACTTATTTTTTTTGTGAAAATATTTTTTTGTGAACCAATAAAATAATACATCTGTGGATACTAAAATATTTTTTAATTTCAACAATTTTGTGGAAGAAATGGTGCATTATTTGAAAAAAGTGCAAGGGTATCAATATTTTTGGCCACGACAGTATGTTGGGTAGTCGATGGAGTTGAAAAAAAAAATTCTTTTGAAAAATTTTTTTTCGATAAAAATTTTTTTTTCGATTAAAAATTTTTTTTTCAATCTATTTGATCTACCCTTATTTGTTGGTCGTGGTGTCAGTCTGTCCGTGTGTGTGTTTGTCGGGGGTTTTTGATCCCCTTGCAGTTCGATTTTTATGAAATTTGGGTAGTTGGACCAGTTTATGACCTCGTTGTGCCGCGTAGGTACTGGTTGCGAATGTATGGAGTTTGGTTGCCCAGCAACGGGACTTTGAAATTTTTGAAAAATCATTTAAAAATTTTATTTTCAAAAATCGGGCCACGACCGACTGTGGGCAGTACATTCAGCCATATTGTCAAAAATTTCCAGCCGGATCCTATGAAAACTGTCGGAGAAGATAGACTTTGAAAGAACCCTGGTCGAAAACAATAAAAAAACGAAGTTCGTTATATCTCAGAGACTATGAGTCAGATATACATGAAACTGGTATGGTAGGTTCATGGTATGTCCTAGTTATGTGTGAGAAAGAACCGTTGCTATGGACCCCTTCATTGTCTAGCAACGGCCGAAAAACCTCTGTGGGGGTATTTTAACGAAAAAACAATCTGCAGCATTAACCCTTGAAGCTAGAATCATGAATTTTCTTGTGCTTAATCCTCAGGTCATTCCCCATCAAACGGGCCCATCGCGTCAGGTTCTATTGGGTAGTCGACTACCCATGTCCGCCTACCGGCTTGTATATACGTATATATGTTTCCTCCATAACTCCAAAACCATGAAACCTATCAGCCTGAAACTTTGCATGCATACTTTGGGAACTCAAAGGGAGTGCATGAGTAAACATTGAGTGTTTGGATTTATTAAAATACCCCTTTTGAAGATAATTAACCACCTTATTTAAATATATCCTTTACCAGGTCTATCCTCGGGACACCGCTCTCGATGGGGTCTTAAGGCGAATCCTCTTTTACCTTGCGGGGTCGTAATTTGGCCTTGTTCGGCCTGCTCAACAATGCCTTCAGTTGGAACAGGCCACAACAGTCTATTCACGATAAAGCACTCAAAATGTTTATTTTTTCACTTTCCTCACTCGTATCATCGAATGGCTGATCTACATACACTATGAATCACTGTATACATCGGTTTTGTAATTGCTATAGTTTTTAAATTTGGAGCTTGAAGCGAGATTTCATGCATTGTATGATGCATTTTTCCATGATCTATTCTCACGGACAAATTCAAATTTATAATCGAAATATAATTTGAGTTTGAAGAATCGGATCATGTGGATTAAATCACACTATCTGGAGTGAAATCTGAAAATGTTAAGAAATCGGCGATGTTTTTAATTTTTTGTGGGTATGTACCATTGCTATTGCTTGCCAAGCCAGCTTTTCCTTATCAACCATTTAATTGAAGTGCTTGCTTGAGTGCTCAAGCCACTTGCCGAGCGCCCTACAGTCGATAGTGGTACAATTCTTGTCCCGATCGGGATGTACATTCAGCAGTTGCAACAAGGTAGAACTACGTATTGGTAGATTTCGATCTGTAAAGAAGAGACTCTCTGCAGGTGTGTGTGCATGCCTGCGTGCTTGGTTACGGGCACCGTGGTGGTAATGTTTCATCCCGTATCTTATGTTTATGATGTATGGCGTAAGTTTTAACTTTTAACCTCAGCAGTGTATGAGCGATCAGGTTTTCCTTTGTCATAATCACTGTTTCAAAAGCAATTTGTTATTTTATATGAACCGTGTGTGCTTTACAAAGGTTATATAGTTTCTCTTTGTGAGTTTCAGAGCAAAATACATTTGATAACTTCCGATTTCCGAGCCGTTTACCGTATTGACATGTTTTCTAAATTACCGAGCCAAATTTCTACCTGTGACATGACGATTGCCAGCTGTTTATAAAATGGAGAGTAAAAGGGATGAAAGAGAGAAAAAAGCAAGAATTAGAATTAATAAGGAGAACTGTAAAAAAAATTAAAAATAAGTGTGAAAGGAACATAGAACAAAGATGTCGGGAAGAACCCAAATAGATACATTTCAACATTTACTCCCCAGGCTCAAACGCACCACCATCTATAAGCTATCAGAGGTCCAACAGCAGGGAAGCACAGTCCACACAGCATCAGGGAAGCATAGTCCACACAGCATCAGGATATGGTACAAACGTAATCAAACGGAAGACCGAAAGGGAACCTAAAGAAGCACAGAACAAAGTTGCAGTCATCAGGAGTCAATAAATGTAGCGCTTTTGCAATTGTTCTGTCCATTTTCCTACTCCAACAATCCTGGACTGGTTTGGTTGAGTCCACATTTACGTTCAATTTTATTTTATTTTCCTCATAAAATGATGAATATTTTATATATATATATATATATATATATATATATATATATATATATATATATATATATATATATACATTTTAATTTTTGGTTGTGTGCAATAGCCCAGAGACAAATTAACTTCCTTGCGTTGGAATCACAAACATGGCTTCAGCAGTTATTGAGGTAGGTTGGGCAAGTTAACCTCCGCCATCGAAGATCGGAGGTTACTGTTTTCACCCCTTTCTGTTTGTTACTTACTAAATCTAAAGATTTCGTAAGTATATTGATGACTTCCGTTTCTGTTTGTTACTTACGAAATCTAAAGATTTTGTAAGTATATTGATGCCTTCCGTTTCTGTTTGTTTGTTTGTGTGTTTGTTTGTGTTTGTTACTTACGAAATCTAAAGATTTTGTAAGTATATTGATGACTTCCGTTTCTGTTTCTTTGTTACTTACGAAATATAAAGATTTCGTAAGTATATTGATGCCTTCCGTTTCTGTTTGTTTGTTTGTTTGTTTGTAGGCACGATAACTCGAGAACGGAAGAAGCTACCAATGTCAAATAACACCACGTGATTCAGGAGGGTGGTGGCTAGCGCTGATTAGATTTTGGTCAAAATCGGTCAAAGGTCAAGGTCAATGTGAGGTCAAACATCCAAAACATTCGATTTTTGATGGTTTGGTACAGAATCATCGTAGAAACTTCTGGTTTGCTTCTCTACCTTCTTTCGAGACAGCTTTTATTTGACAAGGTCAGAGGTCAAGTTGACGATTTCGTAAGTACCAGTCTATGACTGCTTGTTTGTTTGTTTGTTTGTCGGCACGATAACTCGAGAACGGAAGAAGCTACCAATGTCAAATTACACCACATGATTCAGGAGGGTGATGGCTAGTGCTGATTAGATTTTGGTCAAAATCGCTCAAAGGTCAAGGTCACAGTGAGGTCACATTCGATTTTTGATGGTTTGGTACAGATAACTCGAGAACGGAAGAAGCTACCAATGTCAAATTACACTACTTGATTCAGGAGGGTGATGGCTAGTGCTGATTAGATTTTGGTCAAAATCGGTCAAAGGTCAAGGTCACAGTGAGGTCAAATATTCGATTTTTGATGGTTTGGTCCAGATAACTCGAGAACGGAAGAAGCTCCCAATGTCAAATTACACCACGTGATTCAGGACGGTGATGGCTAGCGCTGATTAGATTTTGGTCAAAATCAGTCAAAGGTCAAGTTCACAGTGAGGTCAAACATCCAAAACATTCGATTTTTGATGGTTTGGTACAGAATCATCGTAGAAACTTCTGGTTTGCGTCGCTACCTTCTCTCGAGACAGCTTTTATTAGACAAAGTCAGAGGTCAAGTTGACGATTTCGTAAGTACCAGTCTATGACTGCTTGTTTGTGTGTTTGTTTGTTTGTTTGTAGGCACGATAACTCGAGAACAGAAGGAGCTACCAATGTCAAATTACACCACGTGATTCAGGAGGGTGATGGCTCGTGCTTATTCGAGTTTGGTCAAAATCGGTCAAAGGTCAAGGTCACAGTGAGGTCAAACATCCAAAAAATGATAACTCGAGAACGGAAGAAGCTACCAATGTCAAATTTCACCACGTGATTCAGGAGGGTGGTGTCTCGCGCTGATTAGATTTCGGTCAAAATCGGTCAAAGGTCAAGGTCACAGTGAGGTCAAACATCCAAAACATTAGATTTTTGATGGTTTGGAACAGAATCATCGTAGAAACTTCTGGTTTGCGTCGCTACCTTCTCGAGTGACAGCTGTTATTAGACAAGGTCAGAGGTCAAGTTGATGATTTCGTAAGTACCAGTCTCTGACTGCTTGTTTGTTTGTTTGTAGGCACGATAACTCGAGAACGGAAGAAGCTACCAATGTCAAATTACACCACGTGATTCAGGAGCGTGGTGGCTCGCGCTGATTAGATTTTGGTTGAAATCGGTCAAAGGTCAAGGTCACAGTGAGGTCAAACATAATTCCATAAATTACTGTGGAGAAATGGAGTATTTTTGCTTCGCTCGACATTATGAGTTCGTTTTTACTTCGATTTTTATTTTGTCTTAGTTTTTTGCGATCGCTTAGGACGCTTAAAACTCGGTTGTCGAAATTCTGGTAAAAATCGGATGTTTTGGAGACGTTTTAAGATCGTATAAAAAATATTTCACTCGACGCGTCACGGGTCGGCCCATGATGCAGTGCGCTCGAGCAGACGCGTCGTTGAGTCACGTATGGTTTTGCGTGTGCGCTGACGGTGTTTTCGATAAAGATGGTGTTTAAAAGTCATTTTTTTACCCCAATAAAGGTTATCGTCGCATGCCTGACTCGCTGAGCCGTCGGATTATGTAAAGATTTTTGGTGGATGTCCGAATATTACGGTTTTGTGACTTTGATAAAATAATATTGAATAATTGCGTGGAGAAATGGAGATTTTTTCTTCGGTCGACCTTACGATTTTTGATGGCTTGGTACAGAATCATCGTATAAACTTCTGGTTTGCGTCGCTACCTTCTCTAGAGACAGCTTTTCATAGACAAGGTCAGAGGTCAAGTTGACAATTTCGTAAGTACCAGTCTATGACTGCTTGTCTGTTTGTTTGTTTGTTTGTGAACAGCATTACGGAAAAAACTCCTCGACGGATTTCGACGAAACTTGGTGGGGGGGGGGTTAGGTATGGTCCAAGGATCATGCCATTAGATTTTGGACTTGGTCCCCCCCCCAAAAAAAAATTGTTGGAGAAAAAAAAATTTTGCAACTTTTTTTTCAACAAAATTTCGATTTCTTGTTTTTGCATTTCTGCATGTTTTAAGTGATTTCCAACCCTCCCCCCCAAAAAAAAATGTTGGAGAAAAGAACTATAACTGTCAGCACTGGTGACATCATATTTAATGAATAAGATGTATGGTTCACTTGAGTTACCCAGCAGTATTGGTGGCGGAGGTTTTGCACTCTCCTGAGTGCCCCCCCCCTCTCGTCTTACATTGTTTTTCGAGGGGGAGAAGAAGTACAAATTGGCATTTTAATGATATCTCATTATGGTACTTCAGCGATGTATCCTGGCATCTTTTTAAATCTTGGTAGTTCAAAAACGCTCAAGAATATAATATATGGCTCTTAAATGCTCATGACTTCACTCCATAGTAGTTTATAAGTGTATCATTGTGTACACTTTGGAACGGGCAGCCATTTTTTCCCTATATCATCCCTCTATATGGAGTACTATCTTACCCCATGATGAAGCTTGTACAATCTTTGTGTATTTTCACTTCGTGAAGATATCCTTTGCTTTAGAGTTGGTTACCGGTACTTGGTAAGACGCACATCTTCGTCTTTTTAATTGCACATGTCCATTAAATAAATCACCCAGCTTAACATGTTCACAGGAGGCACTCCCACAAGGTTTCAAAGTCCATTCACTGGTAGCGAGCGATCTGGGGTTTGCGTCCCCTCTGGCCTTGCAACAGCCCACATGGTTGGGAGTTTGCAGTATGTGCAGATTGCCCGTTCAGCGAGCTGAGAAAGTCTCCAAGTATTTTGTTGTGCAGAGGCACAGTCCTTTCCCTCTGGTACTTTTCCAAGTATTTTAGGCATCTTTTAGAAGCTCTGTTAACAGTTTAGGTAACAATCCTTATCTCACACGCACGATATACTTTATGGTGCCCCAAATACCGCCGTTTCCTGTGGTTTCTGCGCATGCTTCCCGAGCACTCTGTAGCAGATTGTCATTTTAATAGTCATGTTTTGGGGTAACTCTGAGTTGTCATTTTGAGGTTTCTTTTTAATTGATGATCTGTCTTGATGCATTTATGCAAAGTTGAGGCATGTGCTTGGCAGATGAGGCACAAAGCGAGAAAGCCAAAGACAGCATCAGGGCTAAGTGCAAGCAGTACCTGGAAAGAGCCGAGAAGCTGAAAGACTATTTGAAGAACCAAGAGCAAGGCAAGTCTGGAAAGAAGCCCGTAAAGGAGTCACAGAATGACAAAGGGTGAGAATTTTGCTTCTAATATATTTGAGTTGAACCTGTGCAAAACAGAGTTCCGTCTCATTGTTGATGCTTTAACCAGTTTGCAAACCATGCATCATAGTGGATGTCATCCTCAAGGGCTGTTGTTGTCGCTCAAGTTTGCTTGCTTTTTTTTGGTCATGAATATCTGTTAACAATAGCACATATCTACGTCCTCTAGAAGTTTGGTGCTGCTAAAGCGATGTTTTAGGAGAAAGTTCGCCAGGTGGTGAGCGAGCTATCGTGAGCAGCCTGTGACTGCTGGTTGCATAATTTTTCTGGGGGCACGGCTGTTCCGCTGATGCAGTGCCCTCTTTGAGCATTACACTGATACTCATATTGCTGACCTCGGAAGGATGACAGGCTGAGTCAATCCCACCTGATGTTACTTCAATGGCTGACGGGCTCAAACTGAGAACCCTTAGATTTTAAGCCAGCCACCTTAACCGTTAAGCTAACACCAGGCTTCACCGGGTGGTTGATCACTGTTTTCTTAGCTCTGGCTAATAATGAGGTTTCAATTTGTCTTACGATCCGAATGTCCGAGTTTAATCTGTTGAGCGATTTTAACCTCCTTTGTTTAATCTGTAAAGGTGTTTAAGTATATATTTCTTATTTGGGTGTGCACATGTGAAACATTTCTTGAACATTTTAAGACCATGGGCTTTCCATCCTGAATCATGTCATTGTGAAATCGCTGTGTACCCCCATGTGCAATGTCGTCAACTTCAGGATTGTGGTACATACCCGAAATTAGGTACAGTACATTGCTCATTTTCAACTTATTCCACCAATATTAACAAAAGCAATAGAATATGAATTCAGACAATTTATTGGCTATTTTAACAATGTGTGGTTATTTTTACACCAAAGAATTGTTCAAAAGAAATCATGGAATCGTTTTGTTGAACAAAATTTAATCTAAATTTTTTGATTCATCAAAGTAGCCGCCTTTTGCAGATATAACAGCTGAACATACTCATGGTATTCTTTCTACAATGGAAATCAAATATTGTTTGGAAAGTTCTTCCCAACACTGTTGCAGAATTTCCCACAAATGTGTTGCACTTGAAACCTTTACTATCCGAAAACATGGACCATCTTCTATCTTCTCATCCAAACTCTCTCTTCCTCTTATGTGGCGACTTCAATTGTCATCACGCCAGTTGGCTAGGTGTGGGTACCTCTCTCACCTGCCATGGGACATCAGCAAAAGCTTTCTGTGACTCATTGGGACTGACTCAATCGGTCAACTTCCCGACCCGGATCTCAACCAATGGTACTCCATCTCTTCTGGATCTGATTTTGACAAATTTCCCTGACAATATCTGCTGCTCTTCCTTCGCTCCAATCGGTTCTTCTGACCACGTCCTTGTTAAAGTGGACATCTCTCTGGCTGTTATCAGAGAACCACCTCACCGCCGTCGAGTCTGGCATTTCACTCAAGCCGACTGGCAGGGTCTCCGAGCAGCCATCAAACTTACAGACTGGTCTCCTATCACTACTTTCTCAAACATCAACTCATCCTGGGAATTCTTTCAAAGAAACTTGCTCTCCCTCATGCACAGATTTATCCCCTCTCGTGTTCAGTTGTCTTACCCTTCCTCCCGCCCTTGGTTTACTGAAGCTTGTGGCGAGGCAGTTGTCCTGAAACAACTTGCCTTTGCCTCATGGAAAGCAAACCCAACTGAGGGCAATCTCAGTTCTTTCCACAAAGCTCGGAACAAGTGTGTATCTACCCTCAGGAGAGCCAGAAAACAACATCTTTCTCATCTCAAGTCTGAACTCTCAAACCTCTCTCCCTCCTCAAAATCCTGGTGGCGTTTAATCAAATCTGTTTCTGGTGTATGTTCCCTCTCCATCCCCTCCCTTACCTCAAATGGCCGCACTGCTGATTCCACATGTGATAAAGCTGAATGTCTAAACTCGGTGTTTGCAGCTAAATCTTGTGTCCCAAACCCATCACTATCTCTACCCACTTTACCCAGTCGCACCAAACTGTCCCTGGACTCTGTATCCTTTTCTCCTGACAAGGTGGAGAGCTTGCTTTCAAACCTTGTAGGTTGCTTGTAGGTTTCAAACTTGTAGGTTGCTTTGCTTTCACCCTTCTGTCCAGTTCATCCCAAACCAGCTCGATGGGGTTTAAGTCTGGAGACTGTGCAGGCCATTCCATGATTTGAAGCCTAACGTCTTGTTCTTTTATTCTAAGGTAGCTCTGACATAACCTGAAGGTATGTTTTGGGTTGTTATCTTGCTGGAGGATGAACCCCTGACCAATTCAGGTGTAGCCCTTTTGATTCAGGGTGCCAGTCACTGGATCCAGCAAAAGAGAGCCAGATCATCATGCTTCCCCCCCCATCTTTGACAGTTGGTGTCACACACTGAAGAATCTTCCTTTTGCCTACTCGACGGCATACAAAAACCCTGTGTGATGAACCGAAGATTTCAAATTTTGATTCATCGGTCCATAAGACCTTCCAGTTTTCAGTAGTCTACTGGCGGTGCTGCATGGCCCAGGCAAGCCTCTTTTTCTTATTTTGCCATCTTAGCAATGGCTTTCTTACTGCCACTCGACCTGTCAAACCTGCAGCTCAAAGTCTTCTCTTTACAGATGAAACGGAGACTTCCTTACTTCGACCAATGTTAAACTGTGCTTGAAGCTGCTGTCCTGTGAGCCGCCTATCACGCAAGCTGTTGACTCTCAGAAACTTGTCTTCTGATTGTGTCGTGGCTTTGGGTCTGCCAGACCTCTTCCTATTAGAGTTTCCTCCATTTTCCAAATGCCTCTTGATGGTGTAGGGAACTGTACTGACTGACACCTTGGCTTCTTTGCAATTTCTCTGAAGGAAAGACTGACACTCTTAAGGGTTATAATGGTCTGACTGTCTTCCTTTGTTAATTGTCTTTTTCTCGCCATTATGATGGCAATATACTACTTCCTGCACTGCAATATTGTCCAAATAATGCTTCAGAGGGTGTAGCAGCAGAGTCTGTTCCAACACTGCTTTTATACAGACAGAGGGTTTGTAACAAATCACCAAAAGTTGGCACACCTGTAGGAATTGTTTGCATCAACTTTC
>NC_140967.1:71482144-71499644 GCF_056783735.1 Eptatretus burgeri
TAAAACAGTTCAATTTCTAAGCTTTCTCCTCATTTAGGACCACCGTGTACACAATACCATGCTACAAGCCTAAGGTCACTTAGCTGTGCTTGGATGGGTTTGAGGGTAGAGAGTAGCAATTCATTTGATGCCGACGATGGCCCCAGGAAAAAGGGTCAACTGCGTACATAATAAATAGATGGAACGTGGCCTGTTGCTAGGTCCAGAACTTGTCAATCCCGTGTCGTAGAGAGATGTGTGGGGCCTCGTTGGACTCTGGGAAGTCCCGGTTTACCCTCTGCACCCATGGTGTCAACATTTATTACTTCGTGTTCAGATTATTTAAACACCATTCAATTGATACGAACTATGTATTCAGGAAAACGGGCTAACTGACTACATAATAAATAGATTGAATGTGGCGTATTACTCGGTCCATAACGCATCAATCCCGCATCGTAGAGAGATGTGTGGGGCTTCGTATGACTCGGGTGAGTCCCGGTTTACTGTATGGACCCATGGTGTCAACATTTATTCCTTCATGTTCAAGTTATTTAAACATCATTCAATTAAAACTGATGATGTCCCCAGGAAAAAGGGCTAACTGCATATATAATGAATAGATTGAACACTGCTACTTGGTCCGTAACTCGTCAATCCCGTGTTGTATCAAAGCCAGATGTCTTGGTACCCGGTCATCACTGCCAGCACTTACAAAGTGGCAATTCAAGATATTATTATTATTATTGTTACGGTGCCGGGGCGTCGGCCGCGAGCCGACCGCTCAGACGGAGCCACAAGTCGAGTTGGCCCAACTGATCGCCCGGAATATAGATCGCCGCCCGGATAACTCCGAGGCCGACGGGTCCTTGTGCAAGAACCGAAATACGCCAATGGGCAGACCACGTGGGGGAGGGTCGATTGCCAATCTTCAATTTACCTAAATACCCACGTGATCCAACTACCGGGGTATTCCACCCTCGACGGAACTCGTACGGAACAAGCCGCTTAAGCGAGCCTGTGCCGTGCGTGATTCCGAGCGGCCTAATCGCCGACAACCGTCGGTCCGAATGTCCCCCTTTTACGACAAACCAATGGCTTTCTAACTCCCAACACACGAAATGCTCAGTCAATGAAAGGATTGACGCGACGAGCTGAAAACATTTAACAATTGGGGTATTTATTAATAATAACGGGGAACTTGGGAAGCACGTAAGAGCAGAACTATACCGACTATACGAAATGCAATGCAATCATTTACAGCACACAAAGCACTTAACAGTTTCCTACTTATTAGACGGGCCCACGGACACACGTACGCACACACACGCACCCAAAAAATGATGGCTGATGCCTTTAATAACGGACTCCAGCTCGGAGGGACAGATGAGCTGAAACCCAGAACTTATCTCGAACCTCTCCACCTTGTGGGGTCTTCAAGCTGTTCGGACACGGGCTTCAGCGAGAGCGAGAGCGAGCTGGATCCAATCGCCGTGAGCCGCGATCCTTCCCCAGCTCCAGCGAATCCTCTCACGCTTCTGAACACGCGCTGGTCAGACGAGGCGCCGATCGTTCCCGCCGATGCGTCGCTATCTCGAAGAATCACCTCCAAGATGAGGCCGATGAGTCGCACCAAGCTGGGAACCAAGCGGATAACAAAGAGCTCCACGAACCAAGAAGAGCCAGCAGAGCAACCAGCTCAACTCTCTTCCGATGAACAAAGCCTCTCACAACACGAACCAAGAGTAAGAAGCCACCAGCAGCAGCTCGAGCCGAGCAACCAGCTCAACTCTCTTCCGATGAACAAAGCGAGGACCAAGAACTCCGAGCCGAGCAGAACCCGAAGGCCTGCTGAAAAGCCAGGCCGGAGCAAAAAGCTCTCCAAAAAGCCTCAACCCTAGCCAAGCAGAAGCCGAAGCTCTACTAAAAGCCAGGCCGAAGCAAAAAGCTTACTAAAAGCCCCAAGCAGAAGCCACTCTACTGAAAGCCAAACCCAAGCAAAGCAGAGTATCCCTTTTTTATTCCTATCCGCCCCCTCCCCCGCTCCCAGCGTGACTCATGCCCTCGTGCTCCATCCCCCGCTCAACCACGGGTGGGAGGGAGTTGTTTATGTCCCGTGATTCAGGACGGGAGGGCTCTTCTTCCTCTTCGCAGAAGAGGGGGAGGGGCGTCTTCCTTTGTGTTGTGATTGCTCACTAACTATTAAATTGAATCTCACAGCGCACGTAATCGATTTCTGCCCATTAAACAATGGAAGGTGAACTATAGGGAACAAGCATTATCGACATAACTGACGAAAGGAACCTGAATGTTGTGTGCAATCGAATTCCCAAATTCGTAACATTATTACCTTCGCAAACTTTGTTGCGAAAGTTATGTTTTGATCGCTGTGTATTTATTTATTTGTGAATATGTGTTTGTTTGTTTGTTTGTTTGTTATTCGCGTAACTCCAAAAGTATTGAACTGAATCGCAGCAAATTTGGTGGGATGATTGGTTATTATCCGAGGACCATTTGATTAGATTTTGGGAGCGATTGGGTCAAAGGTCAAGGTCATGAAAAGGTCAAAATCGTCTTTTTACCATAGCGCGGTCAATTTGTATCCAATTTGCATGCAACTAATGCCAAATGTTCAGAATTCAATGCCCCATCTTGTGATATGAGAAATGACACAATGACGTAATAACCCTTATTAGCGGTTGGGAGTCAAAGGTCAGGGGGGGTCACGACATTGCAAAATGTGCGGTTTTAGTCTTAACACGGTCAATTCTTATCCGATTTGCATGAAACCAACACCAAAATGTTGACTGTTCTGTTCCCCACACTCTAATACCAATTACAAAATTAAGAGTACAAAGGTCAAGGTCGAGGTCATGAAAAGGTCAAAATCGTCATTTTGCCATAGTGCGGTCGATTTTTATCCAATTTGCATGCAACCAATGTCAAAATGTTGTGAATTCAATGCCCAATCTTATGATATACGATATGACACAGGAAATTTAATGTTTTTAAGCCATCATAACACATATGAGATGGCAGATGTGGTATGTGATTAAATACCCTCACAATCAACAGTTTCTGGGGGGGGAGGGGGGAAAATGTAGCGTTGGCGAAGGTATGCGCTCTACTGAGTGCCCGTTCTAGTTATTATTGTTATTATTTTCAATATACCGGTATGAGCCCACCGATATGTCGATGTCAGAAAAAAATTGATACTGACAGAGCCTAATTTATATGAGTCAAAATCAGCTAAGGTGTTATATTTGTAGGCCATGAGAAAATCATTCAATTAATTTTTACTATTCGAAAAAAATGGTCCATTAATGGTTGGATACTTCAGTATAAATTTCCAGGAGATAAAAAAAGAAAGTTTCAAGCACATATATTAAAGTCTCAGGAAAAAAGAGGGAAACGATTTTTTTGAAGGCCCTGAGTGTCACATTTTTCATTGACCAGTTTCACACTGCTTTTATTGCCTTTTCTAGATTTGTATTCACAATATATATATATATATATATATATATATATATATATATATATATATATATATATATATATATATATATATATATATATATATATATATATATTGTTACGGTTGTGGAAATTCGCATTACACCATAAAGGGCCCTCAGGTGAGATATCTCTGTAAGTACTTGTGTAGTTAGCCCAAACCCGTTGCATAGAGGGAATTTATGTGATCCATCCGGGCTGCGACGCTTTGAGTTAGCCATTTTTCTGTTCTATCTTTTATTTCGAACAAACAAAAACCACCAACGATGCTCGTGGGCTTTTCCCGCCATTTTTCCCCGCGCTTGGTGTGAGGGAAGGGGAAAGGGCAGCTCGCCGCCGATTCGTGGATGAACCGCGTGAGGCGGTCGGGGTGAGGAAACGCCCCTTTTCGAGAACCTTCTCGAAGGAGGGTGGAGCCGAAAACAGGGCGGAGCAAAGGGCGGAGCCCCGCGCTATAAAGAACGGACACGGGTGGGGCGCGCGCTCTCTCTCCCTCTTCCTCCTCTTCCTCTTTGCTCATCTGCAGTGGTGGTCTTTTGTCACGAGAGCTTTTTGTCGTCCGAGAGTCTCGAGTCTCTTCTCGTCTTGGCCCTCATCTTCGAGTTCCTGTCCTGTTGGTCCTGCGCTCGCGGTTTGGCGGGCGACCTATCCACGGAGGCACGGACGGCAGACTCGACAGTGCCGGTTGTGTGGTGGACCCGCGCGTCCGAACGAGGAGTGCCGGAGAGGGTTCACCGACCGCGAGAGGAGTCGGGGCCAGGCGCGACCACGTCGACAGACGTGGGAGAGGGACTCGACGGCCCTCAGGGAAGTCGCCACTTTGCTTTTCTTTTGGGTTTGTGTAAATGACTGTGGGTGGTGCCTGTCTCGGTTAAAGTAGTATTGTTTAAGTGTTGCCGTGTGTCGGTTTTAGTCGTGGTATTTCTTTGGCTTATTGTTACAACTGTGCTTGACTTGCTTTATTGTGACTGTAAATACGTGCCTTCTACGCTGTCTGTGTGTGCAATTAAACGTGCTTGTGTAATTGTTCCCGCTCTGCTTCGTCTCTTTTCCTTTTTATTGATCCTCCATCTTGCATCACGTAAGGGGTTCGTAGTGGATTTAAAACGCCCGGTAATTAATCGGAACCGTCAAGGCCGACGATAACACCTCTCGGTTATCACTGTAGCACGGAACGGACCGTTTAAGCGGTTCGTGTCCAGAGTCGGCCTGTGGCGTGGTACGATCGCCCGGTCGACCACTCGCACAGGTACTTAGGTAGGTCGAATTTGGCGAGCAACCCGATCCTGCGCGGGTGGGCAATTGGCACGATCGTGGTGAGGTTAAACCCTCACCCGTGACTAGCTCCCGGCGTTGTTCCGAGAGGGTCACGACTGAATTGTCCGATCCGGTGGGCGAGGCGGCTGCCATTCGAGTCGAGCGGCCGATCGCACGCCGGCGGGCGCGAATTCGCAACGATATATATATATATATATATATATATATATATATATATATATATATTTCATTTAAACGTCACCATCTAAGGTTACGTATGAACATAAATTTAATCATCCGTACTTTGCTCAATAAAAAAATATGTGGTTTAAAATTCCGCTTGTGCATGTTATTGCGTCCGTCAAAATTATCTAGGGGCTCAGGGTTGAGTTTACTACCAGATGGCAGCAGCATGTACCGAAATAGTGTCATGGCCGTGTCTGTATGCTAAGTTCCTGATGGCATGTAACCCATTTTGTGCCCCAAAGATTTTCAGTATTGAAATATCGAGGTATGAAAACCAACTCGACCGCGTCCGTCGTGAATATAATGTGCCTAATCCAGGCCATCAACTCCCGCCAACGGTGGATCACGTGAACGGTCTGCACCCGAAAATAGACTTTTGACCCTGCCGGTGTATATTACGTCATCGAAATCTGTGGAAGAAGTCCGTAATGGCGACATATTTGAAGGAGTCGGTGTCAGTCATAAAAAATAACGTGCGCAATATCTAACGTGTGTAACGTAAAAACAGGAGTCAGGATATATGTCTTGAACTTGAAAAAAATGAATAGGAATGTTGTGTGACTTCGTAAGAATGTGAATTACATTTAAAGAAAGTAAATAAGTGCGAGAACCGTGGTCGAAAGGACGAGGTCAGGTCCACCATCTTCACTTTCTATGGTTTCTGACGGAGTTGGCCATTTCCACGTTAGAATCTGATGGACACGTATTGTGCACGTTAGTAATATGACAGACACGTATTGTGCACGTTTATGATTTGGTCCATTTTGAAGCATTTGAAGCCAACTCTACCCCATTTTACACGGAAAGCACCACCTAAATATATTTTTCACCAAGTGGTTCTTATGGGTGATGTTTAGGACACTGCATGTGAATTTGAACGTGGCCAATAGGGGGATGTCTTGTGCACGTTATTGTTTGACAGAAATAGAGGGGGTGGGGATGAAGAACAGTATAAATATGACCACTATATGTATTTATTCAAAATTTTTAGGATGTCCCTGAAAGTAAAGCTACGTTCCTCTTATCGCACTGCAATGCAAAGTCGGCAGCCGGCGCAGGATGATACACCAGGCCTCGGTCAAGCAGTTCAGGATGAAACTGACTGTCGGAAGTCCAATAATGCTAATAATAGCCAAGCTTGGTGGGATCATTTAAAGCAAGACCCTGTGAAGTGGGCGGAGTGTAAAGCGGCTCAAAGTGCACGTGCAAGGGAGTTCCGGAAAAACAGGAGTCAGGATGGCAAGGAACATGAGAAGAATCTTAATCGAGATCGTCAGAAAAAAATTTGCTGCCAAAAGAAAACTGGAGCAGGCCGAGGCTCCCGATCCTCGACTGGGACCGACAAAAGCGAAACACGCAGAGTTCTAACCAGAAATGAATGACTTAAGAAGTGAGAATATGATGCAAAGAAGAAAAGAGAAGAGCGAGCAAGAATGAATGCGCAGAAAAGATGGAGAATAAGAGAAAAGGATGCAGAATGCTCGAGGATCAAGCGGGGCGTGGAAAAAGAGAAATTGTGTCTCATAACTTCATCAAGTCCATCAAAAATAACATGCATAAGTGTACCCCAAAATTTTCTCTGATCTGTTTATCTTAGTACCTTTGACATATTCCATTACAAATACGGGGTCTTATGTTTGTACATTATGTTATTTGCCAAAAAGGTTTTCTGGTATCGTGATGTCATCGGTGCAGAGATGATAAATATACGAATTTTTAAGCGAACAAAAATTGTCATTGTGTTGAAAGTTCATCCAACATAGGTGTGTACAAACTTTTTGATGGACAATAAATTTTTCTTTAAAGGTTATCTCGTATGTATTAAGAAAAACACTTTGCATGCTGGAATAGGCCTGGAATACAGGGAAAAACAAAAAAATCGCTACTTTGTCCGTCAACAATAATGTGCATAAACCTTCAAAGCTTGGGGTAAATAGTGTTTTTTCTCAACATGTGGGTACATAACTATATTTTCTCCTGTTGATTGTTGTCGCGAAGTAATTCAACTTCCTAAAAACATTAGTTATATCATTTAATAAAGAATTCTATATTTGATGATTGTGTTACACTTTATTACACCTGAGCTGATTTTGACTCGTGTGTGTGTGTGTGTGTGTGTGTGTGTGTGTGTGTGTGTGTGTGTGTGTGTGTGTGTGTGTGTGTGTGTGTGTGTGTGTGTGTGTGTGTGTGTGTGTGTGTGTGTGTGTGTGTGTGTGTGTGTGTGTGTGTGTGTGTGTGTGTGTGTGTGTGTGTTTTCCATAACTCTAAAACCATGAAATCTATCAGCCTGTAACTTTGCATGCATATTAAGGGAAGTCCAAGGAAATGCATGAGTGAAACTTAGGTGCTTGGGTTAATAAAAACACCCCTTTTGAAAATAATTAACGTCCTTATTTAATTATATCCTTTATCAGGCGTATCCTCGGCCATCGCTCTCTATGAGGTCTTAACCCTTTGAGTCCTGAGCTCCTTGGACTTTCGCCCCCCCCCCCCCCCAGGTTCACTGGAGAAACACCGAGCAAGTCGAGTATCTGGATGTTTGAATAGCGGCTGGTAAAATGGCGCGAGGGTTCAAAGGGTTAAGGTGTTTCCTGGGTTACCTCACTGGGGTCTGAGGCCACCATGTTTTTTTGTCCTGCTCAACCATGCTTTGACTTGGAACAGGCTGCAATGATTTCTTAATGATAAAGTTTTTTTTATTTCCTCACTCGTATTATCCAATCCCTGTTCATCATAGCTACAAATTTCCGCACATACCATAACCTCGAGAATCTCTTAAACAAAGCTGAATTACAAAATTTATACTCTAGAATCAAACCTCGCAGCAGTACCGACTGCTAGGAAAAAGTATTCATTTGCCCAACTTGGACATTGCTTTGGCATTTCCGGGTGCATGGGTTTATTAACGGTAATTTGTAATCACTTGCCAAGCAAGGCGTTCCGTTGGAGTGCTTGCTTGAGTGCTTAAGCTACTTGGCGAGTGCCTTAAAATCGATAGCAGTACAATTCGTGTCCCGATCGGGATGCACAGTCGACAGTTCCTACAATGTAGAGGTACGTATACAGCGCACACAGACATGGTACATATGGGTAGATTTGGATCTGTAGGGACTCGCCGCTGGTGTGTGGGCACGCCATGCCATGGTGGAAAAGTCTCATCCCGTATCTTTATGGAGGTTTTATCAGGTTTTCCATCGTCCTCATGACTGTTTATAAAGCAAGTGGTTATCGGGTGTGCTTTACAGAGGTCATATGTTTTCTCTTTGTGAGTTTCCAAGAAAAATATATTTGATAACACTCGATTTCTGAGCTGCTTGCCGTATTAACGTGTTTTCTAAATTGCCGAGCCAAATTGTTTTTTTACCACCTGTCAGACGCAACTGTTTATAAAGATCAATATTTGTGCACAGCTACTTGAAACGTATATAAATGCAACGTTTTATTTATTTATTTATTTATTTATTTATTTATTTATTTATTTATTGTTGGTGAAAGTGACTGAAGGTTTTTGGGCTGTTTTCAGGATGTAGTGTCGTTGGCAATCATACTGACTCCAATCTGCCTGCCGATGTGTGTTTTTGTTTTTGCTTTTTTTTCCTCTCTGATAACTCCCCTCCCCCTCTCTTGTCCCTTTCTCTCTCCGCCCCCTTTTAATACAGTGCATCACCCTCCCATCACACCTCTCCCTCTCTCCCTCTCTCATTTTCTCCCTCTCTCCCTCCCTCCCTCTCTCTCCCTCTCTCTCCCTCTCTCTCTCTCCCTCTCTCTCTCCCTCTCTCTCCCTCTCACTCCCTCTCACTCCCTCTCTCTCCCTCTCTCTCCCTCTCTCTCCCTCTCTCTCCCTCTCTCTCCCTCTCTCTCTCCCTCTCTCTCCCTCTCTCTCTCTCTCTCTCTCTCTCTCTCTCTCCCTCTCTCTCTCCCTCTCTCTCTCCCTCTCTCTCTCCCCCTCTCTCTCCCCTCTCTCTCCCCCTCTCTCTCCCCCTCTCTCTCCCTCTCTCTCCCTCTCTCTCCCTCTCTCTCCCTCTCTCTCCCCCTCTCTCCCTCCGGACGTGTCCAGGCGGTGTTTATGTCCCTGGGCGGTGTTCACCTCTGGACAGAGTTTGTGTCTGAGCATTGTTTATCTCCGGACATGTCCGGGTGGTGATTGTCTCCGGACATGTCCGGGCGATGTTTATGTCTGGACGGGAGTTTGCCTCTGAACGTGTCCGGGCGGTGTTTGTCTCCGGATCACTTGGCTCCGGACGCGTATGGTGGGTTTTTTTTTTCTCGAGACGTGTCCATGCGGAATTTATGGTATTATAGGTAGAAAAAAAATAGATTTCAGACATTGTTTTGTTTCCATCTTCACTGTTATTCTATGCAGAATCATTTTGATGAGACAAAGTGATTCTTCACCATTGAGAGATGAAACTTCACCATTGAAACTTGGTGGACATGGTGTGTGTGTGTGACAAGGAAGAATTTATTCAATTTTAGTGAACATCCGAATCCAGATCCGGATACGATAATAATTTAATTTTCAAAGTGATTCTTCATCATTGAGAGATAGGGCCAAAAACGATATAGTACTGTCGCGCGTGATATTTCAAAAATGTAATGGGCGCAATATGTTCTCGTGGATCAGGCATTGTGTGACAGAGGTATGTGCTCTACCAAGTGCCCTTGTAGTTTGGCCTGTTTCAAACAAATGGTGGATCAACATTGGTGTTGTAAAACATTTGTGCTCCAACTTAAAGTGACACTATTTCTAAATGACCTCGCTCTTTGAACACTGTGTGTAATATATTGGTTATATAACTAAATGCTTGTCTGGGCAAGGTTGCTTACAATTTGTGATGTATCTTGGTAGAATGGCTTACTTGGAAAAAATTATCCTTTGTCCTAATTTTTTTTCCATGTTGATTTTTATTTTAGAAGTGACAGTGATAGTGAAGGAGACAACCCAGAAAAGAAGAAAATGCAAGAGCAGTTGCAAAGTGAGCATAATTCTGCTTTGTTTCCTTTAGTTACAGCAGGTCATGATGGAGCTTGCATGTGTATAACCAAATAAAAAATAAAAAACCCAAGTCTATTAACATAGAATGTGAAACAACTCTTCCAATCAAAACATTTCAATCAAACAAATCAAAACATTTCAATTTTTTTTTTACACTTCCATGACCTAATCTGTTGAACTCTCTCATACATTAATATTAACAACAAAAACGATCTTATAATGCTTCATCTTCCTCTCTCACACATGTGGTACTCTTTACTGTTTCACAATGCACTACTCTTCTGCTATTTTAACAGACTGCTCTCATTTCGACCTCTCCTTCATTCCTTGCCTAAAAAATCCAACTATTACAGCGCTTCTTCTCTCCATGCTCTGAATTCGCCTTCATTGCATCCATCAAGAATTGTGTTAAATCGCATCTCTGACCTAAAACTTTTAAAAACCACAGTTTGCCATGGATGCTCGCTTTCCATCAACCATTCTTTTTTTCCAACTTCAGTGCCAACTCACCCCCTCACCCCTCACTCTCACTCTCAAAGCAACCATCCCACTCTTCTCCCTCCAAGCCTCCCTCTCACCTCTTTCAAAAATTCACCCCTCACCTTTCTCCCACCTTTCATCCCCCTCACTCTTCCTTCTCTAAGTTGCCCCCCTCTCATCCACCAACCTGCCTCCCTCCACTGCCCTCTCACCTCCATCTCTTCACTCCACCTCCTCAAATCCTCAACTGCCATCTTCCTTGTCTCTTGTCCCCCCTCTCTCCCAGCACCACAGAGCCTTTTCTCCTCCTCATTCGGCCCCCTCCCCTCGCTATTCTGCAATACCCCACACTCCTTCAGCAACCCTCCTTACCTCCCCCCCTCGTCCCTCGTCCGACCCTCCCCCGCCCCCTCCACCTCCTGCACCAAAAGCCTCCTCCCCTACCTCTTCATTAAAACTGTGGACCTCAAATATCCGGGGCCTTCGCTCAAACCTTTCAGATCTTTCCATGCAGGTTGCCACTGACAAACCAGACATTATCTGCCTAACAGAAACTTTCCTCTCCCAAGACGTGTCTGACTCCCAAGTATCTCTCCCTGGTTACTCCCTCTTACGGTATGACAGACCTGAGCCTCGTCCTGGTGGAGGTGTTGCTCTCTTCATCAAAGACTCTATTCCTCACTCTCCCTGCACTGCTCTCACTCCCCCACACCCCCAGGAATACCTCTGGCTTCGGCTTCCCCTCCACTCCCACCTCATGTTTATATGTGTACTGTACCGTCCACCGAACAGTGATGACTCCATCTACACCTCACTCTCCGAAAACATGGACCATCTTCTATCTTCTCATCCAAACTCTCTCTTCCTCTTATGTGGCGACTTCAATTGTCATCACGCCAGTTGGCTAGGTGTGGGTACCTCTCTCACCTGCCATGGGACATCAGCAAAAGCTTTCTGTGACTCATTGGGACTGACTCAATCGGTCAACTTCCCGACCCGGATCTCAACCAATGGTACTCCATCTCTTCTGGATCTGATTTTGACAAATTTCCCTGACAATATCTGCTGCTCTTCCTTCGCTCCAATTGGTTCTTCTGACCACGTCCTTATTAAAGTGGACATCTCTCTGGCTGTTATCAGAGAACCACCTCACCGCCGTCGAGTCTGGCATTTCACTCAAGCCGACTGGCAGGGTCTCCGAGCAGCCATCAAACTTACAGACTGGTCTCCTATCACTACTTTCTCAAACATCAACTCATCCTGGGAATTCTTTCAAAGAAACTTGCTCTCCCTCATGCACAGATTTATCCCCTCTCGTGTTCAGTTGTCTTACCCTTCCTCCCGCCCTTGGTTTACTGAAGCTTGTGGCGAGGCAGTTGTCCTGAAACAACTTGCCTTTGCCTCATGGAAAGCAAACCCAACTGAGGGCAATCTCAGTTCTTTCCACAAAGCTCGGAACAAGTGTGCAGCTACCCTCAGGAGAGCCAGAAAACAACATCTTTCTCATCTCAAGTCTGAACTCTCAAACCTCTCTCCCTCCTCAAAATCCTGGTGGCGTTTAATCAAATCTGTTTCTGGTGTATGTTCCCCTCCATCCCCTCCCTTACCTCAAATGGCCGCACTGCTGATTCCACACGTGATAAAGCTGAATGTCTAAACTCGGTGTTTGCAGCTAAATCTTGTGTCCTAAACCCATCACTATCTCTACCCACTTTACCCAGTCGCACCCAACTGTCCCTGGACTCTGTATCCTTTTCTCCTGACAAGGTGGAGAGCTTGCTTTCAAACCTCGAGTCAGATTCTGCAACCGGTCCAGACGGCATCAGCCCACGTGTCCTCAAAGCCTGCTCTTCTGCTCTTGCTCACCCTCTCTCTGTTCTATTCACCCTCTCATTTTCCCAAGGTCATCTGCCATCTGCTTGGAAATCTGCTAACATCACTGCCCTGCATAAAAAAGGTGCAAAAACAGATCCCTGTAACTATAGACCAATCAGTCTTCTCCCAATCATCAGCAAGGTTATGGAATCCATCATCGCTTCAGACATGAAATCCTTCCTCTTCTCCAATGGCTTGATTTCCAATCATCAATTTGGTTTCAGACCAGGTCACTCTACCCTAGATATGCTGCTACTGCTCTCCCATCAATGGATGGAGGTCCTCAATGCCAGACAGGAAATCCGAGCCGTATCCCTGGACATATCACGTGCTTTTGACACAGTCTGGCACCCTGCCCTACTCACCAAACTCTCTGCCCATGGTATTCAAGGCCATCTCCACTCATGGCTCGCAGACTTCCTCTCCTGTCGCAGTCAACGTGTGGCCCTAAATGGAGTTCTTTCATCCCCTCTTCCTGTGCAGGCTGGAGTTCCTCAAGGTAGCGTTCTGGGCCCTGTTCTTTTTCTGGTTTTCATCAATGATCTCTCGGACTCTCTGGAAAATCCTCTATTTCTCTTTGCCGATGACTCAACCCTCTGCCGTACCATCTGTCATCCCTCAGACCGGCAAGCAGCAGCTTCTTCACTCACTGCAGATCTGGATAAAATCACAAACTGGTCCAACACGTGGAACATGTCTTTCAATCCAGACAAATCTCACACTCTCACTATGTCTCTTCGAAAGGACCGTTTACAAAACCCCCCATCCACTTTCTCAACAATCCTCTGGAAGAAGTCTTTTCTTTCAAGCTTCTGGGTCTCACTATCTGCCATGACCTTTCCTGGGAAAGTCACATTTCCAACCTTGCCTCAAAAGCCAGTCGCCGACTGGGAATCCTCCGTCGTGCAAAGTCCTTCCTCGGCCCTCTTGAGCTCCTGACCACTTACAAAGCTTTTGTCCGTAGCCTGATGGAGTACTGCTCTCCCCTCTGGGCTGGTGCTCCTGCCTCCCACCTTTCTCGACTTCACGCTGTCGAAACCAGGGCTTTTAAGATCATTGGCATCTCCCGCAATGAAGCTGAGTCTTTGGGCCTCTCACTCAATCACCGCAGGTTGGTCGGTGGTCTTTCTGTCTTCTACCGACTCCTCTCCAGCCTTGCCCCCCCTGCTCTCTCTGCGATTTGTCCCAACCACATTTCCACGGTGCGCTCAAGGTCCGCCAACAACCCCCTTCTGGTAAAACTACCAAAATCACGAATCACTGCTCATCTTCACTCTTTCATTCCTCTTTTTTCCCGCCTTTGGAATAAACTTCCTCACTCTATTCTTTCCCATTCTTCCCTTCAGGCTTTCAAAACAGCTGTTCACCACCACCTCTTATCTTCCCCCATCCAAATCCTCGATCTTTTCTACCCCCGATAATCCACCCAAGCCCACTTCCTTCAATTCTCCTGCTTTCCTTCCTGAAAGTCCCTTTAATGTCCATCTTCCCCTCGCCATGTTCCCCGTCCCATCCCCATCCCTCTCCCTTCCACAGTTCACCTGTGTCTGTTCCCCAATGTTTTGTCCCTTCCACTCCCGCCCCTCTTGTCTCATGCCTCCTTGCTGTGAGTTGTGTGTTAGCTCTCATACGAGCCTCGACCAAGGTATACAAAAAAAAAAAAAAAAAAAAAAAAAAAAACCAAATGTTTTACCATAACCTTTCTCCTTCCTCACTCCCTCTCCTTCATCCTACTTTAACTCTAATTGTGGAAATTCCTGCCACTTTAGAATAACGTGTCACTCAGTTATACCACTGAAATGTGTGGTCATGACGACTGATGATTCTGACTTCACCCCACAGGTGCCATTGTTATGGAGAAACCAAATGTGAAATGGAGTGATGTGGCTGGGCTGGAAGGAGCAAAGGAAGCTCTTAAGGAAGCTGTGATTCTGCCCATCAAATTTCCTCATTTATTCACAGGTGCCGAAGATATCACTCCGTTGTATTTTGAGGGGCAGGGAAATATTGGAGGTGTTCAAAAGGGGGTGGAAAATTCAGTGATTATTATTCAAGCTGAATCCAAAAAGTGTTGCCTGCGGGGTTTGCCGGGGCCGGCCGGAAGCGTCGCCTGTGGGTTTGCCAGGGTCAGCCGGAAGCTTCTTGATAATCTGGAGGGCGTGGGCGGGGGAGGAGGTTGGGCGCGGCTGTTTCAAGTTGTTGGGGTCAGGGGCACATTCATAGTGGTTGTTTGATCAAGACAGGGTCATTTCTGCATTTCTGGGTGTTGTAGGTTCATCTCTACGTTGATCGAACGTTGTAGGTGTAAAGGCATGGGTAAGCGGAGGGTGCTTGTGGAAACGGAACTGACCTGAGTTGGAATTTGAGGTGTTCACGGAAGAAAACCTACAATGAAAACTGGATTGTCTGCTGATATGTTCTTAGGAAAACGTACTCCCTGGCGCGGAATTCTTTTGTTTGGACCACCGGGTACTGGAAAGTCGTACCTGGCGAAAGCTGTGGCAACCGAGGCGAACAATTCCACGTTCTTCTCTGTCTCGTCCTCCGACTTGATGTCCAAATGGCTGGGGGAGAGTGAAAAGTAAGTATTTATTTTTGACACTTTGCAAGAGCGGTTTTGGGGTTCCCTTCTCAAATAATAATGCATCATAATTCCCAAGTCAAATTTCTGTGGATGGTGATTGGTAAATTCTAGATTCCTGGTTGTCAGTGGGCATTCCAAAGCCATGCATGAGATTTGGTCCTCGTCAAGAAGAAATGATGAATTGTATCCTCAATCTTAAATGCTAGTGTGTGTGTGTGTGTCTCCTGCATAACTTGCACTCCCCTCCCGCTGCCTTCCCTTCCCCTCCTCTTACTCTAACCTCCCATTAATTTAGTTTAAATGGCCACGTGTGATTAGCTGTGCCTCTTGGCTTGAGAGGGACCACAAGCAAAACGTCGCTTGAGGATGACTCTCTTTTCCTGTTTGTTACCAAATTGGGGAGAAGAGGTTACTCGAACTTTATTCGATCGATTGGTTAGCTGTGTTGTGTCGTTCAACGACACATATATATATATATATATATATATATATATATATATATATATATATATATATATATATATATATATATATATATATATATATATATATATATATATATATATACATACATACATATATAGTTACGAATTCTCGCCCGCTGGCGTGCGAACGACCGCGTCTAACCAATAGCGGTCGCTTCGCCCAATGAACGAACAACTCAGTCGCGACTTTCCGGAACAACGCCGAAAACCAGTCACGGGTGTGCTCCAAGCACACTACAACCTTGTCCACACTCAACCCGCACGTTACAGGGTCCGATCACCAAATAATCAATTTACCTAATTATTCGCGCAGGTAGATTACCGAGAGATTGTACCTCAGCGAGGCCTGCTTCGACACGAGCCGCTTAAGCAGCTCGCTCCGTTTTGGGATAACCGAGTGGGGTATTATCGCGAGGCCTCGCTTGTCCCGATTCTATTATCGGCTATTAAAAAGCCCGCTATTATTCCGAAATGCAATACGGCAGTTCAATGGAGGGAAAATGACGTGACAAACAGGTCAACATTCAAACAAGCACATTTATTCACACACGTATGCAGTCAGGTATTCATGCAGGCATGTATACAAGCATGCACATATGCAATTATACAGCCAAACAAAAGCAATGCGAAGGAACTACGACCGTTTATCTATTATGTACAGTTACTTATACAATTCTACTTGACGGACTTGGCGCCACAACTTTCATACAAAGAAAAGCAAGGAAAAACCCCCTCAAAGACAAGGGGGTAGACTGGACCTCTCGGGGTCTTTATGTCATGGAGCATTGAGGACCGAAGTAGCTCCAAGAGGCCGCGCAGGTTACCTTCACCTCAGACCGTTCGGTGCAGGTTGGCGAGCACTCTCCGGCTATCTCCACGTCCCGAACACGGCCGTGCTCCACGTTTGCGTCTCCTCCACTCTCCTCAGCTTCTCCACCAACTGCAGGCTCCAGGCTCCAGGCACTCCGAACCCCAACAGACACTCCACCGACTCTCTCCACCGACTGACTTGCGACCCTCTCCTCAGCCCGCACTTTATACCCATGGCGCGTCACCCCTCCCCTCGGAGCGCGCGGGGGCATTTTCTGCCCAAAAGGAGGCCCTCCTTTACCTCAACTTTGACCCCTGACCCGATTCACCCCTGACCCGTCCCGGTGCGCGGGAAAGCAAGAAAAGGGGGAGGGGAAATCCCAGCGCTATCGGAACTTCTCTCCTCGGTGCTGTGGTTCTGCCCGCACTCCGCGGGGGCAACGGGTTTTCCTGCCGTTTCCTTTGTTTACTTTCCTGACGAGCATCCATGGCAGAGACGTTATTTGATGTGGAGAGGTTTGTGGTGTGGTTGTGGAAGTAGTGGTGTGGTCGTTGAAATGCGGGTGTGGAGAAGGTGGTGAGGCGATGTTGTGGAGATGGTTGATGCTGGCGTTTGTGGTGGTCGTGAGGGTGGTGTGGTTGGGCGGTGGTGGTTAAGGTGGCTGTTGTGAAGGTGGCTGTTCGTTATCTGTGGGGATGTTGGCGGTTGACGAGAAGGTGGTGGTGTTGATCGTGGTTGTTGTGAAGTGGTTGGTCCAAAATAACGATTGCGAAAGAAAAACGGCTAACTGAAGATTCACAGCCTGGGTGACATGAATAAATCCCATTAGACAACGGTGGGGAAATCTATCTGAACACAAACTTATCGGCATAACTGATCTAAGGACCTATATGGTGCTCTGTGAATTTCCACAGCTGTAACAATATATGTATATATCTTCTCCTTCTTCTTTCGGCTGCTCCCGTTAGGGGTCGCCACAGCGAATCATCCGTATGATCCGCAGAGTGATTTGGCACATGTTTTACGCCAGATGCCCTTCCTGACACAACCCTGGTCGCCTCTAACGACACAGGGATATGGAACACCTATTTTAACCGGGGTATACACCGGCCCAGTACACTGATACTCATTTCGCCGACCTCGGAAGGATGACAGGCTGAGTCAACCCACTGGTGTATTAATTCAGTGGTCTAACGGGGTTTGAACTCAGGACCTTTTGGATCCCAAGCCGCTGCCCTAACCACTGCGCCAACACCAGGCGCGCGTGTGTGTGT
>NC_140967.1:71504644-71512144 GCF_056783735.1 Eptatretus burgeri
TAAAGGATCGATTGAGCTCAGTGTTGAAGTCCGATCATGGTTTTATATTGGCTTGTTTTGTACATTACCGCACTCACTTACACATTGGCATTGAGTGGTAATCATCACCACGATGACTGTGTGTCATGTAATTTGTCACCATACCATCACCGATGGTATATGAGTTGTCTTACAGTTGTTCATTATCTTTACTTTTGATAAACTGATTCATGAATTCCATCTTTGCTTGATCACTTTCCATCTCACCAATGAACCCCCACCTATGCCCCGAGGATTGTGTTTTCCTTTTGGTACAATAGCCGGCTCTCACACATAAGTGTCCAGGACACGCGCGACTTGATCCTTCACCCCACAGTCATCACGAATGTTCGCATACGCGTAAGTCGTCACATTTCGAAGTCGTCACTTTTTCTCGGTCCCGATGGCGACGACTTACACCTTGTCTACTGTGTATGTATGTATGTATGTATGTATATATATATATATATATATATATATATATATATATATATATATATATATATATATATATATATATATATATATATATATATATATGTCGTAACGTCAATCACCCTTCACCAAGGTATGAAGACGTCGATGTACTTGAGAGAAAGTTGTTTATTATTCACCAAGGTACGTGCACACGGAGCTCGGCAAACACCAGGAACATCAATTAAGAAACTGAAGATGCCCGGAGGGTGCCGCTCTGTCAGAGAAGGTTTTATTACCCCCTGATATACTCTCTTTTATCTTTGGACAAATGTTTATCTCATAATTGTCCTTTCAGCCTAACCAGCTGCAAGCAGTTGGCTCATTTTATTTCAAGAATGGTGAAACAAAAGTAGAGATAAGGGAAATAACGGGTCACTCCCGAGCTCTGCTCTCACGGCGTTCCTCTGGATTATTCAATGTTAATCATAATCATATTTCTGCATCTACTGTTCCAATTGTTCTTTTTTCTAAGCAGCCAGCCAAGAGTATAGTTTGATTAACACCAAGCCTGCAAAAACATTTAATGACTTGGGAACAAGCAAAGCTAATAGAAAGAGGTACGAATCCCAATATATATATATATATATATATATATATATATATATATATATATATATATATATACATACATACATACATACATACATACAGGGTGTCCCAAAAAATGTCCTCACATTTTAGCTCCTCAACTCATTGAATTTTTCATTTTTTTCAGATCAAATTGACCCTAATAATGGCAGAAGTACGACTAGGTGTTGAAGAAAGAAAATTTCTCATAAAGTACTACTGGAAGCACGAAAACATCATGGAAGTGCAAAGACAATTTCGAAGACATTTTTACAAAGATCCACCAACGCGGCGCTCCACTGCTCACATCAGAGATAAGTTTGAAACAGATGGGTCTGTGCATGACGTCCATTAGGAGCGTTCAGGAAGACCACGGTCATCAACCACCCTGCAAAGGAAAATCAATTGCTGGAAACCCTCCACCGATCCCCACGGAAATCTGTACGACAAATGGCTCTTGAGACAGGAATCCAAAAACCAAGCGCCCATCGCATTTTGAAGCGAATTAATTGGAAAAGTTACATTCCAACATTAATCCACGCTCTAAATGAAGACGATCCTGACCGGAGAGCCGAATTTTGTGAGTGGTACCTGGGCAAATGCGAAGATGCAGCATTTCCATCCAAAATTGTTTGTAGGGATTGAGGCCAGCTTCAAGTTAAATGGCTCAATTAACCAACACAATTGCACCTACTGGGCTCCTGAAAATCTGCATGTTACTCTGGAACACCATATAAACTTACCAAGGGTTACAGTGTGGTGTGGGATATCAGCATTGGGCATCCTAGGGCCATTATTTTTTGACCAAACTGACACTGGGGATGTTTACTTAAACTTGCTGCAGGAATCCGTCGGTCCACGTGTCGAAGAGATATTTCGTGACGAAGACATTTACGTTCAGCAAGATGGAGCACCTCCCCACTACCACCGTGATGTAAGGGCCTATCTCGAAGCAACTTTTCCGAACAGATGGATTGGGCGAAGAGGTCGTGTTGAATTCCCTGCGCGTTCCCCAGACCTCACTCCAATGGACTTCTTTTTATGGGGATATCTCAAAGATAAGGTTTACGGCTCAAAACCAGCAACAGTCGATGAGCTGAAAGAGGACATTGAAAGACATTGTCTTGCAGTTCCAAATGAAATGATTCGTAACGCTGTTGAATCCATTGGTCCGCGTTATCGGCTGTGTTTGGAACGTGAACATTTGTAAACATGCATTTATCCATTTATACATTTAGCCATTAATCTTGTTTCTAAGTCAATAAACAACGCATTTATTATCATGTCAAGAGTGAGTACATTTTTTGGGACACCCTGTGTATATATATATATATATATATATATATATATATATATATATATATATATATGTGTATGTATGTATGTATGTATGTATGTATATATGTATGTATATATGTATATATATATGTATATATATGTATCTATGTATGTATGTATCTATGTATGTATATATGTATATATGTATGTATCTATATATATGTATGTATGTATATATATATGTATATATGTATGTATATGTGTATATATGTATATATATATATATATATATATATATATATGTATATGAATATATATATATATATATATATGTATATGTATGTGTGTGTGTATATATATATATATATATATATATATATATATATATATATATATATATATATATATATATATGTATGTATATGGATATGTATATGTATGTATATGGATATGTATATATATATATATATATATATATATATATATGGATATGTATATATGGATATGTATATATATATTGTTGTGGTTACCAAATTCGCAAACCACCATTCAGGTCCCTTAGGTGAGGTATCTCGGTAAGTGCATGTGTAGTTAGGCCCAAACCCGTTGTCTAGTGGGAATACATGTCATTTATGCGAGCTGCGACTCTTCAGGATAGCCGTTTTTCTTTTACTATCTTTATTTTGGACCAACCGCCATGATTACCACCACAACCACAACATCAACCACCAACCACAACGCCGCTTCACCACAACCGCCACGACCTTCCCGTCACACCTCGCAACCGTAGCATCGCCACCGTTCTTGCCCCGCTGTGGGTACCGGTGTTGGATTCGTGCAGAGCGCGCGTCGAACAGCGTGTACAAAATCACGGATTTTGTGCTTCAAAAACGGATCAAAAACGACACACGCCCACTTTTTGCCGTCCAATCGGTGAGCGAGGGGCGATTTGGCCCCGCCTCCAGAACGATCGATATATGCAAATTTGTGGATCAAAAAGCCTTCACGCCCACTTTTTCTCGGGCCAATGGGGAGCGAGGTGAAAGGTCAAAGGGAGGGGGTCAAAGGCGAAGCTACGGGGGGATAAAAGGACCGTGTTCGTCAGTCAGAGAGAGTGGAAGTCTGGAGCCCGAAGCCTGCAGTAGCTGGAGAAGCTGAAGAGAGTCGAACGAGGAGAGCCCAAAGAAGAGTCCAGGGTGGAGAGTCCAGAGGCGGAGAGGCGGCAGCGGCGAAGGCAGACGAGGGGGTGCTCGCGACGGTGCCGGGAGCTGCACGCCCGAGGAAGGCCGGCAGCGCGACCTGGCCGAGGTGGAGACGCACACCAGGGATAATAAAGATCCTCTATACCCCGAGCATCAGCAACCCCCTCCTGTTTCCCCCCGCGCTGAGATAGTGCGACCAAGGGGGCCCCGTTCCCACCCCCTGCCAGACACCGTCCGCAAGGCCCGCGGGTTGCGGCGCCATCGCCGCTCCGCGTCTCATCACCAGACGGGTAGGCGTGACCCGGTGTCGGCCTCAGGCCCGCCTCATCCTTGAGGGATTTCTTTTCCTTGGTTTTGGGTATGTGTTGTCGGCGCCGTCTGTGAGGTAGAATTGTATAAGTGTTGCCGTGTGCTCGGTAGTCGGTATTAGCTCTGCATTGTGTTTTCGCTTTTACATTTGCTTTTTGTGTAAATGGAATTGTGTTTTCTTTTTTTTGTGTGCTTTTGGTGGAATTGTATTTGTGTGCTTCCCGTGTGCCGCGAATAAATGTGCTTTATTGTTGAACTGTTCTCCCGCTTCGCTTCGTCTTTTCCCCCATTGAACCCTCATCTTGCTTCACGTAAAGGGTTGGTAGTGGGCTGAATACGCCCGATAATTAATCGAACCGTCGAGGTCGACGATAACACCGCTCGGTTATTCTGATAGTACGGAACGGGTCGCTTAAGTGGCCCGTGTCCGAAGTCGACCTGCGGCGAGGTGCGATCGCCCGGTCTACCCTCCGCGTGGGTACTTAGGTAGGTCGAATTTGGCGAGCAACCCTATCCCACGCGGGGGCTGATTGGCTCGATCGCGGTGAGACCGAAAGGTCCACCCGTGACTGGTTCCCGGCGTTAGTCCGAGAGGGTCACGACTGGATTGTCCGTCCGGTGGGCGACGTGCCGCGATTCGAGTTACGTGGCCGTCGCACGCCGGCGGGCGCGAAAACCGCAACACTGGTGTCAGGTCGTGCGATACAAATTCATCGCCCTCCTCGCGGCACTGGTATTGGAGAGCGGGACAACAGGCTCTCCTGTCTCCGGCTAAATTCACGGGAATCGGTCCAGGGGTGAGAGAAGCGACCCCCGATTCCCTCCAAATTACGAGCGAGCAAATTAACCCTTCACGAGAAGCAAGATGGCGTCTCAAGGCGAGCGGGAGCCGGGGGTATTAGAAATGGATGCAGAATGTGTAGGATCCATGGTCCAGGATGAAATCCCCGTGCAGGAAATGTTGATTGTGCAGGAACACGGACTCGCCCAACTAAACCCAGAACCTGAAATGGGTGCGGCAGCGGCCGCAGTGTATGACACCTCCCCCCCCCTCTCCACCAAAACCCTTCCCCAACCCTTGCCGAAACGGCTCAGCTGAGTGCATCCAACATGGCCCAGCTATGCGCCATGCTGGCGGCAATGAACGAAAAGATGAATGCGAAAATGATCGAAAAAATGGATGCAAATACAAACGAAATGAAAGACATGAACAAGCAAATGAATGAAGTGAAAACGACGATGGATGCGAATACACAACACATGAACGAGAAGATGGATACAAATACAAATGAAATGAAAAACGAAATGAACAAGCAAATAAACGGAATGGAAGCAAACATGAAGGAGGAAATGAAAAAGTTCCGGGGTGAGACGCAGAACATGGGCCGATGCCTGCAGGCGGGCATGAAGGCCGTGACAAAGGAAATAATAGTTGAGACAAGGGAGGTAAAGGGTGAAGAGTTGGCAGAGACACGGGAGATAGAAAAAATAGAGGAAAGACTACACGAGGAAGACGGGGTAAGTGACGCACACACACACACGGAGGTAGTGGAGGACAATGGGGGTGAGCTCGCGGAGCGTGCAGGGACCCGGTGCGAGCAGCGGGATGGCCTCCTCCAGGAACGAGGGGAGGGAGTATGCCCCCTTGAGGCGGATCACGACCAGGTGAGTTCGGTCGTGCTTTGCGAGGTTGAGGGGACGAGTGCTGTGGACGGGTGCACGGAGAGCTTGGGGGGTATAGAGGCCCCGGAGACCCTTGTGGGGACACGAATCCCCAGTGTAGTTGTCCCTGTGTGTGTGGTGCAAGGCGTGAGTGCGTCCCCGTGTGTGGAAGCGACCCCGTGTGTGAGTGGTGTGGTGGCGATGGTGCTGGAGTGCGTGCTTCCCAGCACGCCGTGTTTGGATGAGGCACCGTGTGTGGATGAGGAACGGTGTGTGGAAGAGGCCGTGTGTGTGAGTGAAACGGCCAGTATGAGTGAGGAACCGCGGGTGAGTGCCCCCGCGTGTGTGGATGAGGCACCGCGGTTAAGTGCCCCCGCGTGTATGAGTGAGGCACGGTGTGTGGATGAGGCACCGCGGTTGAGTGCCCCCGCGTGTATGAGTGGGGCACGGTGTGTGGAAGAGACCGCGTGTGTGAGTGAGGCACGGTGTATGAGTGAGGGATCGCGGGTTAGTGCCCCCGCGTGTGTGGATGAAACGGCCAGTGTGAGTGAGGCACCGCGGGTTAGTGCCCCCGCGTGTGTGGGTGAGGCACCGTGTGTGGATGAGGCACCGCGGTTGAGTGCCCCCGCGTGTATGAGTGGGGCACGGTGTGTGGAAGAGACCGCGTGTGTGAGTGAGGCACGGTGTATGAGTGAGGCACCGCGGGCGAGTGCCCCCGCGTGTGTAAGTGGTATGGTTTGTGTGAGGAAAATGGCATACGTGAGTGAACGGCCGAATGCAAGGGAGACCGTGTGTGTGAGAGAGCGGTATGTGAGGGAGATGTCGGTTGGCATGCGGGAGCACGCAGCCGCATCTCCCGGTGTGAATGTGATGGAGTGGACTGTGTGCGTCGTAACACGCAGGTATGCGTGTGTGGAATGGAGACGGAGACGGCGACAGAGGAGAGAAAGCCGTGTAGCGGCTGTAGTTGTTTCGGGGACCGTGCCAGGTTCGCCCAGCAGTGAGCACGAGGTTCGTGCTGTGCAACGCACGAGACCACCACGTGCTCGCTTGCGAGAGTGAAGTCCCGGTCCGGAAACGCACGCGGTGGATTTGCCGATCCCGCGGACGGACAAAGTTTAGGCAGGATGACGGATTTGGACCGGACGGGTTCTCCACGCGATCGTGTGTGTTAAGCTCCAACGGGCAAAGCACATGTGTTCGCGTGGGGAACCCCTTGAGACGTGGGGCTTGTGTTTTTTTTGCGCACGGTGACGTCATGGCTGCACGTGTGGTTGGAATCCGGCAGGAGGGGTATCTCTGCCGGATGGTAGCGTCCAAGGAGGGACGAGGTACACGTGCAGCTGCATGACGTCACGGGCAGGTGTAAAGTGCGCGAGCTCTGAGTTGCCGCGCAGGTGCTGCGCATGAAAAAAAAAAGGAAAAAAAAAAGAAAAAACAAGCCTCACTTTCGGGTACACAGGATTCCTGGGCAAGGGGTGGAAGACCCCCTTACCGGGGCACAGGATGAAAACTAGTTAGGGGGAAGGGTTAGCTTAGTTAGACCGACTTCATGGGGCAGGGGTAAGTCCTCATGGAGTCCGTGGAATGGATTAGGTAGAGGGATTGTAGCCAGATTTAGGTTGGGAAATAAAATGATTTATTTGGAGACAGTGACAGACTTGTGGATGTGTAGAGTTGACGTAGCTTAGCGACGTAGTGTTAAAAGGAACGTGCTGTCGTATAAGGGACGACGTGGGAGCACGAGTTAGTTAGGGGGTGCAGTTAGAAGGATGGCAGAGTTCAGCGGTGTGTGTGTTGAAGAGTAGTTGGTGAGTGAAGTGGAAGCATGTGCTTGGTGAGTGAGTGAGGCCAGTGGGTCTGTGTGTGTGGAGTGAATGGGGAATGCATGGTGCGATGAGTGATTGGGGGGAGGAGTGACTCCCGCCCAAGGGACCCCGGGGTCAGAGTAAAGTGAGTTAGCTGGGTTAGTCAAATTGAAAAATGG
>NC_140967.1:71529644-71564644 GCF_056783735.1 Eptatretus burgeri
CCATCAATGAATGTAGGCCCTCAATCTCAGACATGAGATCAGGGTTGTTTCTCTGGACACATCTTGAGTACTTGACACTGCCTGGCACCCCACCTTGCTTTGAAAACTCTCTGCCTATGGCATCAAAAGTCACTTTCTCCACTCATAACCGACGCGTGGATCTCAGAGGGAGCCTTACATCACCACTCTCTGTCGAGGCTTGAGTGCCCCAAGGCAGTGTCTTGAGCCCAGTTCTATTCCTAATTTTCATCAATAATCTTTGTCTATGTGGAAAATCCTCTTTATCTCTGCTGATGACTACAATCCTCTGCCATAATATCCCTCATCCTTCAGATAGGCATGCAGAAACATCCTCCCTCTCTTCAGACCTTGATTGAGTCACAAGTTGGTCAAACATTTGGAATGTGTCATTCAATCCTGACAAATCTTACATTATCACTGTCTCTGGAAAGAGCATTTGGAAAACCCTCCCACGTACTTCCTTAACAAACCTCTTGGAGTTCAGTCACTCAAGCTTTTGGGCTGCACCATCAGTCATGATTTCTCTTGGGCAAACCACATATTGAAGTTGGTCTTCAAAGCCAACCGGTGACTGGGCATCCTCCACCGTGGAAAGTCTTGCCTTGGCACATCTGAACTTTGAGCCACCTACAAAGCCTTCATCCGCTGCTTTATGTAATACTGCTCTCCTGCTTGGGCTGGTGCCCTTGCCTCATACCTTGCTCAGCTTGATGCCTTGGAAACCAAGGCCTTCAATATCATTGGAATCTCTGCTTGAAGAAGCTGAGTCTATAGGCCTATCACGTCACATCGCAGACAGGTCGGTGGTCTCTGTGTTCTACCGCCTCCTTTCTGGTGTTGCACCATCTGCTGTTTCTGTGCTTTGTGCCCCCCCCCCCCTTTCCAGTTTTCTGCATGGCATACACGGTGCACCATTATCCCCTTTTCTGGTCAAACTACGTAAATCGAGGATCACGACATACCTCCACTTATTTGTTCCTTTGTTTTTTTTTCCCCACCTGTGGAACCAAGTAATGAACTTCCACATTCTCTTCAATGTCATTATTCTTGCAAGGTTATCAAGACAACTGTTCACCACCGTCTCAGATCGTCCACCATCCAAAACCACGAATTTGTGTTCATATTAACCCTCACTGAGCACACCTCTTTCCAAGTTTCCATGTTTTTTTTCCCCTTCCTGAGAGTTTGCTTCTGTATCAATTTTGTCTACCCTGTGCATCCATCCCGACTCATTCTTCCTCACATCCCTTATTTCTCTAAGTCTCTCTCTATGTTGTCCATCAACCCTGCTGTTGGTGTGTCCACCCCCCCCTTCCCTCTTTCTATTTCTCTGTTATATCCTGATCCATTCTATGTTCTCACTCCTCCACAAGTGTTGCCTGTGTCCACAAAAAAACCCCTCTCCTCGTTAATTCGTTCCACCCCTCCCCCCCCCCCGACGAACCAACATCCTCAGTTTGTTCAACCTCATTCTTCCTTCCATTGCTTCGACACAGCTGTTCACCACCATCTCAGGTTCCTTCTCTCCCCCTCCCCCCCCCCCCCCCCCCCCCCTTATTTTTTATAATCTCATTAACCTTCCCTAAACCCACCAATTTCTGCGTTTCCATTTTACCGGGTTTTCCTCCTGCTCCCTCACCCTCTGTTTTTCTTTTTTTTTTGGTTATTTATATTTTAATTTTACATTACATTTCTGCGTGGCTTAATTTCCCAGTTTCCCTTCCACTTCCTTGGTGGATAGTTTGTAAATTTATCTGGTTTGTTTCAACTCCACATCCTCATCCCCTTGTTCTCGTTCTTCCCCATGTCCTTTTCTTCCACGTCTCCCTCTCTTTTTTTTGTTTGTTTTTTTTTCCCCCTTTTTCCTTGCTGCTGTTGTCCCCCACCCACCTCGATTTTTCCACTGTTCTTTCCGTTCTATTTTGATTTTGCTCTTTGTTATCATTCCTCCATCAGCCGAGACTATACATCCAAAAATAAAAAAAATGATTTTGCATTAGGGCATTAATGTCATGCTTGTGCATAAATTGCATGAAGGACAAAAATATTATTAGACATCGGTGCACCTTAATGTGACGTAAAAGGACATTTATACACAATCGACAGATACTTGTAGCATATGGGTTTTGAATCTAGGTTCTGAGCATCATGGCCTATCATCTCAGATGGGAATGCGAAGCAGGCTGACTTTCCATTTTATCTTCTGCATTAAAGTGAAAAGTTGTCAGTAGCCCTGAGCTCGTTAAATATATTGAAGTGCTGACTTTTCATAATGCTAATACAATGACCATTTCTGAAAATTGAGTGGTAAATTGGTTTGGTTCACACACATTGGTGTTTCTGTTTTTCTTAACTCTTGTTTATTATAGCTTCTGTGGAAGTCCATTGTAACATATTGTAGCTCTCGGTTTGCATTACAACTGAGGTGTGTTGGCATATTATTGTAGAAGTAAATAAATTTGAATTTGTTTTTCTCAAGAATTGTATGAACTGGCAGTATGTGGTTGAAAAATATTTTGTGGGTGGGAGCGAAATTTGACATGCACGCAAGGTGGTAATTACCAATCTTAAGTCAGAGATTCAATGTTTCCGATGAGGGATTTGAATTCCGTCATACGGTGTGATTCATTTATTGCTCTTTTTGGTAGGTGTGGGTGTCGACAACGAAGGTGTTTTGGTACTTGGTGCTACCAACATTCCCTGGGTGTTAGATGCGGCCATCCGGAGGAGGTATGGCTTTACAGCTATTTTCACACCTGCACAAGCTGTTTGTTTGTTGTTCTGCAATTGCAGTGTTGAGAAAATTTTACATTTTGTGAAGAGCCATTTGAAAATTATGCTAAAATCGCAATTGGAACAACACTTTCGAGAAAACGTTGTTTATTAATCCCTGGTCTTCATGCTTTCTGGTTTATCAGACAGGATCGGATGAGTGATGTTGAAAGAATAAATTTGGTCGCTGCGACTACATTATCATTTTCTTATTCAGTTCATGGCAATGTTGAGCACCCTCTTAATGGAGAGTCGCTCTTGTGTGTTGTTGATGAAGCACCCACACCAAACCAGCAATTGGTCTAAGCAAGATTTTCAGAGGCTCGGCTTTTATGACTTATTTCTGTGTTGTGGCCCAGGTTTGAAAAGCGCATTTACATCCCACTGCCTGAGGAGCCGGCACGAATTTCCATGTTCAAGCTACATTTGGGAAACACACCGCACAGCTTGACGGATACCGATTTCCGTGAGCTTGGCCACTCCACATCTGGATACTCAGGTGCAGACATTGGAGTTGTTGTGCGGGATGCACTGATGCAACCTGTGCGCAAAGTGCAATCGGCCACACACTTTAAGCGGGTGAGTTGGAGGTGTCAAACTTGATTTTACAATTGTAAAGATGTCCCTCGCTGATTTCTCACCAAATTACAAAAGGGAAAGATTTCACCAAGGGCTATATAAACAAGGTGGCCTTTGGATATGTTCTTTTAATGTGCTTTAAAAATCGTGTATCTTGCATACAGAAGAACAAAAAAGAATGAATAAAAGACAGATGAATGAATTGAGCCAAAATACAGTGGCATGTACAACAAACACACTTCTGGAAACTACTGCAGTTGTATCAATAAAAGGTAAAATTATGATGCTGATGCAAAATACAAGCACAGAGATAATTATTTTGTAAAATGCAAGTGGAGAGTGTTGGAGTGTGGAGAGTAGAATGTGCAACAGTGAAAATGTCTGCAAGTCGAGGTGTGAAACGAGAAGATTTGATGGAAATGTTAAAAGATGACAGTCACAGCTTCGTCTTGGCCATGTATTCTCCTAACCTTCACAAGGAGGAAAAAGATTAGGTAGAACTGGAGAGCCAATGGTACAGACATGACGTAGAAAACAGACATGACGTAGAAAACAGGCATGACGTAGAAAACAGACATGACATGCTTGGTTAGCTGGTTTCTCTACACTGAGAGCTGAACAATACCCTTCCAGCAGATATCTGAAGAGGAAGGATGTTCATGACAGGGTGGCTAACTAAATGATGCCAGTTTTCTATTCTCTGCAGAGGATTCCTAATCTTCATCTGGAGTCATTAATGGTCAACTGCATTTTCCATGCACTTGTGACAGCATCTGAAATTCCATCTTTGGTAATTAGCGCTGTGAGATAGCTCTTCTGGGAGCCGCAGACAGTGTGTGTTGTAGCGGTAACGTCGCAAAGTTCGTCTTAGGTTAGGGAACGACATTGACTATCATCATTGCGCTTGACCTCAAATCATTAATTTCTCCAGATTGTGTTTGGTAAAGCGGGAGTTCATTTTTCACATGACAGGCAGCACTTAGCGCTCCCGGTATCATGCAGCAAGGGCTGAATGGGACTCGTTGCTGGCACTTTCACTACTTATGGCTTGGAGTCGCATAGTATCTATTGTGTATGTATATATATATATATATATATATATATATATATATATATATATATATATATATATATATATATATATATATATATATACACATACACATACACATACACATACACATACACACACACACAAACATTTGAATCAAAATTCTGAAAAAAATACTTTGCAACTGTATACAAACAGTCCTCGACTTGCATAAGGGTTCCGTTCCTGGGACCTCGACGTAAGAATTTTTTTTGTGCAAGGCGAATTTCACTAAGTAAAATCTAAAGAAAAACATTAGACAATTATTTGAATATTTATATGTACAGTACAAACATACTCGGTAGGGGGGGGACTGCAGGAAGGCGGAAGGACGGGCAACTCTTCAGAAATTGATGTGTTTAGAACCTCTGAAGAAACTGAAGTACAAAGACAGAGATTTGAAGCTTTGCAGCTTGAGAGGGTTATGGACTCTGTTTGGGGCTCAATCGATTATTATTCACACGAACGCAAGTCGCATATTGTCCTTCTCTCCCCTGTCCTTCCTTCTTTGCATCCTTCTCTCTGTCATTCCTTTCGCTTCGCTTTGCTCACCTGCGTTCCTTCTTTTACTCCCCTTCGCGCTTTGCCGATTCATTTCTTGTCACACCATTCATCGTCTTCATTTATTCTTTCCTTCATCTTCCGTTTCCATCCTTTCGCTTTCTTCCTTATTTCTTTGCCTCCCGCCCTTGCACGCCTTCGATTTCATCTTCCCATTTCTGATAGCTCCATCCCTGGAGACACAGTAAATACATGCTGCAAGTAATGTCACTGCTCCATGTGGGAATACAGGTGCTGTGGCTATGTGAGGAGCAGGAAGGGAGCGAGCGCAGAGGGTCCTGATTTCAGTTGGCACGTGGGAGCCAGAGTCAACAAGTGTAGGGTGTGCATGGGGTCTGTCCTGACCTGACCCCTCTGCACATGTGACAAGTCATGCCAAACTGGGCCATACATAAAAGTAACATAAAGACGTAAAGAAATGACGAATCTCAATTTTTTTATTTTCATAGGTGCTTACAGAAAATCGAGTTTATGGAACTCGATCTGACGTAACCCGAGGATTGCCTGTATACTGCACAGAGTTGGTTTGAGAAAATACGAGAGCCTGTTGAAAAGTAATGCTCCTATTCTTTTTCTCCAAAACAGGTAAAGTTATTAATATGATACAAAGCGCAGGTCTGTACTTTAGTTCTTCCAGCCACTTGTTATGAAGTTTCGTGATTCTGATGCTCGATGGTTCATTGCTACATTAGTTAAGAGGGCATACGACATTGTCAGTGCTGTGAAGAGTGAAGTACTGAAGATGAGAGTTGGGATGAATGACTGGAGATGAGAGATAGGTGTACCATTACAATCCTGAGAGTAAGGCCTAAGTTACATTTGCCACGGCGGCCATGGGGTCTTCAAAATCTACGGCCACTAGCAATTATACGGCGGCCGCAGTATTTCCACGGTCACACAATGTAGCAGTCACATATGTTTTTATTTTTCGGGGAGCCGCATGGCGTATTTAGAAATTGTGGAGACCGCAAACGTGGGGGTGCGTTACGGTCTTTGATTTGATGTTGCACGGTGACCTTAAGGGGGCCTTGCGGTAGCCATAGAATTTTCAAGGTAGCCTCAAGGTGCCCGCAAGGCGACCGCAGGGGGGTCCTAAGGCGAACGGGCGGCCAGACGGACGGTAACGAGTGGGTTCATTTTTTATGTATATTTATTTTTTTTTTACCAGTTTTTTTTTCAGCTTGTCGAATTGCTACAGCGAATGTAGAAATGAAAAAAGTTATGATTCCACGGCGACCCCTACGGCCTGTAAAATTTAGCCAAATGGCATAGGGCCACCCTGAGGCCACCGCAGAAACACTGCGGCCGCCGCATGTTTCTGTCAATTCAGAGGGCGTACGGCCGCTGTATCCTCGTTGTCGAGCAAATGTGACTTCGGCCTTAGAGACGGTCAATGGAGTACCACCGCAAAGGATCAACAGCCCTGACTTGGCTCCGTTACATTTTCATCTCTTCCCCAAACTTAAGGAATACCTTCTTGGAGAATATTTTTCTTCCAGCGATAATGTCAAGGCCGCTTTGAAGTGCTAGTTAAGTCAACGGGACGAGGCAGTTCTATCGTGATGGTAGCACAAAGCTACTTGAGTGTTGGGAGAAATGTGTGGACCGTAGTGTTGATTACCCCACACACACAAATTGAAAAGTGGGGTGAAGAATTTGGTTCACTTTCTCTGTTTTCAGACAATTTAATTTCATTTGCATGATATATTTTTGTTTATACAACCTGTAGAATCGCTATTTATTTTGATTGAATTATATACTTGAACACAGTAAAACACAATTCTCCTTTTTGGCAATTTCAAAATGCTGCCGTTTAGCAGTACTTTGAAAAAATATTGTGGCATTTTGCATCGTCATGACCAACCAAATTTGCCGCTTGCAGATCCTGCCCATGTCCTTATGTTGAGAAATAAATATGCACCATGGTAGAATAAAGGTTGGTGTGTCTGTCTCTGTTTCATTCAAATACCTACCTGTTTTGGACAAAAAGAAGAGGAAAAATTACTTTTCAAAATGTCCTCATGGTACTGTCATGTCAGGTCAGGCCATATCAGATCTCTGACTTGCTCCAGGTACCATGTAAACCTGTACTAACCTGTTTCATGGTCGGGTTGGCAGCGACTAAACCGTCTCCACCACCAGGCTTCCTGGTGAGGAGGGTGCATGGATATGGACACCGAGCAGAATGAAAACAAAACCTGTCAAAGGGTGGAGGAACTCCTTGTGAGTCAACAGTCACCCATATCTGGTGCCAAACTGTGTCTGCAGATGTCATCCTGCAGTTGGGTACCTCTTACTAGCAGGTTGGTGGCATGTTTTGCACTCCAGCCACCACAAAACACACCAAAAAAAACCGCAAATAAAACTGACAATCCACTCCATGGGAGTCCCTCCTGTGCAGCTGCCCTTTGCATGGCAGCTCACCGAATGATGGGATTTGGGCAAAGCCTTTGGGATCCCCATTCTTTGATGGGAGGAAAAGCACGGGGTAACCTTCATGGGTTGGATTGCAGTGGTGTGTGTTGGGGTGGTCCTTAGGTGTTGTCTACCAGATGACAGTCTACTCGGATTAGTCTGAGGCGGTCCCTTCAGGTGAGTGCCTGGAATGTGCTATCTCAAAGAGAGGATGATCACCTGTCTCTGCCATCATCTGAGCTCCAGTGTTTGGACATCAGTATTGCAACACGCTCTGAGGTTCGGAGACTGGATAGTGGTGAGATCATGGCGAGTGATTGCCCCTACCATTGGTCTGGTCGCTCTTATGGTTACCATGCCCAAGGAGTTTCTGCAGCTGTGTCCAATAAGCTAACTCCCATGGTAATTCAGATAACCGGTCAACGAGCGTATTGTGAGTCGAAGGACTCGTCACGCCTTGGGTGTCATTTCCCTGGACTCTGTATATGCTCCGACACAGGCAAGTGATTTCACCATGAAGGACACATTCTATGCCACACTCGAGTCTGTGGTTGATTGGTGCCCCAGGCGAGATACTCTTCTCATCTTGTGGAATTTCAATGCATTGACTGGCACTGATAGGGATGGTTATGCGATATGTGTTGGTCCCCATGGGTCTGTAACTGTGAACAAGAATAGCACTAACTTCCTTGATTTTGGAAGAAGTCATGGGCTGAGGGTGTCTGGTTCATGGTTTCAGTGCCCACAGGCTCATCGCTGGACTTCGTATTCCAACGCTGGTAGTGTGGCAATAGAGATTGACCAGGTGCTCATTGATGGGCGCTGGAAGACAATTCAGAACTGCAGGGTCTACCGGAGTGCTCAAGTCTTCAATACCGACCACAGGCTTGTTGTAGCAATTCTGAAGTTGCAGCTTAAATCCAGGAGATTGGTACCATCCCAGCCTAGGCTGGTTGTTGGCAAGCTCAAGGATGAGAGGGTAGCTGAGGCATTTGCGCACAGGCTGAGTGGGGATTTGGGGGGTCTGGGTATTTTTGGGAATCCTAAAGAGTTGTGGAGTGCCTTCAAGACTCCCATCCTTGATGTTGCCAGTGGATGCCGTGGAAACCACTGTCAGGCGAAGAAGACCTTTGTCTCTCAAGGAACACTGGATACCTTTGACCAGAGTTGCAGGGCCAGGCTTAATGGCAGAGCTGACATGTTTAGGGAGTTGAGGCGTAAAACTGTACTGCGCTGAGTGTGGACAAGGAGGCCTATGTGTGAGGAATCTGTGAAGGGGTAGATCACCTCGTGAAGTGATTCTCATCCTGCTTGGAGGACTTCATGCGTTGCGTTCCTCCAAACCCGTCCCTTGGTGTGTTGCAGTTGTAGCAGAAGGTGGTGGGCTCTTGACAGAGGAGTCCGAAGTGAAGGCCCACTGGATTGGTTTCTTTGTGCGGCTGTACCAGGCTGAACCACCAGCTGTTGAGTTGGATGTCAGGGGTGTAACTTTCCCACTTGCTGACCATCCAATCAACTGTGAACCACCTTCGCTTGTGGAAATGCAGGCTGCGGTGAACCAATTGAAAGGGGGTAAAGCTTCTGGGATCTGTGGCATCCATGCTGAACTTCTCAAGGCTGGTGGAAATGCTGCACTCGTGTCATTGCACGCAGTTTTGTGCTCTGTCTGGAACACAGGCATCATCCCAACATTCCAGAGGGGGACAACAAGGCCTCTCTTCCACTCGAGTCTGTGGTTGATTGGTGCCCCAGGCGAGATACTCTTCTCATCTTGTGGAATTTCAATACATTGACTGGCACTGATAGGGATGGTTATACGATATGTGTTGGTCTGGGGTGCCTGGGGCACCAATCAACCACAGACTCGACTGGAAGAGAGGCCTTGTTGTCCCCCTCTGGAATGTGAAGGGTGATTGTCAGAACTGCAGCAGCTACTGAGGGGTAATGCTGCTCTCAGTGCTGGGCAAGGTCTTTTCTCAGATATTTCTTGAGGGGGTTCTCCAACATCTGCTTGAGCACCAGCGCCAAGAGCAGTCGGGCCTTGCACCAAAGAGGTCAATGATGCAGATGAGAGTTTTGCCAGGGGCTGCTCACAGCCTATGTTTATCTCCGCGAAATGTTTGATTCAGTGAATCGGGATGTCCTCTCGAGGATTCTCGGTCTTTGTGGGGTGCCAGCCACCAAAACTGAACAATCTGATTTTTGAACTATATTCTCGAACTGAGAGTGCTGTGAGGTGTGGTGGTTCCATCTCTGATTTATTTCCAATTGTTGCTCGATTTTGTCAGGGGTGTGTACTGGCCCACATGCTTTTAGGCACTTGTATGGGCTGGATTCTGGGGAGGATGTCGGAGAGATCATGTTGCGGTGCATCTTTGAGAATGTCAAGATCTCTGACCTTGATTTTGCAGATCATTCAGTCATCTTTGCAGAAACGCTGGATGTCCTTATGGGGGTCCTCGAAGCACTGAATGAGTCGTCAGAGTCACTAGGAATCTGGCTTTCCTGGATCAAAACTAAGATTCAGGCTTTCAAGGATATCATTGATGCTGCTATCCTGTCTATACCTGTTTGTGGTTGGGATGTTGAGGTCACAGAGAGATTGACTGACCTTGGCAGTGATATTCATGTCTTTGCATGTTGTGAGCCAGAGATCCATAGACATCTGGTTCGTGCCTGGGGAGTCATGGATTCACTGGATCATGGAGTGTGGCGCTGTCGGTACATATGCAAGAGGACTAAAGTCTGTGTCTTTAATTCCTTGGTGCTTCCAGTCTGCTCTCCGGTTGTGAAACTTGGACTCTGACCAGGGTTCTGAGATGGAGACTGAACTCCTTCGGTGCCAGGTCTCCTCGGAGAGTTCTTGGACAGAAAGTCTGACCAGCTGTAGCCAACAAGAGCGGATGCTGAGAGGGACTCAAATAAGATTTGTTACCTGTTTCGTCCATGAGTGTCAGCTGCAGCTGTATGGACATGTGGCTCATTTTCCTGACGCTGATCCTGCTTACCAGATTCTCTCAGCGAGGCAGCTTCGTGGGTGGAGGAGATAAACAGGCTGACCACGTGCCTCGTGGTTGTAGCAGGTAGATCGGTATCTCAAGCAGATGGGGATGGGCCAGGCATCTGCATGGGGGATGGCGAGATGGAGAATCGGCGTAAATTGGACGCAGCGACATGCTGCTCCGTTGCATGCTCCCGGACCTGACCTGACCTCATAATGACCTCCGACACCGAAGGTGAAGGAGGTTATGTTTCACCCATTTCTTTGTCTGTTTGTTTGTTTGTTTGTTTGTGTGCAGGATATCTCAAAAAGTTGTGGACGGATTTGGATGAAACTTGGTGGACACGTTGGGTGTGTGGCAAGGACAAATTGATTTGATCTTGGTGAAGATCCGAATCCGGATCTAGATACGAGAATTATTTAAAAAATTTAAGTGATTCATCATCATCGAGAGATCGGGCCAAAAACTATATATAGCATGATGTTTCAAAAATGTATTGGGCCCGATATGTTCTCGTGGATAAGACATTGCATGTTGGCGTTATGCGCTCCAGCGAAGTGCCCTTCTCGTTATTTCTGGAAGTCAGTACTCGCAGTAAACAGCTGAACTTCATGGGAAAGGTAAAAGTGCACTTGAGGTGCACCGTGCGGCACGCACACGACTTGCATATCCTACTTTCGCTTTTGAGTCGGGACGTCATGCACTGCGGCCTTTGCACTCATGAGTGATGCACTTGTTTTGTTGTTCAGTTTGCAAATAAAACAAACTCTAGCACTTGTTTGATTGTAAAGTTGAAACAGCCATGTGGCTTAATCTGCGCCCAGCAAGGCGTGCAATTCCGGTGTGGAAAGTAAGATGGAAGACCACGGCGATGACTAAGACTCGTATTTCAACAATCAGGAGGTTCTCACAACCGAAAACCACCTCAGAATTTTTGACAGGGAAGACAATGAATCCAGCTGTGATGGCTTTACATCTGGAGACTTGCAAACTAAAATAGCGAGCAGTGAGGCCCAAAAATACAGTTGTTCTTCGAGCTGGGTTTAATGTGCACTGCTCACTCCAAAATAAAAATAGAGTTAAAAAATGTGCACTGCACATGTGTAAATGCAGTACTTGCAATGATGGTGGATGCCTGGTCTGCGACCAGCGTTGGAGGCCATCTTTGCTCTATGGTCAGATTAGGAGCGGTCGTAGCTGGTGGAGATGCCAAGAAGTTCAAGAGACTGAACTCATCCAAATTCCCTTTCAGATAATCAGCTCACATTGCTCGATGCACAACAAATAGTAATCATTTATATTGTATTAGAAACTAGCAAATGCAACCCTTCGCTTCGCTGATGGTGGTATGAACGGGGGGGGGGGTGTAGAAAGAGAAGGGGAGAGAGAGAGAGGAGAGGGGAGGCAGAGAGGATGGAGGGAAGGGAGGGCGGGGAGAGGAGGGAGGGTAAGCGAGGAGTTTGTGAAGAAGGGAAAGGGGGTGGAGATTGGGAGGGCAATTCCTCAGGAAACGTTGCTATACACTGCAGGAGGAAGGGGTGCATGGCAGAGACAGAGAGACAGACGTGGGAGGAGAGTGTTGCATTTTATTCGGAGGGGACAGACAGAGAGTGGTGGGGGGGGCGGGGGAGGAGAAAAAAAAGATAGGTGAGATCGGTGAGGGGTGGAGGTGGCGTAAGCAAAGAGAGTGATGTGTTTTGCTTAATGACCGAACACAGATAAAAAAAAAAATTTAAATCTCATGTCAGAATAGCTGTACACCCAATGAAACAACAGAGTTTGTAAAGTTAACCACAGGCACATCTGAAAAAACTTTGATATCCCGGTTCTAGAAAATTTGTGGGAACATTAACCAAAAGTATGGACTGAAAACATGGAAGTACCGCTCACATACAACCTAATGATCCCATCGAGCATGAACATCGAAAACAAAGCATTGCAATCAGATGATATACTTTGGTACAAAAATGAGAGAAGAAGGCATTGCTAAATGAGGTGTTAATGCTAGTGATTTTGGACTAAACGATGCAGAAATCAAGAAAATGACCAAATACCAAGACCTCAAGAATGAAGTGAAAAGATCCTGGAAGCTGAAGAACGCCAAAGTTGTACCAGTGATAGTTGGAGTGACGGGCATGATGACAAAGAACCTCACAGGGATATTAATAACCATCCCTGGGAATACTATTTCAAACAAACCGCAGTTGGAAGCTGTCCAGGGCTCAGCGACGATCCTGAAGAGAGCCCTCAGCACAAAACTTTGATAACAGAAAAACTTCACAGCTTGGTCCATGAATTGTGACCCCTTACCGAAATGAAGGTGGATACTTTGAGCCCACCCTGGGAGGACTCCATTCCACATTCTGAAACTCGCATATGAAGATACCAATCTCACACACACACACACACACACACACACACACACACACACACACACACACACACACACACACACACACACACACACACACACACACACACACACACACACACACACACACACACACACACACACACACACACACACACACACACCTGGTAGGTCTCAGTTTCACCTCCTGAAACCCACCCACATGTGGAGATAGCAGGCAACATCAACTTGCACAGACACACTAGTGTGCCATCGCGCAGCTCGGTCGATGTGACGTGTACGTTATTTTTACCTCCCGGAGACTCATGAAATGTCATGTATGTCCGAATTGTGCAGCTTCGATGAACCGGCAATCAATAATATGGGTGAGGAAAGTGAAAACAATAACTTTGTAGTTAAGAAATTGTTGCGGCCTGTTCCAAGTCTAGTCATGGTTGAGCAGACCAGAAAACATGGCAGCTTCAGACCCTAGCGAGGTTACCCAGGAAGCACCTTAAGACCCAGAGAGCAAGGTGGCTGGGGATCGCCTGATGAAGGATATAATTAAATAAGGCTGATAATTATTTTAAAAAGGGGTGTTTTAATTAAACCAAACACCCAATTTCCACTCTTGCACTTCCTTGGAGTTTTCTTAGTATGTTTGCAAAGTTTCAGGCTGTTGGGTTTATGGTTTTGGAGTTATGGAGGAGACACACAGTCACACACAGTCACACACAGTCACACACAGTCACACACAGTCACACACAGTCACACACAGTCACACACAGTCACACACAGTCACACACAGTCAAACACAGTCAAACACAGTCAAACACAGTCAAACACAAACACACACACACACACACACACACACACTTTTATTAGAATAGATTGCATGCATTAAGTGAATTTGCAAGCCTGGCATTGGCTTAGAGATTAGAGTGGTTGTCTTAAGATCTTAGGGTCCTGAGTTTGAGCCCCGTTGGCTGCTGAATTAACACCAGGTGGGGTTGACTCAGCCTGTCATCCTTCCGAGGTCGGAAAAATGAGTACCAGTGTACTGGTCGAGGGGCACAGCATCAGCGCCACAGCCACGCTTCCAAGAAATGACAGCTACCCCAGCAGCCAAGCTGCCATACACAACAGAACAGTGAATTTGCAACAAGCATAATATTTTAACCTTCCCCTTCCTTGACTAACATGTTATTTATGGTTTTACTTCTCTCTCTTTCCAATACTTGTCCTTCCTCCACTCTATTGACTTTAATGAATTTTTTCACACACCCTTCTATTTTCTACCAAGGACCCATAAGTAAGCACACTTGAATCCTGGGGTCTTGTGAAACACTGAGCCTGTTTCACAAAAGCCTGGGATTTAATTGAAGCTTCCTATCGCAAGCATCCCAACGTGTTTGGTGTACTGAACATATCTCGGTTAATTTGATTGTTGAGGAACTTAAATTGTTGTACAATTGATCAAAAAAGCGATTGAGTGCAAATGTCCTGCATTTTACATTTTTGCACTTTTTCCATTTGTACATGCAGGTGTGTGGGCCCTCTCGCAAGGATACCAATGTGATTGTCAATGACCTGCTCACGCCTTGCTCACCTGGTGATCCAGATGCACGTGAAATGACCTGGATTGATGTACCAGGCGAAAAGCTCTTGGAACCTATTGTGAGCCTGGTATGTGACGACTACTCATGCATTCTTGTGATCTATTCGACAAACGTGGACATCGCTTATGGAAATCCATCATTAACCAGCATGCGTGAAGCCACTAGCGGGGTTAAGCAATTGGTTCAGTTTGTTTGTCTGCCTGTCTGTCTTTCTGTCCAGAAACATTAGTTTATGATTGAGGAACAACTTTATTTCAATTGAATGTTATGTTTCGAATATGAATGGGAACATCAATCAGAAAATGAACCTGCAATTCAGCAGTACTTTGTCTCTGAACTTACCCCGATCATGCATGTGCAGAGAGGAGCAAGATAAAAAAAAATTTGGTCTGTTTGTCTGTCTGGCAGTCAACGTAAATTGAAAGTCATTCCAAACAGGAAACTTACTGTATTTAGTGACGTCATACACGACACAAACAACAGGCATGAAGAACTAATGCAATGTTTTTTTTTCAATAAGGTGGTGTAACAGACGCTGCATCAATGGCAGTAACATTCTGAATTTGTTCACTACATCCTTTAAAATCTTTATTTTATTTCAATTGAATTATAGCGAACGTAGTGAGCTTCATACTTAACGCGTGCACATGAGAGAATAGGACACAACAACAACAACACAATACCCTGGCAATTTGGAATCCGTGTCGTCAGCTATGACCCTTTTGCTTCCGGTTTTTTTTGCTTCCGGTTTTTGTCATGGGGAATGATGCATGGCGGGAGATAAAGGCATCGTCGGAGACATGAAAGACCCAAATATCAGACATGGTGTATATTTCCAACACTGATTTTAATAAAGATATCTCCCGCATCATCAAAAAATAATTTTTAATCGTGATTTACATTATTTGAACGCTGATCCCAAATCCAGGCCGAAGTAACCGGAAATTGCGTATACAGTTGTGAACAAGTTATAGGTAAAGTCAGAAGCGAATGTAAAAAGAATTCTACGTTCACTTCTCGTATTTACTTTTTTCGATGAGATCCTGTTGGAGGCGGTGTAGTTGTCGTTGTGAGGGTAATGTTGAGGATTTTTTTTTCAGATGAGATCCTGTTCTAGGCGGTGTAGCTGTTGTTGTGAAGGTAATGTTGAGGCATAATGCTGAGGTAATATTTATTTTTTTAGATGAGATCCTGTTCTCGGCAGTGTAGTTGTTGTGAAGTTAATGTTGAGGAAATTTTTTTTTCTTCGGATGAGATCCTGTTCTGGGCGGTGTAGTTGTTGTTGTGAAGGTAATGTTGAGGTAATATTTATTTTTGCAGATGAGATCCTGTTCTAGGCGGTGTAGTTGTTGTTGTGAAGGTAATATTTATTTTTTCTTTGCGAACGTAGTCAGCTTCATACTCAACGCGTGCACATGAGAGAATAGGAAACAACAACAACAACAACAACAACAACACAATACCCTGGCAATTTGGAATCCGTGTCGTTGGCTATGACCCTTTTGCTTCCGGTTTTTTTTTTGCTTCCGGTTTTTGTCATGGGGAATGATGCATGGCGGGAGATAAAGGCATCGTCGGAGACATGAAAGACCCAAATATCAGACATGGTGTATATTTCCTCCACTGATTTTAATAAAGATATCTCCCGCATCATCAAAAAATATTTTTTAATCGTGATTTACATGATTTGATCGCTGATCCCGAATCCAGGCCGAAGTAACCGGAAATTGCGTATGCAGTTGTGAACAAGTTATAGGTAAAGTCAGAAGGGAATGTAAGAAGAATTCTACGTTCGCTTCTAGTATTAATTTTTTGAGATGAGATCCTGTTCTAAGTGGTGTAGTTGTCGTTGTGAAGGTAATGTTGAGGAAATTTTTTTTTTCAGATGAGATCCTGTTCTCGGCGGTGTAGTTGTTGTTGTGAAGGTAATGTTGAGGTATAATGTTGAGGTAATATTTATTTTTTCAGATGAGATCCTGTTCTAGGCGGTGTAGTTGTCGTTGTGAAGGTAATGTTGAGGAATTTTTTTTTTTTCAGATGAGATCCTGTTCTCGGCAGTGTAGTTTTTTTAATAGTTTTTTATTTTTTGGTATACCTTGTCGAGGCTCGTATGAGAGCTAACACACAACACAGCAAGGGGGCATGAGACAAGAGGGGTGGGAGTGGGAGGGACAAAACAGTGGGGAACAGACACATTAGGAGATCTGTGGAAGGGAGAGGGATTGGGGGGGACATGGGGAAGAGAAGATGGACATTTCAGGGACTTTCAGGAAGGAAGGCAGGGGAATTGAAGGAAGTGGGCTTGGGTGGATTATCGGGGGTAGAAAAGATCGAGGATTTGGATGGGGGATGAAGAGGTGGTGGTGAACAGCTGTTTTGAAAGCCTGGAGGGAAGAATGGGAAAGAATAGAGTGAGGGAGTTTATTCCAAAGGCCAGAAAAAAAGAGGAATGAAAGAGTGAAGGTGAGCAGTGATTCGTGATTTTGGTAGTTTTACCAGAAGGGGGTTGTTGGCGGACCTTGAGCCCCCTGTGGAAATGTGGTGGGGACAAATCGCAGAGAGAGCAGGGGGGGCAAGGCTGGAGAGGAGACGGTAGAAGACAGAAAGACCACCGACCAACCTGCGGTGATTGAGTGAGAGGCCCAAAGACTCAGCTTCATTGCGGGAGATGCCAATGATCCTAAATGCCCTGGTTTCGACAGCGTTGAAGCCGAGAAAGGTGGGAGGCAAGAGCACCAGCCCAGAGGGAGAGGGAGAGCAGTACTCCATCAGGCTACGGACAAAAGCTTTGTAAGTGGTCAGGAGCTCAAGAGGGCCGAGGAAGGACTTTGCACGACGGAGGATTCCAAGTCGGCGACTGGCTTTGGAGACGAGGTTGGAAATGTGACTTTCCCAGGAAAGGTCATGGCAGATAGTGAGACCCAGAAGCTTGAAAGAAAAGACTTCTTCCAAAGGATTGTTGCAAAAGTGGATGGGGGGGGGGTTCTAAACGGTCCTTTCGAAGAGACATAATGAGTGTAACATTTGTCTGGATTGAAAGACATGTTCCACGTGTTGGACCAGTTTGTGATTTTATCCAGATCTGCAGTGAGCGAAGAAGCTGCTGCTTGCCGGTCTGAGGGATGACCGATGGTACGGCCGAGGGTGGAGTCATCAGCAAAGAGAAATAGAGGATTTTTCAGAGAGTCGGAGAGATCATTGATGAAAACCAGAAAAAGAACAGGGCCCAGAATGCTACCTTGAGGAACTCCAGCCTGCACAGGAAGAGGGGATGAAAGAACTCCATTTAGGGCCACACGTTGACTGCGACAGGAGAGGAAGTCTGCGAGCCATGAGTGGAGATGGCCTTGAATACCATGGGAAGAGAGTTTGGTGAGTGGGGCAGGGTGCCAAACTGTGTCAAAAGCACGTGATATGTCCAGGGATACGGCTCGGATTTCCTGTCTGGCATTGAGGACCTCCATCCATTGATGGGAGAGCAGAAGCAGCATATCCAGGGTAGAGTGACCTGGTCTGAAACCAAAGACCTGGTCTGACCTGGTAGTTGTTGTGAAGGTAATGTTGAGGTTATATTTATTTTTGCAGATGAGATCCTGTTCTCGGCAGTGTTGTTGTTGTTGTTGGGAAGGTAATGTTAAGGTAATATTTATTGTTGCAGATGAGATCCTGTTCTAGGTGGTGCAGTTGTTGTTGTGAATGTAATGTTAAGGTAATATTTATTTTTTCATCGCGAACGTCATGAGCTTCATACTCAACGCGTGCACATGAGAGAATAGGAAACAACAACAACAACACAATACCCTGCAATTTGGAATCTGTGTCGTTGGTTATGACCTTTTGCTTCCGGTTTTTTTTTTTTGCTTCCGGTTTTTGTCATGGGGAATGATGCATGGCGGGAGATAAAGGCATCGTCGGAGACATGAAAGACCCAAATATCAGACATGGTGTATATTTCCTCCACTGATTTTAATAAAGATATCTCCCGCATCGTCAAAAAATATTTTTTAATCGTGATTTACATTATTTGATCGCTGATTCCGAATCCAGGCCAAAGTAACCGGAAATTGCGTATACAGTTGTGAACAAGTTATCGGTAAAGTCAGAAGCGAATGTAAGAAGAATTCTACGTTCGCTTCTCGTATTTATTTTTTCAGATGAGATCATGTTCTTGGCAGTGTAGTTGTTGTTGTGAAGGTAATGTTGAGGTAATATTAATTTTTTTAGATGAAATCCTGTTCTAGGTGGTGTCGTTGTCGTTGTGAAGGTAATGTTGAGGAAAAAAAAATTTCAGATGAGATCCTGTTCTCGGCGGTGTAGTTGTTGTTGTGAAGGTAATGTTGAGGTAATATTTATTTTTGCAGATGAGATCTTGTTCTAGGCAGTGTAGTTGTTGTGAAGGTAATGTTAAGGTAATATTTATTTTTTCATCACGAAGGTAGTGAGCTTCATACTCAACGCATGCACATGAGAGAATAGGAAACAACAACAACACAATACCCTGGCAATTTGGAATCCGTGTCGTCGGCTACGACCCTTTTGCTTCCGGTTTTTTTTTTTTTGCTTCCGGTTTTTGTCATGGGGAATGATGTGTCCCGGGAGATAAAGGCATCGGCGGAGACATGAAAGACCCAAATATCAGAAATGGTGTATATTTCCTCCACTGATTTTAATAAAGATATCTCCCGTATCATCAAAAAAATTTTTTTTATCGTGATTTACATTATTTGATCGCTGATCCCGAATCCAGGCTGAAGTAACCAGAAATTGCAGCATCGAATGCAAGAAGAATTCTACGTTCGCTTCTAGGCTTTGCCAATTCCATATTATACTTCAACACTGTAGAACAAAAATCGCCTTATTGGCAATTTCAAAACCCTTTCATTTAGCAGTATTTGGAGAAAATGTTACAACATTGTACATCATCTCGATGAATCGAATTTGCTGCTCACAGACCCCGCACATGTCCTTTTTTCTCTCTCAAGTTGTGTGGGAAAGGTGTTCTCTAGTTGTTCTAGTTGTTTGTTTGTTTTTTTTTTACGTGGTAAGTATGAAAAGCAACGATAGTTTGTGATGATTGTTGAAATAATTAATGAGAAGAAATTGGGTGAAGCTCTTGATTGCAATATTTGTTTTTGCAACTTTCTTAAACGACATAAAATTTTCTTCTTTCTTTCCAGGTCGATATGCAGCGATCTCTAGCTACCACAAGACCAACGGTCAATGACGATGACCTTTTGAAGCTGAAACGGTTCACAGATGACTTTGGTCAAGAGGGATAAGATCATCGCTTTGTTGATATGATTTATTTTATTTTTGGTCACAGTTACATGTGCGTGTGTTCCTCCACGTTCATCACTTTGACTTTACTTCCTCCAGCTCTTGCCTTTCCTTTTTTTTTTTTGGAGTCTAAACCTAAAAGAAAATGAGCTTTCCAATAGCAGGATGTACTAGAAATATTATTTTAATGCCTTTTGAAGAATGTACTTGGATTTGGTAAAAGTATAATGAGGATCAACTATTTACATGCATGTTAATGTACATACTGTATTCAGCATAATGATAGTCACGTTGAGGTGCCCGATTATAATTGCAAAACCACATTGGTGACGTTTACTTCAAATTAAGCAAAAGTTTAAATTATTCCCACAAGTTCTGTGTTGGAATGATACCATTTATTATTATTTTTGCACATTTCTAAACTCTTCAAGATTTGAGCCATTGGAGTAATTTCAGCTGTGGTCTGCTGGGGTTTGAAGACACCATGGCAGTTGTCATTTATTATTACTTTGGACATTTATTTTGTTGGGGGGGGGGGTTGGTGGGGAGGAGGCTTTGCAGTTGGTATGCAATAAGCAAAATTTGACATCTTTTAACTGATGCATATAGTTGCTTTTGTTCCTCTTCTCTTGCTGTTGCACTGCATCTGGACCTGGGCAACATTCACATATCTCGGCTGTCGGCAGCAGCGTTTTCGTGAAGTCTTGCACCGTCCATTGATTTTTGGAACGTTGCTATGTTTGACGTTATTGCTGATAATTTTTTAATTTTTTTTGTTTTTGTTTTGCCTTTTCAAGAAAGTGTAAATAAACATTGCATGTTTAATTTCGAGGCACGTGTTTGTATAACGTACGTTGACATTGATTCTAATAAAAGGGTCTGGATATGTTCCTCCCAGCCTTTTTGTCCTGTTTTTTTATACAACATTATGTGAAGCCAAACTTTCATTATTGAACAATTTGATTTGAGTGATTGTTGGACACGTTATCCCAGCAATCTTCCTGTGATGACAACAGGCTAAAAACGAACCGAAGTTAGTTGGAGGGTAGCTGGTTGTAAGCAGAGAACTGCATTCGCTTATCTCCACCTTTGTTTGAAAACATCGGGGGATATTGCATTCGGCTCTGTCGATCCGTCCATAACCGTATCCCCTAAACGGTTGTGCAGAAATTCACCAAACTTGGTAGTTATGATCACCACCTGGCAAGACTGTGTGACAGCAATATAATTTTGGCCCTGCTGCCTGGGGTGGGATCAAAAGGTCAAATATCAAAAAAATGCAATTATGGGCACATTTTAAAACTTTTTAAATGAAACTTTGTACATGCAATCAATATTGGGGGACAGTTGTTAGCCAAAGTGAGGACATGTGAAGTGGCTGGTCAGGTAGCTAATTGGATTGCAAACTGGCTTAGTGATAGGAAGCAAAGATTGGCTGTGAGTGGGAGGATGTAAGTGGCAGGGTACCTCAGGGATCAGTACTCGGACCATTACTATACAATAGTTACATCAACGATTTGGTTAATGGGGTAAAGAGTAAGCTTTCCAAATCTGTGGATGACACAAAGCGTGGAGGTAAGGTGGATAGCAGAGGGGGTGGTGAACAGATACAAGAGAGTATTGATACTTGTATGGATTGGGCAAAAGACTGATAGATGGAATTTAACCTGAGCAAGTGTAAGGTGTTGGGGATGGGAAAGAACAATGAAAATAGAGATTACAGGATGCAAGGGGTAATTTTGTAGCGTGTCACAGGAGAAGGATCTGGGGGTGGTAATGGATACGGTCGGTAAGCAGGCAGCACATTGCCAGGCAGCTATAGGTAAAGCAAATAGGGTTTAAGGTTGTATTCAGAGGGGGATCAATTATAAAACAAATGAGGGGGTGTTAACATTGTACAGGAATTTAGTGAGGCCACATCTCGAATATTGTGTGCAGTTTTGGTCATCAGAGTTCTGGAAGGACATAGATGCCATAGACAGGGTTCAGCGCAGGGCTCCTCGATTGATTCAGAGCCTAACTAGACTCAGCTATGAGGATCGGTTGAAGGAGACGGCTTTATTCACTGGAAAGGAGGCGGTTACGAGGAGATATGATAGAGATGTTTAAGATAATGAAAGGTATAGATAAAATAAGTGCAGATGAATTATTCAACAGAGTGGACATTGATAGGACCAGGGGCCATAGCCTGAGAGTAAAGAAGAGGAGAGTTAAGATGGTAGTAAGGTGGGGGACTTTCACTCAGAGAGTAGTTAATGCATGGAATGGTCTCCCTGGAAAGGTAGTGGCAGCAGAAAAAGTAGATAAGTTTGAATTAGAATTAGATAGGTACCTGGATGTTATGGTACCTAACCCTAACCCCCCCCCCCCATATAGGGGCATGGGGATGTTGATAAGACTTTTAGGTGGAGTAATGATGGCTGGCTGATTGTGTACGGAGTGCTGTTGGTGGGGGTCTTGTTAAGGGGGGTTGTGTGGTTGATGTGCGTTTTTAACCAAGCACATTCCCCCTCTCCGAGGGGAAGAAAAAAAAATTACAACAAAATAAAAATACTAAAAATAAAAACAAAAAATACAAAAACATTTTTTGTCTTCCATTAATTAAAAACATTTTTTTTTTTTTACATTTTCTTTCTTGGATCTTGGGTTGGTGTCGGGGTTGCGCAGGCATGATGGGCTAAATGGTCTCCACCTGTGTTGGATTTCCTTGTTGTTCATGAAAAATACACCGAGCAAGCGGCAAATAAAGAGCGAATAGGAAGAACATCGTCTCTGCAGCAAAAGCACAACAGAGCACGCGCGCGACGGCGGCAGATGACGTCACATCTTAAAAGCAACAAAACAACAACAACTATTACTGCTGCTTCACGAAACTTCTTCGTCCGTATGTAGAACAAAGCTGCGGGACAACAACAGCAGCAGCAGCAGCAGCAGCAGCAGCAGCAGCAGCAGCAGCAGCAGCAGCAGCAGCAGCAGCTTTTCCCATGGTATTCATGGTATTTTCCCATGGTATTTTCCCATGGTATTCAAGGCCATCTCCACTCATGGCTCGCAGACTTCCTCTCCTGTCGCAGTCAACGTGTGGCCCTAAATGGAGTTCTTTCATCCCCTCTTCCTGTGCAGGCTGGAGTTCCTCAAGGTAGCGTTCTGGGCCCTGTTCTTTTTCTGGTTTTCATCAATGATCTCTCGGACTCTCTGGAAAATCCTCTATTTCTCTTTGCCGACGACTCCACCCTCTGCCGTACCATCTGTCATCCCTCAGACCGGCAAGCAGCAGCTTCTTCGCTCACTGCAGATCTGGATAAAATCACAAACTGGTCCAACACGTGGAACATGTCTTTCAATCCACACAAATCTCACACTCTCACTATGTCTCTTCGAAAGGACCGTTTACAAAACCCCCCCATCCACTTTCTCAACAATCCTCTGGAAGAAGTCTTTTCTTTCAAGCTTCTGGGTCTCACTATCTGCCATGACCTTTCCTGGGAAAGTCACATTTCCAACCTTGCCTCAAAAGCCAGTCGCCGACTGGGAATCCTCCGTCGTGCAAAGTCCTTCCTCGGCCCTCTTGAGCTCCTGACTACTTACAAAGCTTTTGTCCGTAGCCTGATGGAGTACTGCTCTCCCCTCTGGGCTGGTGCTCCTGCCTCCCACCTTTCTCGACTTCACGCTGTCGAAACCAGGGCTTTTAAGATCATTGGCATCTCCCGCAATGAAGCTGAGTCTTTGGGCCTCTCACTCAATCACCGCAGGTTGGTCGGTGGTCTTTCTGTCTTCTACCGACTCCTCTCCAGCCTTGCCCCCCTGCTCTCTCTGCGATTTGTCCCAACCACATTTCCACAGGGCGCTCAAGGTCCGCCAACAACCCCCTTCTGGTAAAACTACCAAAATCACGAATTACTGCTCATCTTCACTCTTTCATTCCTCTTTTTCCCGCCTTTGGAATAAACTTCCTCACTCTATTCTTTCCCATTCTTCCCTCCAGGCTTTCAAAACAGCTGTTCACCACCACCTCTTATCTTCCCCCATCCAAATCCTCGATCTTTTCTACCCCCGATAATCCACCCAAGCCCACTTCCTTCAATTCTCCTGCTTTCCTTCCTGAAAGTCCCTGTAATGTCCATCTTCTCCTCGCCATGTTCCCCGTCCCATCCCCATCCCTCTCCCTTCCACAGTTCACCTGTGTCTGTTCCCCAATGTTTTGTCCCTTCCACTCCCACCCCTCTTGTCTCATGCCTCCTTGCTGTGAGTTGTGTGTTAGCTCTCATACGAGCCTCGACCAAGGTATACAAAAAAAAAAAAAAAAAAAAAAAAAAAAAAGCAGCAGCAGCAGCAGCAGCAGCAGCAGCAGCAGCAGCAGCAGCAGCAGCAGCAGCAGCAGCAGCAGCAGCAGCAACAGCAGCAACAGCAGCAGCATCATCGGCGGATGGCGTGAGCGTGCCGCCGATGCAATGACTTCCAAGTTAGGGGAGGAATTTAATTCATGGTACCGGCGATAGCTCGCCCACTCTTCGCGAAGGACATCGCCGTAGGATCGTCAGCATCCACTTCCGAATGCCGGCAGACAGGAACGCCCCCGTTTTAACGTCCATCCGAGGGACGGACACACGCATTGAATGAATCACTCTGCTCGTGACGATGTGAAACACCCGGTCGGCAGTTTACAGCCGGGTCGGGATTCCGACCCAGGCTGGTGTGCATTACCCGTCCATCAAGCTGGGCGACCCTGTGAGCCCCTCGAATCGTGCCCCGGTTGTTGATTCGGCCATGTTGAAGGAGTTAAAGATTTAAAGAAGCACAAAGAGCGTTCGTAGAGGGCGCTGTTGTTGTGCCGTGTCATTACGGCCGTTGGTTGTTGAGAGCGCGGCGCTTCTCCGGAATGGTAAGCACGGTAAAGGTGTGCAGGTAGAGTGAGCAGAGGAACGAAGCTTCACCGGGAGTATACAGAGGGGAGGAGGGAGGGGAAAAACCCGGGAATTCGGGAATCCGGTCATTACTTGTAACGTGTGTACCGAGTGAATGGCGTCCGGTGGATCGCCTGGATTTGTGAGGACAAAGGAGCAGCAGCCAGAGAAACGTCAGCGCCGGGTTCCCTTTTGTTTATTCCTTGCTTTGGACGCTATTACAAATGGAGAAGATTTAAGAGATTGAAAATAAATGTTTGTTTGCCAGGAATTGTTAAAGAACGGCCCGTTTGCGATGCTCATGGCGGATGAGGCCTTGTGCTGGTGCTTGCTAGGCCTCGGTTTTTCTGTGTCTCGAATTCCCGGCTGGTTAAGCCGTTCGTCCGTACTACCCTCTGGCGGGTATCCTTACGGTGCGAACGTCGAACCGTGATTTTTGCTATTTGTGCACCTGTGGTTGCATTTTATTCCAGTCAGTACGTTCATGTCGCAAGCTCGGCTTGTGTTGAAGAAGAAGAAGAAGCACAATTAAACTGATCTAGCCTGCTGTCTCCATCCGAGATGACGGGCCACCTGTGCGAGCGGATCCTCTCCTTCATCGGCCATTGACGGGAGTCGGCCGGGTTGTGTGATGACGTCATTGGACGGGGTTCCCCCCCAGAACCAGTGATTGTATCTGCGGACGATGACGTCATGCAAAATCGAGACACCTGTCGAGGTGTTCGTTATTTATTTATTTATTTACTTATTTATTTATTTATTTATTTATTTATTTATTTATTTATTTATTTATTTATTTATGAGGTAATGCTGATTCAAATCTGCTCCCAACTCTTTATTTTGCATAACTCTGATCATGCAAATGTTATTGTAGGTAGTGGAAGCTACTTGTCAGGTTGATTAAGCTCTAGTAGCTGCCATACTTGCACTGGCAGGATAACTGGTAGGTCTTAGTGAGATCAATATAATCTGACTTGTGATCACACACAAGGGAATCAGACGCAGTTGGAAGCCATTCGGCACATCATACCTGTGCCACATCAACACCGCACGAATTTATCAACAAAAGATCAAAAGAAGAGAATGCAAAATGTTTATAACTACTCCCCTCTAAACTGTCTATCTTGGGTTTGAATCCCGACCCGGCTGTAAACTGTCATCCTGGTGTTTCAGGGGTAGGTGATTCATCAATCATCATCAAGGGAGGTGGCCCTCCCATCGGTGGACGTCCCTCGGATGGACGTTAAACGAGTTTTCCCCCTGCCATTACTAAATGGACGTTAAACAAAGCACGGTGTCCTACTCGAAGATTAGGTGATCTATCGTTGGCACTAGAGCCATATTCTTGCAGAATACCACTGGGAAGGCAATGGCAACTCACCCATTGTCATCCTTGCTGTGAAGCTTAGTTTGTAGAACAAAGTCTGCATTCGAATGGAGCACTAGAGTTACCTGTCATACCTTACATGGGGGTTGACTGCGTGTGTGCACTGAGAAATGGAAGGAAGGTTTTAGAGTGGGTGGAGGTAAAAAGCAGAGAAGGATAAGGGTGAAAATGAGGTTGGAGTAAAGAGGGATGTGTGGACAAGTTTGGAATATGTGAGGGATGATGGATGGATTGGGGTAACACTGATTTTGTTCATGGTTGATGGCTTTGCCCTTCCACCTGTTATTTGACATCTGCTGTTTTCTTTTAATACACACAGTGTTTGGTGTTACTTTCTGCGCTTGCAGGTCAGAACACCGTTAGGAGTTCAATCGCCTGTTGGTGCATATCGAATTGGATACAGAACCTTGTTCTCTCACCGTATTACTTTTTGATAGGAGGGTATATTACCTTTTATCTTCTATTCTGTGCTTTCTTATCCAATGCTTTTTACTTTTTATTACCCCCTTCCTTCACCCCCCCACCCAAATTTGTCTGGAATTGCATCATTAGATTTTCATTTGATTTTTGGTAACAGGATGCAGCGGCACCAGGATTCCAGGATGGCAAGGGCATCACCGATGAGATTTGGACAATGAATGATTGTATTGTGTCCACTCTTTTTTTTCCTTTTCTTTTTCTTTTTCTTCATTATTTTTCTTTTTTTCTTCTTCCTCCTTTATGCTTTTTACTAACTCATTTCTTTCCTTAACATGTTAATATATACTATGTCGATCCTCACCGCCGAAACTGTTTTGCATTTTGTTGACCGCGTTGTAAACAAAAGGTATTTATTGTGATTTAAACGAAGTGAACAAGCAGTCCATTGCAAAGGGGGCTGTCATCACATGAGTATTTTTTTTTTATTGTGATGGACGCTGATATTACCAATCGGCTGGAGAGGTTGTGATGTTGACCTGTTTGTGCACTCCATTGGAAGGTGGCTGTGATCGGCCTTTTGCAGTCGAGTGGGAAGGTGGTTGTTGTGTTGCGACAATTTTGCCATTGCAAGGTTGTTCATATCATGCGTGTAGGATATTGTCGATTGCTCGATGGTGCATTCATATCCTCCAAGCATATTGTACTCTTGGTTATGCAATTTTATCAATGTGCACTATGGCTATGGTTTGCCATTTGAAAGCTGTAACAGGAATGTTAAATTCATTTGATTGTTTAATGTAACGACATCATTGGAAAGCTTCATTTTGTGAGATTAACAAACTCATAATGCATTCCTTGAACATTGAGCAAGCTCTCACAATTTGTTGGTGAAACATTTCCATTGTTTCGTGGTCCACTGTTCTAATTTTTATTTATTTATTATTTATTTTATTTGTATGCATTTTTTTTGGTTCAAAGATTTCTTGTTTGAAACTTGCTGATTCCTTTGTTGTTGGTTGCTTTGACGACTGACAGCCATATGTTTCGTCTCGCCCTGCAGTTTTGTATATTGTTGCTTTAGATTTGCAAGAGCAGGATTGCCCATCTTTCCTTCTAAGGATTCGTTCGCTGTAAGGCATCAGGTAAGATGGAGTTTTTTTATTTTTTGTTTTTTAAAATACTTTTCAACTTCATTTGAAATGGATGTTGCCTGCAGAGTGAATTTGTATTTCTGTCATCTTTGTCTGTTGTCACTGAGACGTGCGAGAAAAGAGAAAGGGTAGAAACATTTGGGGGGGGGGGAGTGTATAGAAAAGGAAAAGGGTTACGAGGTGATAGGAGTAAGAGAAGGTTCATTTATAGTACCGTATTATATGGAGTAGTGGGTGCTGGGGGGAAGAGCCAAATATTCTGCCATTCTTACACCAGTAATAGTAAACAGTCTCTATTCTTTCATTGCATTCTGAGGCAGTACCTTTGCCACACCTTATTGAGTTCTCATTTCAAATTAATAGAAGCGTCATCTTCCCGGCGATGCTCAGGCTGAATAAAACAGTTCCTGCTAGCCACTACAGCCCTCAACATGACATGCTGTACTGCATTGTCATATCGTTACAAGGACATTATATTATCGACCTCAATAGGCCAGTTTTCCTGGGTGTAGCCCCATCCACAAACTGTCTTGTTTCTGGCTAATTGGCCATCGTTGGCACCTGGTAGATGCCCAGAGTGAGCTGGCCACTCCTCCTTGAGGCTTTATATAACATACAAGTGCGGCATGCTTGCAGACTGCAGGCACATACTTGTGTGCATCCGACCTGCAGACATAATAAATCTAAGCTTTTTATATTTGATGAAGTGATTGTGCTCACATTCTGTGAGCAGCCAAATGATTGATCAGAATGAGCTCTTTATATTCGTTTAAAGGTATAGTAATTACCCTGCACACACAAAGCAAAAAGCAGGGTTAAGCAATTCGTTCACTGTCTGTCTGTCTCTCTATCCACAAATGTCAGCTTATGATCGAGGAACAACTTGATTTCAATTCAATTCAATTTCAATATTTTGAACACTAATTACAAAATGAACCTGCAGTTTGGCCCTGAATTTGTCCTTATCGCACATGCGCAGAGAGTAGGGAGATAAGATTTTTACTCTTTCTGCCTGCCTGGCAATCAAGCAAAATTGAACATCATTCCAAACAGGAAACTTACTGTTTTTAAGGATGCCATAAAGGACACAAACAAGAGGCATGAAGAGCTAATGTAACATGTTGGATAAGGTGATGTAAAAGACACTGCATCAATGGCGTTGAACTCAAAAAGAAAAAAAATTCATGCAACCTTTAAAATCTTTATTTTATTTAAATTGAATTACATACTTGAACACTGGAGAGCGCAAATCACCTTATTGGCACTTTCAAACACTTCGTTTAGCAGTACTTGGACAAATATTACAGCATGTCACATCATCTCGACCAATCAAATTTGCTGCTCGCAGACCCCACCTATGCCCTTAAAAAAAATTGTTTTTTTCTCAAGACTGCATGGGGTAAGGTATTCTATGAACTCTCTCATTTTAGATTTAAAAGGTCAAAAGTTAAAAAAAAAACTTATTGGATTACTAGGTAATGCGAAGAACCAGAGTTTATGATTCCAGGTCAGAGATAAACGTTAAGGGGTGGAACAGGAACTTATAAACCAAAGTCAAAACAATCAGTAATGTTGCTATTCTTGTAGTTGTTCCCACTTGCATGTTGTTGATTAAAGAGCCATTTTGAGTTATCAGCATGGAAAGTTAGCATCTTTCCTTTTTAATATGCTGATTGAATTCAGCTTAGTAACGATTGTGCAATCGAATCGCTCACTCTCTTGCAGCTGGCGTCTACTCTGGTTTCAATTCTCAACAACTATAAACCTAACTAGTACAGTATAAGTCATTTTGCAAACGTTCAATAGCTCATGTAGTTCAGGAATGCCTGACTGGCTAGACAAAACGCTGCTACAAAGCATAATTTGACGATACTGTGCAGCAGGGTGTTCAAACGATTGCAGAACCAGTGATTTTTTTTTAAATTTTTTTTTTTTTTTTCATTTCGAAAAAAAACAAACAAAATTCCCTTTCAGAAATGAGAACATTTTGTGTTCTCTGAGCCTCTTCCCATCATTACCAGTGTTGTACACCATCTGTCAACGATAAATGTTTATGACTTCATTCCATTCACCTTGCCTCATCCAGAAACCACAAAAAACCCCACACACACCTGGAATCGTACCACCATAAAACCTGGAAACACCTGCAAGTGATCGTGTCTGTGCAAGATCACATGATGTGCCATTGTCTTTGGTCACGTGACCCTCTATGAGCAGGAGTGAGGCTCCATGGACTGACTTTTGTTGATGTATTTTTTTTCATTTATGGAGTTTTGTGATTTCTCCCGACCTCCCTGGAATTTTGGCTTCCAGACACATCAGGTCAGGTTTGGAAGCAGCGCATCGCTGCGTCCTTATGCCGGTACTCCAGGGCTTCCGTCTGGTCATTCCCCAGGCAGATTCCTGGCCCATCCCCATCTCTTTGAGATGCTGATCAACATGCTGCAACCACCAGGCACGTGGTCAGTCCATTGGTCTCCTGCACTCACAAGGCCCCCTTACTGAGAGAATCTGGTGAGCAGGATCAGCGTCAAGAAAACGAGCCACATGTCCATACAGCCACAGCTGATGCTCACGGATTATACAGGAAACAAATCTCATTTGAGTCTCACTCAGAAAATACTTGTTGGACACAGTGCGATCAGTGATAGCCAAGGATTCTTCAAAGAGACCTGTTACCAGAGGAGTTAAATCTCCGTCTCAGATCCCTGGTCAGAGTCTAAGTCTCATCCGTAGAGCAAGACTGGAAGCACCAAGGACCTGAAGACTCGGACTATCGTCGTCCTGCACAGGTATTGACAGTGCCACACCCAATGATCCAGTGAATCCATGACTCCCAGGCCCAACCCAGACATCTATTGACCTCTGGCTAACAGCTATCAGAGACATGTATATCACTGCCAAGGTAAGTGAATCTCTCCGTGACCTCAACATCCTCACCATAAATGGGGACAGACAAGATAGCAGCATCCAAGTTGTCATTGAAAGCCTGGATCTTAGTTTTGACCCAGGAAACCCGGATTCCCAGCGGCTCTGACTCTTCAATCAGCACCTCAAGGGCCCCCAAAAGGATATCCAGTCTCTGCAAAGATGACTGCATCATCTGCAAAATCGAAATCAGAGATCTTGACATTCTCAAAGATGCACCGCAACATGATCTCTCCGACATTCTCCCCAGATTCCAGTCCATGCAAGTGCTGAAAAGTGCGGGGGTCAGTACACACCCCTGACAAACTCCAGTACCAACTGGAAATAAGTCAGAGATGGTATCACCACATCTCACAGCACTCTCAATACCAGAGTATAGTTCAGACATCAAATTGATTAGTTTTGGTGGCACCCAACGAAGACCAAGAATCCTCCAGAAGGCATCCCAATTCACTGAATCAAATGCTTTGCAGAGATCAACATAGGTTGCGAGCAGCCCGTGCTGAAACTCTCGTCTGCATTTGGTGAGGACCCGAAGAGTAAGGTACAGTCAATCATTGACCTCTTTGGTGTAAAGCTGGACTTCTCTGGGTGCTGGTGCTCCAGATTGTGGCGAACCCTTTCAAGAACTATCCGAGCAAGGAGATGCCTGGCACTGAAAGCAGCTACACCCTTCAGTAGTTGTTGCAGTCCAGACACCCACACTTCCCTTTCCAGAGAGGGACAACAAGGCCCCTCTTCTTGTCAGTTAGGATGATGCCTGTGTTCCAAATAACGCAAAGAACTGCATGTAACAACATGAGTAAAGTTTTCCCACCAGCCTTCAGAAGTTTGGCATGGATGCCACAGATCCCAGTAGCTTTGCCCCTTTTCAACCAGTTCACGGCAGCCTGTGTTTCCACAAACGAAGGTGGATCACAGTTGATTTAGAGTCAGCAATAGGGATAGTAACACCCCTGACATCCAACTCAACAGCTGATGGGTCAGCCTGGTACAGCCACTCAAAGTAACCAGCCCAGTGGGCCTTCGCTTCGCACTCCTCTGTCAAGAGCCCACCACCTTCCACTCTAACTGCAGTGCACCGAGGAACGGGCTTGGAGGAACGCAATGCGCAAATTCCTATGTAAGCAGGATGAGAATCTCTTGACCACAGGTGATGCTCTACCCCCTCACAGATTTCTCGCACATCGGCCCCCTTGTCCACCCTAAGTGCACGTACAGTTTTATGCCTCAACTCCCTGAACAACTCAGCTCTGCCATTAAGCTTGCTCCTGCGACTGGTCAATGGTGTCCAGTGTCCTTTGAGAGACAAAAATTTTCTTTGTCTGACGCTGAGGTCCAAGACACCCACCGGCAACATCAAGGATGGTAGCTTTGAAGGCACTCCACAACTCTTCAGGATTCCCCAAAGCACACAGACCCCATAAATCCCCATTCAGCCTGTTCGCAAACTCCTCAGCTATACCCTCTCATTCTTGAGTTTGCCGACATCGAGCCGAGGCTGGGAGAGTACCATTCTCCTGGATTTAAGCTGAAACTTTCAGAGTTGTGACAACAAGTCTGTAGTCCGTTTTGAGAAATTGAGCACTCCGGTCAACCCTGCAGTTCTGGATCGTCCTTCAGCAACCATCAATAAGCGCATGATCGATTGGCTTTGCCACACCACCAGCGTTGGAATACCAAGTCCATCGATGAGCCTGTGGGTGTTGAAACCATGAACCATCCAACCTAAGTCTATGACTTCTTGCAAAGTCAAGGAACTTAGTGTGATTCTGGACCACAGTTCCAGACCCATGGGGATCAACACAGGTGTCATAACAATCCCTATTAGTGCCAGTCGATGCATTGAAATCCCCCAAGACTAGAAGAGTATATCGCCTGGGACACTGATCAACCACAGACTCGAGCACGGCATAGAATGCTTCCTTCATGGTGAGATCGCTCGCTTCAGTCGGAGCATATACAGAGACCAGGGAAACGACGCCCAAGGAGTGACGAAACCTTAGTCTAATAATTATCTCGTTGACCGGTGTTACCTCAATTATCATTGGAGTAAGCTTATTGGGCATGGTAACCATCAGAGCGGCCAGACCATTAGTCGGAGTCACCAACTGCCATGATCTCACCACTATCCGGTGTCCGAACCTCAGAGAGTGCTGCAATACCGATGTTCAAACACTGGAGCTCAGATGTTAAGAGAGACAGGTGATCATCCTCTATTGGGGATAGAACATTCCAGGCACCCACCCGAAGGGATCGCCTCAGGTTAACGCAAGGAGATCGCTGTCTGGTGGACGACACCTCGGCACCATTCCGCCACGCACCACAGCAATCTGACCAAGGAAGTTTACCCCATGCTTTTCCTCCTATGATCAAGGAATGGGGTTCCGAAGGCTTTGCCCCAATCCCGTCATCCAGTGAACCGCCCTGTGAAGGGCAGCAGCACAGGACAACGCGATGGAGTGAGTTTTCAGTTTTCTTTGCATTTGTGGGTTTTGCAGAATGAAGTGTTTTACGGTGGCTCGAGTGGAAATCCTGCCACCAACCTCCTTAAAAAAGTAACCCAACTGCAGGAGGATATCCGCAGACACAGTTGGGCACTCAGTTATGGATGGCTGTCGGCTCACTAGGAGCTCCTCTGCCCTTTGACTTCAGTTGGTTTTTGAGTTGATGCATCAGTCTTCAAATGTTCAGCTTTCTTGCTGACCTTCAAAGTAGAAAACATTTCTTTGAGTGAGTGCTTAGAAATAACTATATATATATATATATATATATATATATATATATATATATATATATATATATATATATATATATATATATATATATATATATATATATATATATATATATATATATATATATATATATATATACATATACATATATACATATGAGTGGGGTATGCTTACACATTGTGTAAGCATATGAACTGTGCTTCCCCATTGTCTCAGGACGCTTACCTGTATTTGATTTTTCATTCCTTTATATTTTCATTTACTGACTCTTTCAGACGGTTCTGTGATTTTCTTTTTTTCCTGGTGTATCGGCTTCGATGTCCGTCGGCACACAACATTACTGTGCATCCCCATTGTCTTGGGTCATTCCAAAAAAAAAAATGTAGAATTTTAAAAAAGTGTAGACCACTACACATGTGGACCAAAGCAGATTTCCTTTGTTACATTTATTGTTTAAAAAAAAAATAGGACCAGTGGACCTGTAGCTTAACTGGGCCCTGTCCTAATGTTGGAACCCAAATTTTGTAGCATTCTGATTGATGGGTCTGGAGAAGAAGATTTTGGAAGGAATTTGCACGATCGTCATTTTGACATACTTTCGGTCACGGGATTGGCATGACTTGCACAATTTAACATCAGGCCTATGTCTGAATGTTGTAACCCAAATTTTGTAGCATTCTGATTGGTGTGTCTGGAAAAGAAGATTTTGGAAGGAACTTGTGCGACTGCCATTTTGACACACTTCCAGCCATGTGATTGGCGTAGCCTCCACAATTTAACATCAAGACCCTTTCCTAATGTTGTAACCCAAATTTGGTAACATTCTAACTGGTGGGTCTGGAGAAGATTTTTGAAGAAATTTACTGTCGGCCATTTTGACCTACTTAAAGTCATGCAACTGGAACGAGGTTTGCAATCCCTGTTACCAGTTGGGAGAGAAACGTTGCTGCCAAATTTCAGCCGGATCGACCCAGCGGTTTGACCGGAGAAGTCGAAAAAGGAGACGGACGGATTGACTGTGCACGATGACAATACCTGATCTGGAATGTAAATTCCAGATTAGCTATAAATGTACCTTTTATTGTGTTTGCTGGCAATGCGGTGCAAGTCCGCAATCAGTAAGTGCAGTTAAAGTCTGAAGGCATGTTTATTACGACGTATTGATCATCAAGAAGTGAACGTATTAAACCGTTCCTGTAAAGGAATGCATTGCTTCAAATCTATTTGTCATGCTTTTGTTTTTTTTTTTTAGCAAACTGTGGTTTTGTTTGTGTTTATGTCCTTGTGTTCATAGCATATTTACTTTTTGGTAGGCACAATTTCGGCTTATTTCAGAGCAAGACTTATTTTATCTATAAATGTTTTGGTGCATTGTGTCAGTCCATTGTGAAAGCCAAGACAGTACACTCAGCAGCCCTGTTGCCTGCGAAACACCGTTGTAAATCTTTATTGTTTCAAGACTTACAGGAATGTTTGGACATGTATGTCTTAATTGCAGTGGTATGAAAGAAATACATTATGTTGAAACTGACCAACAGGAAGTTTAAATTGCATTTAATCACATTGCACTGTTTCAAGTTTCAAGTAACTTTGTGGTGTCAATTATGACATTTTATTGCAAATAATTTTGTGATTACATCAAATGGTTCAAATTGAAAGGTTTAAACTTGAAATGGTTTAGAAATGTACCTGGATTGATCGTGTTCAAGCCCACTGTGTCGAGGTTATGCATGTTATGATAATGTGGCTTCTGTTTCGCTGCCCCTCTTCCTCCCCCACCACAATT
>NC_140967.1:71569644-71577144 GCF_056783735.1 Eptatretus burgeri
GGTCCTCCCATTGGCGGTCCTCCCATTGGCGGACCTCCCATTGGCGGCCCTCCCATTGGCGGCCCTCCCATCGGCGGCCCTCCCATCGGCGGCCCTCCCATCGGCGGCCCTCCCATCGGCGGCCCTCCCATCGGCGGCCCTCCCATCGGCGGCCCTCCCATCGGCGGTCCTCCCATCGGCGGTCCTCCCATTGGCGTCCCTCTCATCGGCGGTCCTCTCATCGGCGGCCCTCTCATCGGCGGCCCTCTCATCGGCGGCCCTCTCATCGGCGGCCCTCCCATCGGCGGCCCTCCCATCGGCGGTCCTCCCATCGGTGGTCCCCCCATTGGTGGCTCCCTAATTGGTGGCCCTCCCATTGGCCGTCCTCCCCCAAGTGATCTTTCTCTGCCTCGACCTCCAGTGGCCCTACCTCCACTTGGTGGTCTGCCCATCGGAAGTGCACCTCCGGTTGGTGGTCTTCCCATTGGTGGTGTACCTCCAGTTGGTGGTCATGCAGTGAGTCGTTATCCTTCAGGTGGTTTAGCCTTTGGAGGTCCTCCTCTGAGTACATATTTTAACCAAGTTGATAACTTTGGTGTTAATGATAAGCTTCCACTACAGCTTCCTATCATTGCTGATGATTTGCACGTCCGTCTTTACAATATGCCATTCTCGGCTAATGAAGTGGATGTCCGTATGTTTTTTGATGGATTGGCATTGGACAGCATTGTTTTCACTCGTGATCACATGAGCAGGTTGCGTGGTGAGGCATTTGTGCGGTTTCTGACTGCCCGAGATGCCATTGAGGGTATGAGGAGACATCGAAAGACAATGGGCAACCGCTTTGTGGAAGTTTACCCAGCAACAGAGAAAGAGTGGCGCATGTCTCTTGATCAATTCGGTGCAAAACCAGAATTTGAAAGGCCAAGGTTAAGTCCAAGGATGGGATCACGGCCAGGTTCAGGAACGGGAGGTGGTGGCACAGGATTGCCAGTCATTGCTGCCCTTGCAAATCTTGCAGGAATGCCTGAAATCGTTGGTGGTTCTGGTGCAACAACTGCAGGAAATGCATTGCCGTTTTTGCCAAATATTTCTGAGCGACATCATCGATCAAGATCTCGTTCCCCTGGACTTTCATGCCGTTCATCAGGATCTCGGTCTCGCTCTCGATCACCATCATCTGATGACAATGGGTGTGTTCACATGTGTGGCCTACCTTACTATGTGAACAAAGACATAATTCTTAGGTTCTTCAATAAGCTGATGGTCGTTATGCCCAGTTTGTATGTAGTCTTTGGTCCTGATGGTACATGTGCCGGTGAAGCATTTGTTGAATTTATGACTGGCGCTGATTTCCGTATTGCTCTTTCCCATCACAAACAGTACCTTGGCAGCAATTTAATAAGTGTTCATCCAATATCCAAGCACTGCATGATGGAAAAAGTGGAAGAGTTCAAGCGTAGGCAATCAGTCAAGTCAAATAATGGCAGAGAGTCCGAATCAAAGTCTCAAAAGCTTCAAGGCGGCAAAGGGCAACTTGTGCATGTCGGTAATATTCCTTCAGGCGTCCAAAAGAAAGATCTTCAAAACTTCTTTCGTGGTTTTGGTGTAATAGAAAGTGATATAGAACTGATTTACAACAAAAAAGGAGAGTGCATTGGCCAAGCGATAGTGACGTTTACTTCACGAGAAGTGGCTTCACGTGCTCTCCGGCTCAACCGCGTTAAACTTGGTGGCCGAGAAGTGATATTGCACCTTGTCACTCACGAACAACTATGTGAGCTTCAGGAAAACTTGCATTCAGATTCTGACACCCGAAGGATTTCTAGGGTCTTCAGCCACAGAGCTGATGTGGCAGGGGCCCAGCCACCTGCTTTACTTCCATCATTGCTTCCACGGCCATCTTCCCAACCTCACTCTGATGGTTTTCTTCGTCCTGGAGTTCCAACTCCACCACTTCCTCCTCTTCCGGGTCCTGGGCTTCCACCTTTGTGTCCACCACCCAACAGACTACTTCCAAATGACCTTGGAGCGTTCAATGTGGGACCTAAGCCATTGCTCTTAGGTGCTGATTTTCCATGTCATGGGCTTAAACCATTACCTAGTGGAGGTGATTTTCCTGCGGTTAGGCCAGCTTTGAGCGACGGAGTGGGAGGCTTTTCAAAAAGTGCACCACATGCCCCAACTCCTGGTGCAGTAGTCCGGATCCAAAACCTACCCAGTAAAGTTGACCGCGATGAGATCCTCGATTTCTTTTATGGCTATCGTGTTATCCCAGATTCTGTGCACGTTCCACTTTCACACCCACACCTGCCCACAAATGAGGCTTTTGTCAGCTTCGAGAATCCGGAGGAGGCGGCTTCAGCTGTCCGAGAACTCAATGACAGGCCAATTGGTTCACTGAAAGTTAAACTTGTGCTCTTGTAAGCTTTTTGTGTTTTTTTTTAATATATAGATGTGATTATCCAGGAAATAAGCAATATTTTTGTACAAGTGTGAACTTGGATTAGCATTGCCTTGTTCTGGTGTCTTAGTCTTTATAATTCCTTCTTTTTTTGTGCCTGTACATTAACTTACTCTGTTCTTCTGTGGGCCAAACATCGAGTCAATTCCTCCATATATATTTTTTTCTACTGCTGTCTTGTTTTCTGCTGTTTTTTTTTTGTTTGTTTATGTTATTGTGTTGAACATCTTTATAGATGAATGTGTTGTCTTGTTTCATATGGATCATGAACATCTTGTTTTTATTCTTTTTTTATGTTTTCCTTGTCGACAGGTGGATTGCAAGTATTTATTATACAGTATTTAAAAGTTTGCTTTTTCACCTCTGCATTCTTTATTTATTGTTTTTGAGCGTACTTGGTCATCAGTAGTTGTGCTTCATGGTTTGAAGATTTGGTGAGGAAGCAAAGCAGATAAGATCAAGAGTGGCATATTGAATATAAATTTTGAGGGCATGGATTAATTGTCATGGTTCGTTGGAAGTGTTGATGCGAAAGGGGTTCAGCATAGGTTTTCCATAATTGCAGAATTGAAATTAGATGTTTCATTTTTTTTTTATCTTTTATAGTTGGTTGGACAATAACTGCATTTTATGAGGGCCAAAGTTCATGTGCAAGGCCCGATGCATTCTACAATCACGTTTTATCGTGCAGGTGGCTCGGCATGCCCGGTTCTTGGACAGGGTTGAACTTAGTCATTTCTTTGCTCGGAAGATGTACTTGTTGTACGTACGGCTGACTGCAGTGCTGTACGCTTGCAAGCTAACCTTTGGGCCTAAGCAGGTTATCCCAATTTCAACATTGTAAAAAGCCACGATGAAGAGACATATTGAAGGTTTGAAGTCTTATTTCTCACACTGGATTATACTCATTACAGATGAATGATGCTTTTGAGATTGTTACCTTTTTCGATTTGAGCATCTCGTATAAATCTTCTTCTAAGGAGTTTTACTAAACACAACATGCACAAAGCATCCTTTACTATGTTTTTACAACTTAGAAAATGTATGCTTTGAATTGCCAATGAATGAACATTGTTTCCCTCTACCCGCTTACCTTTTATTGGAAGGGGGGGGGATGGAGGAGGGGGAAAATGTATTATTACTATGTATGCAAATGTGCAAGCCCACAGTTGAATAACTGTTGGTTCAGACATTAGAATGCGAAGAATTTCATATTTCAGTAATTTAATGGTAGCTTTAATGAAGAACAGTGTGCACGTTTTCATTTTTGTTATTTTATCATGGACACTTCATAAATGTTAGGCTGTCACTGTAGTGTTTGTCATTATGGTAGAATTTATTTTATTTTATTATGTTCCTTTTGTAGCATTGCATATCTTGATCTCATAATCCTTGATTTTTGGATGCATTTCGTGGGTTTCTTTGAAAGCTTTCATCATCTTTGAGTGTCTCTCCAACTTTGGAAGACTGCTGTTATGGTGGCATGGCAGGCGACTGCAACCATTGCTGCCTTTTGAGATGTTTTGCTTTGCATTGAAATAAAACTGTTCTGTGTCATGTTCCTTCACTGTATTCTTAAAATGCTTTGTAGGTTGTCTGCACAAAACCCCAAACTGAATGTCAAACTATTTGCTTTATGTGACTCATTAGTTTCCTCTGAAAATGCCTGTGTCAAGAATGAGCCATCGAGGTGAGGTGAACATGTCACAGGTTTAAGAAGGATATGTGGCCGGATGAAGACCAAAATGAAAACCCATCATTCTTCAACAAGCGATGGTTGCATGACTGCCTTCGTGTTTGGAATGTTAGAAATAAGCTCGCAATTCTTCCGCTCGCATAGCATGCACGTCGTAAGGGAGGAAAGGTGTCTCGACTGGTGATGCCAGATGTTCTGAGTCTGCGACAAAATCTGTTGGGCAATGTGAATGTCCTTCATGTGCGGCATGACTAGCTTTTCCAGTGAGCATCAGATTTCTGTTAAAATAAGTTTTATTACATGGCCCGTCTTGTTTGACCACATGTTTAAATTTTGCAGGAGCAGAATTTTCATTCCAAAAATCATCTTTATGTGGAGTTCTTAGTGATGCCATTGCTACTGCTTGGGAAATGGCAACTTTCTTGTGTGACATGCATATATCAAAGCAAGATTTCATGGATAAGGGTGTTATTAAATTTTTGTGATCAGTTGGTTTTATATAACGTGTCAAGTACGTAATTAATACATTCTTAGATGGGAAAAAATTGCAGAACTTTAGAGGTATGACATTATGTTGAGAATTTCTTTGAAGGATACCAAGTTTGGAAAGTGACATAGAAGTTGTATGTTGGAGTAAAATGCAAATCAAGTTCACACCTAACAATAAAGAGGCTGGATTAATTGTAAATAATTAATGAAGCTTTCAAGTTGAACTAATCAAGGTACAAACTAATATGCAGTTGTTTTCAATGATGATGAAAGTGCCTACCTACTGTAAGTTCCTCATACTCTTATGTGACCTCCCTTTGTATGTATAAATAACTACTTCATCTTCCTTTGGACCAGTTTTGAAAAGCAATTTTCACCCATTCTTCCACTCTTATCTTTTTGATGTCAGCCACCGAAAGGTGGACGGAGGTTGTGTTTTGACCCCTGTCTGTTTGTCTTTCTGTCTGTGAGCACGATATCTCAAAAAGTTCTGGACGGACTCGGACGAAATTTTGTTGTGTGACAAGGAAGAATTGATTCGATATTGGTGAAGATCCTGATTGGGATCTGGATATGAGAGGTTTTTAAAAATTTAAACTGATTCTTTACCATTGAGAGATAGGGCTAAAAACGATAATTATCAGCATGATATTTCAAAAGATTGTGGATGAGTTATGAAAAACTTGGATGAGTTGGATAGGTGACAAGAACAAGCCGATTTGATTTTGGTTTATGTCCGGATCCAGATCCGGCCTATCAGTGGGATACAAAACGTAAACTGTTCAGCCTGGCGGAGGTAGGCACTCTACCGAGTGCTGTTCTAGTTTTCCAAATGTTACATTTTTGTGGGATATCTGGCTTTCACAGTTAAAAAAAAACTCCTCCCAAAATACCTCAATGGGTTTGATATCCAGAGATTGAAAAGATTATTCGAGCACCTTGACCTCATTTATTATCAAAAATGCATTGGTAGACGACCTTGGGCTTGAGTCATTGCCTTGTTGGAAATAGAGTAATGACTTTAATTGCTTTCTTGCAAGGTGAAGCATTTGGTGCTTCAATATTTTGATGAATACAGTACCAAGAGAAAGTCTACACCCCCTTTCAAAATTTTCACCTTTTGTTGCCTTGTAGTCTGGAATTCAATTAGATATTTTTCCCCCCACCTTTATTTACACATCATAACCCACAACTTCCAAGTGAAAAACAAATTCTACAAATTTCAGAAAATCAATTAAAAATACAAAACTAGAATATCTTGGTTGGATAAGCGTCCCCCCCCCCCCAAGTTGATCCTTGTTGGAAGCACCTTTGACAGCAATTACATTTATGAGTCTGTTGGGATAGGTCTTCACCAACTTTGCACACCTTGATTGGGCAATATTTGGCCATTCTTCTGTACAAAACTGTTCAAGCTCAGTCAAGTTGCGTGGGGAGCGTTGATGGACAGCAATCTTCAAGTCACACCACAGATTTTCGATTAGATTTAGGTCGGGGCTCTGACTGTGCCACTCAAGGATATTTATCTTTTTGTTCCTTAGCCACTCCAGTGTAGCTTTGGTTGTGTGCTTCAGGTCGTCATGTTGAAAGGTGAACTTCTGTGCCAATTTCAGCTTTCTTGCAGAGGGCAGCAGGTTTTCTTCTAGGATTTTTCTGTATTCTGCTCCATCCATTTTCCCTTCTATCCTGACAAGTGCTCCAATACCTGCTGATGAGAAACATCCCCATAACATGATGCTGCCACCACCATGCTTCACAGTAGGGATGGTGTTCTTTGGGTGATGTGCTTTGTTGGGTTTTCGTCAAATGTCGCGTTTTGCATTTCTGCCAAGAAGCTCCATCATGGTTTTGTCGGACCACAAAACTTTTTGCCACATGGCTTCAGAATTTCCAAGTGGTTTTTTTTGTATACCTCAAATGGGACTCAAGATGGGCTTTTTTGAGTAATGGCTTCCTTCTTGCCACCCTACCGTACAGGCCAGACTTGTGAAGTGCTTGGGATATTGTTGTCACATGCACACAGTGACCAGTCTTTGCCATAAAGGCCTGTAGCTCTTTCAAATTTGCTATTGGCCTCTTGGTGGCCTCTCTGATCAGTGTCCTTGCTTCGTCATCCCGTTTAGAGGGATGGCCTGATCTAGGCAAAGTCTTGGTGGTACCCTGCGCCTTCCACGTCTTAATGATTGCCTTGACTGTGCTCCAAGGAATATTCAAGGGCTTTGAAATATTTTTATACCCATCCCCTGATATGAACCTTTCCACAACTTAATCTTGGAGGTCTTTTGAAAGCTCCTTGGTGCTCATGGTTGAGTCTTTGCTGTGAAATGCATTACCCAGCAGAGTAAGGCTCCAGGAACAGCTGATTTTATTCTGAAATATTCAGAATCGCTACATTTTAACACAGGTGAAGGCCGATTAACTTGGTGTGAGATTTTGAAGGTTTTTGGTTACACCTGAGATAATTTGCAATTGCTATTATATGACACTTTTCCAACCAAGATATTCTAGTTTTGTATTTTTAATTAATTTTCTGGAAATTTGTAGAATTTGTTTTTCACTTCGAAGTTGTGGGTTATGATGTGTAAATAAAGGTTGAAAAAGTCTGATTTAATGTCATTTAATTCCAGGTTATAAAGTAACAAAATGGGAAAATTTTGAAAGGGGTTGTAGACTTTCTATAACCACTGTACATCAACATTTTGATGATCTAACATGATGTATAGTTGTACAGTTGCCTTGAATGATGAAACAACTCCTAACAATTATTGATCCATTTCCTTGGGAGCAATTTTTTAACTTCTTGTACTCATGCACACATAGCCTGGTGTTGGCTTAGTGGTTAGGGTGGTGGCTTGGGATCCAAGGGTCCTGA
>NC_140967.1:71589644-71607144 GCF_056783735.1 Eptatretus burgeri
TGATTTCTACAGTTGAAATAATTATTCGTAAAAGAAAAAACCAAAAGCCGCATCGCATTAAAGGGCTGGCAGGATGGCCGATAGGTGGTACGCACACTCCCATCTTAAGCTGTCTATCCTCGGTTCGAATCCACACCCAGCTATAAACTGTCATCCCAGTGTTTCATAAACAGGGTGATTCATCAATGTGTGTGCCATCCCTCGGATAGACGTTAAACTGGGCGGCCCGTCTGCTGCCATTAGTTGGTGGACGTTAAAGATCCCACGGTGTCCTTCACGAATTGTGTAGGTGAGTTATCTCCGGCACCCTGAACAAATTACCAATTCCTGCCTTGACTTCCTGTGTTGGAGTGGCGACTCGACCAGGGTTATATCCGCAAACAAGAGACTGCTTCGGCAGAACCGACACTCTGCATAAAGCATGGTACATGATCGCGTACACTTGTGTGCCAAGCTATTTACATGAAGAAATAATGTATTACAATGATACTTGGGAAAGAAGATGGCATGGGAAGTAAAGATGAAGTGGTTCATTTTCTGTATGAAATGTATTTTAACTCATCCTCTGTTGGATCGGTTATAAGAAGTCGATTTTGAGCACAAGTTGTTTATCAAATCGTCATCTTCAGCCTTTGCGACACTGCGGTCGCACAGTGTGTGGATCACCCCAGGTATAAACGATCCGATCAGTTTTTAGGACCCAGAGCTATTTCTCTGGTTGGGCCACCAATTGTGGGTCATCTCTCATCCATGCGATATGGCGCAGACTCCACAAAGTGTTGGGAAGTGTCTCCAAGTGATGTTGAAACATTCAGTCACAAATATGGAAGAACAGGAAACTTTATATTGATTTATTTCGTATACAGCCTGTGGCTGCTGGTTGCATCATTGCCGGGAGCGCGTGGATGCTGCCTCATGCAGTGCTTCCTGTTTCCAGTAAGCTGGAACTCATATTTGCCGACCTTGGAAGGATGGCAGTTGAAATGATTACCCTGAGGCTGGAACTGTTGGAACAGTAATGTTCCCCCACAACTACCACACCCATGTGTGGTTGTGCTTGGATCAACCGCATGTGAAATGTCCCGAACCTCCGTCCACCATGATAAGCCTATATTGTTTACAATTTGAAGTAGAGGATGGAAAATAAATCCTCCATGTTGCTTCCAGATCTGTTGGACCGTCTTGGTTGGACAGCTGGAAGGTGCTTTGGGGGGGGGGGGGGGGGAAGAGGGTGAAAAGGACACGATGCTACTATGCCTGTGTCGCTGTATTCACGAGCTCGAGCCAAACGCACTCGCTCAATGTGACCGGGTGTATAATGGTGGTCGTTTTGAGATCATTTTGGTGGCATCCATCAGGATTCAATGAACATGTACATGGCCTTCACAATGACAACATTGGTCGTAACCCCCAAATGCTCCATTCATGCGCAACACCAGTCTGAAAATAGTGATGGTACGTTCGGCAGATCACACTCATTGAACCGTAATTCAGTGCTGGTGCCATGATTGGAAATTTTCTGTCGTTTGATTTTCGCATCCGAGCTTCCTTTATCTTCGGAGATTCTTACCTTTTAATACTCCCAAATCTCCTGTATCACTGAGCTCGTGTGTATCAAACGGGCCACCCACTCTCGTTTCACGCCTTGGTTTTGTTAAGTCCAAGGCCTGAATGAATGCAGTGTGTAAATGAGTGGTAAAAGGTATCAATTTGGTATCAAAGTTATGATGAAACCATCTGCATTGAAAATAAAGTGCCAAAAAATGTTTTAAATGTTTAATATAAGACTGCTTTGTGCCGATGCATGATCCTACCAAAAGTCTTGGGATGCACGGTTTTATTGACTGTATTGGTACAGTGCTTGGTCTTAGCCATTTAATATCTTCTTGTTTGGCCTAAAAGTCAGGCATCTCGACAGTTGTGACGCGTGTCTGATTTGCATTGCCATGAATACTCGACAAAATAGTCTCCTGACTCGGCTTTAGAGCATCATCTTCCAGAGGAAAGAGTTGATGACGTGCCGATGAGGAATCATAACTGGCCGTCTTATCATGGGTACCGCAATGAGGAATTCAGCTTTATGATGCACCAAGAGTTTGGGTAAAAGTGGTGATTAATAAGATGTTGCTCTGAAGTTAGTTATGCCTGGTGTTGGCTTAATGGTTTGGGTGATAGACTTGGGATCCAATGGTACTGATTTGAAATCCCACTAGGCTGTTGAAATAATACCTGGCGGGGTTGACAGCCTGTCATCTTTCTGACGTCGGCAAAATGAGTCCCAGCCTCCTGGGATGATTGAGCCATTCGAGTATCCTGCGTTGGAGTGGTGACTCATCCAGGATTGTGCCCAATAGCCCAGGGGAGACTGCTTTGGCAGCACCGACACTGTACAGATTCTGGTCCCAATTAATTGGATTAGATTGAAGTTGGTTGCACTAAGTCGCATTAATATAATATGTTATATATACACCTGTGTATTCTCTGTGCTATCACCCCATATACAACCCTACACCAAAGGTTGACATTGCCAGATTTTTCACCCAAAATGTGTAGGGTCATTGTCACTTTGTGGTGCACAAAGAATGTCTGCAATTACTTTCACCAAAGCTTTGTTCCTCGTTGACAAAGATATTAAATTCCTCATATAATGGTTTAAAAATTATGCACCAGGCCACAATGAATCTTGAAATGTGATCGAAATAACTGCCCAAAGCCGCTCAAAATGTTTGTTTGTTTTTTCGATCGTGTAGTTTATATTTAATTCTTCAACGACATCATGCATCCATGTAGCATCATTCATCAATAATTTGTCCCTGGAGCCCTTTCCCAACATTCTGATACCATTTGCAACATTCTGACATATGTTAACAAGTATGTGTCCCTTTTTATACACTGACCTTCAAATTAAGATTCTCGCCAATTTTGCGACTGAAATTGGAATGTGATGCTCTTGGCAATATTGATTCGAAATTATTAAAAGTTTGATGACCCGATAACTCTTTGGACTAGTGAGTTACCATATGATACACAAAGGTGGTAATTCCTACCATAATATTGTGCTGCATTGGTGCTGTGTGAATATTATTGTTTTGAAAGTATGGTTAACATGCCCCCGAGCCCTCCACGATACCTTGAATGGTTCGGAATCGGCATGCTTGACTACAACATCCAAGCGGCAGTACAACTAGAAACTTGCCATATCAAGTAATATACCACTTCACAATTTGTGAATACCAGTTGATCACATTCACTTCCACTGGAAAACAAATGCTAATTTGTTTTGATCATTGTGCTAACAAGTAAGAAAGCAGTAAAAGTTTATAATTGTAAAAACCTGGACTTGGTAGTCTGTAAAGCCGACGTTGTGAGAATCCACTCGCCTTGGTCACGGCAGATGTTAAAGTGAAGAAGCAGCTTGAGATTTGCCATGTGACCTCTGCCGATGGTATGGTGAGTTGGTCTGCAGACCAATCCTGGCATCACGTGACAATTGCAGACAGCATGGAAGAGATGTTATTAGCTCTGTCCCACATATGTGACAGATGAAATTGCAAACCATCATTTTTGTTGAGAGATGGTGATTCAACTCTTTCCCAAATGCATGGTATCCTGGAATATCAGGAGGTGAAACTGAGACCTGCCAGGTCTGTGTGTGTATGTGTATGTGTGTGTCCGTTAATTGGTATCTACTTGTGTCGGTTTCAGAATGTGGAATGGAGTCCTCCAGGACGGGTTCAAAAGTATCCACCTTCATTTCCTTTCAGGGGTCACGATTCATGGACCAAGCTGTGATGTTTTCTGTTCTCAAAGTTTTGTGCCGAGGGCTGTCTTTAGGATTGTTACTGAGCCCAGGACAGTTTCCAACTGTAGTTACTTTGTAGTAATAATCCCAGGGATGGTTTTTAATATCTCTTTGAGGTTATTCGTCACCATTCTTGTAAGGTTCTTCTTCATCACTGGCACAACTTTGGCATTCTTCAGCTTCCAGGATCTTTTCGCCTCATGCTTGAGGTCTTGGTATTTGGCCATTTTCTTGATTTCTGCATCGTTAGTCCAAAATCGCTGGTACTAACACCTCAATTAGCAATGCCTTCTCTCATTTTTGTACCGAAATGCGATATCTGGTCGCAAGGCTTTGTTTTCGATGTTCACACTCGATGGGATCATTAGGTCGTACGTGAGTGGAACTTCAATGTTTTCATGAATTTTTTTTCTGAGAAAAAAAACCATGAAAAAAACTGGAACTGGAATATCAGTTTTTGCACATGTGCCAGCGGATTACTTTACAAACCCTTTATTGTCCCCATCAGCGAAGTGACGGGTTGTATTTGCTCATTGTAAAAACATGTTTCATTGAAATATTTTTCCATCAATGGCTTGTGATAGCATCCCTTATGTTTTGTAAGCATTTCCTTGAGTTTAAAGTGCCGTGACAATTCTTATTTATCCCAAATTTCTAACTTATGACTTGTTTCTCATCTTTTATTTTGCAGGCATCCATTAGTATGGTGTTTCCATGATGGCTGAAAAAAGAATATACGAAAAACCTCTGAAATTGAAAGCTCTCCAAGCATCAAAAAGCAAACATAAGAAGACTCCTGGTTTTGTATCAAATACACAAGCTGAAGCTGTGGTATCAAAACCGAGGCATCTAATGCACAAGCTGAAGCCATGGCAGAATCGTCAGACATGTTGTGAGTATGCAGCAGAGCTTTGTTAAAGAATTCTACACAAAAAGTGCGCACCATGGGCAGGTTCGGTGTCTCTAACAGAGAGCAGCATGGAGAACAACAACCAACAATAAACTGTTGATTACACGGCCCCTGTATTTGCGTCCATCGCCGAAAATGCAACTGTACAGCATATTCTGAAATTCTCACAAGAAGCATCAAAGGCAGTAGGCCAGCAATATACATATTGACATTTGATCTGGCTGTCGCCAAGAAGGCCTATGCACTTGTATGGCAGAACCAACAAATCTTCGATTACACCATAGTCCGAATGGGTGGCTTTCACATCACATGTGCATTCATGTGTGCACTTGGAAAGAGAATGAGGTGCAGTGGATTTGAATAAATTCTTGTACAATCAGGAGTTTGTGCCAGTTGGTCAATATAAAAAGTGATTACAGGGAAGCACTACAACAGGGCCCTACATGTTCACAAGTTTGTCTAAGAGGCATTTGAGGATCTACTACTGCAGGTGTTTGAGCCATCATTTGGTGATACTTTGGATGAAGAAGCAAGAGGCATATGAATCCACCTTGTCAAAGACCCGTGCAAGGAAAAGCTGTCTGAAGCTATGGTGAATGAAAGCTGCGTGAAAATCCTCTCCCTCTTTTCTGAGTTCAAAGGAAGGGTTCATCAGGCAGAACTGGGCAAAACTGCACAGTTTTAGCTAAGCTACATGGACGATGCATTGATTACACTGCAATTTCAGAGAGCAACCAAAGGAAATAACTTGGACCTGCACTTGGCAAGCCTACAAAAAAATGTGCAGCCTGTTCTTCAGCTATGACCACCTGAACTATGCCAGATTATCCCAGAGTGTATTTATTTATTCTTGAATCTATCCCAATCACATCCAGGAGCAGAGACACTTCTGAGGCAAAATGGATTTTGTGTGAACAGGTCAGAAGCCCCCTCATCTAGGAATGCTGTCAACATCACCATTGAACAAACAAACAAATAATAATTCGTCATGCAAAATCCCATCGTGGGTTTCAGTAGAAATCGCTCGGCACACTTCAGGTGGGGCATGACCAGGCACGCTAGAGCCAGCTGTCACCAAGCAACAATGGAGATAGCTGATGTAGCTAAGCAACTGTATCTCTGTATCTCTAGTTCCAGTAGGAACTAGTGAAGAACAGCTTGTTTTGATAATTTGACAGGAATGTCTTACAATCTCTTGGGATCTTTGTCAGGGTTATTTAAATCATGTTCTTTTGAAAAAACCCTTCTTGCTCTCTCAATACCCTTGACTGACAAAGCTCTTCAAATGTGCTGTGCATTCAGCTCAAAGAAACGTATTTTGTCAGCTTGTCCTTCTTGCCTTGGAAGATGATATCAGTGTTGAGAGGGTTCTGAGCTTTCCATTTCGTCCTGTACCATGGTCACTGGCTACTGTTGGAGTCCTTGTGAAAACAGACAAGTCCAAGTTGATGCATTTCTTGGAAGGTGATTCACACGCAACACAAAGACCCACTCAAGGCCCCAAAAGCTGCATCGTTTATGGCAATGCTCTGCTGAATGCACAGCACATTTGAAGAGCTTGCAGAGTGTTTGAACAGCTCCCGAACATACAGTGTGTTTACTTTGTGACAGACTCCCACCTCCCTTTGTCAGTCAAGGGTATTGAGAGAGCAAGAAGGGTTTTTTCAAGAAGAACATGATTTTAATAACCCTGGCAAAGGTCCCAAGAGATTGTAAGACATTGTCAAATTATTATCAAAACAAGCTGTGCTTCACTAGTTCCTTCTAGATGAGTGGAAGAAAGACGAGTATGTCCCAAAACTTCTTGGTAAGAAGGTTCTGTTTGTGGAAAAAAAGTATGTGTGTCTTACAAGTACCAATGGTCAAGAAACCATGTCAGAGAAAATTGAAGATCTGAATTGCACACAAGAAGCAGACACAAATATCATCCTTCATTGTCATCCATTCAGAAGCCTGGTGTTGGCTTAGTGGTTCGGGTGGCGGCTTGGGATCCCAGTATCCTGAGTTCAAGCCCCGTTGGCTGCTGAATTAACACCAGGGGGTTGACTCAGCCTGTCATCCTTCCGAGGTCGGCGAAATGAGTGCCAGTGTACTGGTCCCGGTGTATGCCCCGGTTAGAATAGGTGTACCATATCCCTGTGTGTCGTAAGAGGCGACCAGGGTTGGCGTCAGGAAGGGAATCCGGCCATAAAACATTGCCTCACAAAAAAAAGCCAAACCCCTGCACAGCAGGGAAAAATGGCTGTAAAAACGGTCATTGTTATCTATTCACCATATGATTCTACAATAATTGTGAGATGGTCAGACACAGATGTCTTCATACTTCGACTCAGTTTCACATAGGAACTCAAACAGAAAAGTATATTTCACATTGGAGTTGGGAACAGGAGGCGTCTTGTATGTGGGAAAGAGATGTGCTTGGCACTCCCTGCACTACAGGCCTTTAGTGGCTGTGATACCAACAACGCCTTTGTACAGAAGGGAAAACTAACACCTCTGAAGACCCTCAGGCAACATCAAGACTTCCTTGACATTTCCCTAGCACTTGGAAGATCAGCTGAAATTGAGAATTACAAATTTAAGAAGCTGGAACATTTCACATGCCTCCTCTATAGGGTTCAGACACGAATGACATCAACACCAACATGTTGCGGCATGAAAAATTTATGGAAAGGTTCAATGCCAAACCAGGGATGCTGCTGTCAATCTACAATGGAGTAGACATGAGCCTTCTTCCACCCTGATATTCCCTGAGGATGCATGTGAAGAGAGCAAATTACCAAGCTCTTGTATGGTATCAGGCAGATCAGGCAGTCTCAAACATTCCTCAACCAGATCGACATGGCTGGGACGTAGCAGATGGAAAACTGGTTCAAGTTCTCTCTTGCCACAAGAGCTTGTGGAAGTACTTATGGAGGAGCCAGAGTAGAACCCATGCGAGGATGAGGAAATCCCAGAACTTGCGAACTTCACAGATATCATATTTTGGTGAAATGATTAGACTGATGTTTTTGATTGAAAGTCCTGCCTTGTCTGTTTACAGGATGTCTGTTTACAATATTTGCTGTATATGTATGAAATATTGGGGTTTGCTGGCCAACAATGTTGTTTGCATATTGAGAAGTTCAGCACCGTGCATGTTTTAATATGTAAAGATGTATATACGCAGAGGAACAGCCCTCAAAGGATTATTTATTTTAGTTCTATTACTAGATGGTTTAAATAAGTAAATTTTGCTGGACATTGTTGCTGTGTCGGTTTAAAGAAGTGAACTTTCTTCCTGAACATTGTTGTTGTGTTGAATTAAAGAAGTAAACATCCTTGCTGGATATTGTTGCTGTGTCCCGAGCAAACAATTTTACTTTGTCACAACCTTTTAAAAACCTTAAACTTGTGATAAAAACGTTGTGTTTGTTGGGTTTTTGATTATTTTGAACTAAATGAGAGTTTCTCTTTTTCTGTTGCTTGAAGTCCCTTAAATTAATATTATTGTTTTGCATTTGTTATTTAAAGCAGCATGCAATATATTTCATCATATGTGTATATACTATTACATTTTCTGGGGTCAACAGGGGGTGGGGGAGGTTCACAAGGCAGTCTCTCAGACCCACTCCTTGACCTCTGAACCTGAAGCTGCTAGCCATGAATAACTCTGTAACCCGACAGGTTGCTTAGCAGCTGCGGATGCCGGTTGGAGCTACCAAACCTAGCGGGGTCCTCACGTCCAATTACTTTGCATTACCATACTGGTGGTTTGGTGTTTCCAATTGAGGAACCACTCTCTCAACTCCACACCCTGTCTACTTATTACATACGGCCAAGTGAAACAGTGGGTGGGAGTCAGCTATCTGTTGGAGCAAATTAGTGAGGTAAAACGTCCCAACTTTCTACGACTTGCACACTATGTTGAACCAGTGAGGGAAAGCACAACCGAGCATGTTTGAAAGCAGTTTACCAATTATAAACGCATGTATTTACAATCTGATATTTACAAGGCACATGTTAGATACAACAATAACGAGAATTCCTTTACAATACATGTCCCTGCCGGTGTGTTATTTTCCAAGTCCAAAAAGGGCATAACTGTGAAAAATTGATGAAATGCCCTGAAACTCGAACTTGTTCTGTAACTTATCAAAATAAAGCCATGCAGTAAGTTTCAGTTAAATATGCCAAAGGGTATTAGTCTGTGGGCTTATGTAAAAAAAAAAAAGCAACATTTTGGGTAGATTATTGGCACCCATGTTTAAACGCATCTATAAACTTCACTGATTCAGAAAAAAGGGTGCCAGTTTTTCTATTAGCTTTTAGGGCCTCCATTTTGAAATTCAAAATGGCTGCCGTTTTTACCCTATATGTATGATTTTTCGGTATTTTACATTATTTTGAGCATATAATTCAAAGTGTGTGCAAATAGAGTTTGGGTACCAAATGCATTGTAGTTGAGACAACTGTTCATCTGAACTCTGTTTGCATGGATATCAACAGGTTTGATGTTAATGTCAAGAAATATTGGTATGAATGTGACACTTATTACTGGTATCTGATGAATATTTTCTGCTTGCAATATGATGCATATCCACTGTGAACCAAATAACTTACTGCTTTATTTCAGAAGACCAAAAATGCACAGTGGACATCCCATCCTATAAAATACCGAAGGCATTGAAATTTATGGTAAATTGTTAATTTCACTTATGGTTATGATTCCAGATTAACCATGGCGTCCTGTGGAGAACCATCATGTAAGAAGCGTGCAACTGAACCTTCCATTGACTTTCGAATCTGCTTGTTGTGTCAAGGAGACAAGTTCACTGACCTTAAAGGTGTTCATCAACTGGAGCATCTGCGACTACCAGAACTGGAATCATACCAATCATTGTTGGACTGTATAAGCAAGAGGGCTCGATATCAAAACCCTGAGTATGTTCGTTTGCATCAACAACTGAGTGGCATATCTGGAAAAGAACTGAACAACCAACATGCAGTGTGGCACAAATCATGTCATGGTAAAACAACACGCAAGCAACACATTGAGAGAGACAAAGCGAGATATGACAAAGCAGTTTTATCTCAAGAATCAAGTGTATTGTCATACAGCAAAGTCAGTGGTCGCCCTCCCGCATCACAAACATCTAACACCCCAAAGCAAGCAACTCCTGCATCTACCAGCACACGAACAAGATCTCGTTACCCTCCATTCCAAAAGGAACACTGTTTATTCTGTCAAAACGAGAAGATATGTGGTGGTAAGACAGAACGCCTTATTACTTGTCGAAGTGTCTATTGGAGTGTCAATCCAAAACATAGTTGATGTTAGCGGGAATGAACACTGGAAAGTAAACCTGGCAAACATCATAACTGATGGTGACTTTCTTTCAAGTGACATTAAATATCACAAAAATTGCCATACCATTAACTGGCGCAAGTACATACAAGCCAAAGAAAGAGTCAGCAACAGAGAACATCAGGCAGAAAATACAGTGGAATTTATTTCTGCAGAGATAGAGTTCAGTGCTGAATTGCAGGAATCTATAGATCAAGGAAGCATCCCACTACAGACAAGAGCACAGTGATAAAGCTTCTGGAAGATCTGGTGGCCAATGACACAGCTCAAGCTTCTGCACAACCTGCCGAGTTTGAAGAGGGATCTTAGACATGTCTTGTCGTTGATGGAGTGGGAGTGGTACAGGAATTAATAGCAGTCAAAAATTTCAAGACTTGCAAAGAACTTGCAACATCCTTTGTCACACTCATTGACAAAGGCTCATGGATATTGTCAAGTGAGAGTTATATTTGATAATTACATCAAGAATGCATCACTGAAGGAGCAGACTAGAGAGCGGCGGAAAGGCAAGCTGAAGGGAACTAAATCCAACATTGTTCAAGACTCAACAGGCATCAAAGACAAAAAGATGTTTCCCACCAGTAGCAACACAAAGGATTCACTAACTCTACCTTTCCCATCAGCTCATCCACTACAGTACCGGCAAGGTTATGACTGCAACACGGAAAGAGGTCATGACGAATTATGAAGTTGAAACGATGACCGGCATCTGCACACAGGAAGAGGCAGACACTTATAATTTATCATGCTGTAGAAGTTGCGAGCAATGGAATGAATGTCCACATATATTCACAAGACACTGATGTGCTAGTTTTGGGTCTACGAAGAACACCACTACTTGGCAACCATTCTGCACTAATCATGGGCACAAGCGAAAGACGACGGAAAGTCTTCCTACAGCCTATATATATGACAAGCTTGGCCCAGAGAAATCAGCAGCTTTGATCAACTGGCATGCTCTCACAGGCTGTGATACGACAGGACATATCCAAGGGAAGGGAAAGAAGGGGTGCCTTACAACTTTCCTGAAGGTAATCCCCACCATTCTGAGAGCAGTAGCTGACCTTGGCGAAGGGGATGAGCCATCTGAAGAAGTTCTTCATAGTTGTGAAGAGTTTCTTTGCTCTCTTTTCTCTCCAGTTGGAGTCCACTTTGGGCAAGCAAAGATGCTGAGATGGTTTTTGTTCAAGCAACTCACAGATGAACAAGGAGTTGACAAACTGCCACCGACTCAGGGAGCATGGATTGAACATATACGCCGTGCCCATGTCCAGTGTAATATCTGGCGCCAGGATCTGGTATTGAACCCAACTTTTTTTGACCCTTTGACCTTGGGTTGGCGAAACCAAGACAAAAAGCTATCGATTGTTCTTTCTCAGGTTCCACCAGCTCCAGTCTCAGTGCTGCAGCTCGTCAGGTGTAACTGTGAGAAATCAAAGTGTTCAAGAAGGTGCTCATGCAGAGGAAACAGTGTGGTCTGTACCAAACTTTAAATGTGGTGGGGAAGGCGACAGCTGTACGAACATAATACCACCAAGGATTGGCGAAGATCTAGAAGATGATTGAAGCAATGACAATTATAAATGTTTAATCAGTAACATTGGCACTCCTGATTCATACATGTAGCATTTTCATACCTTTGAAAAAAAAACTTATCCATCTTCGAATTGTATAACCGCCCAAATAAATTTATATTGAATTGCATGCTCAATATTATTTCTGTGAAATGTTTTGGAGGATTGGCAAAGAGTGTTCCAATCATAAATATTGTGGTGAATTGAGGGACATGACGCGGGATCACATGTTGTGCGTCTCGCGTATAAGGGGAGGTCTCCGCGGTGCGGGGTGATTGTCCCCGGGGCATTGCCATTTACATCGGCTGTTCACTTGATGCTCGTTGACTGAAGGTGCTCATTGACTGGTGAGAATGGAGATTATATCGAACTCCGTGCTTACGCGGATTTAGTCTGCAATGATTAATCGCACATGTATACGTTACTGCTTATGTACTCCTAGCTGAACCTGTATTCCCCGGTGTGCCCACAGAAGCGGCTCCAATCAAATGGAATAAAGCCTAAACTCTGAAGGTTCTTCTCTCGCTCTCATTTCAATTTATTCCGTTTGGTTTTCTCGGCTCTCTCAACCAACGATGGACAAGATCTACAAACCAGAGAGGTTCGACGCAGACCCAAACGCGACTGACGCAGAAATGAAATGGTCGCATTGGTTTTGTTCCTTCTCACACTATCTGACCATCATCGAGGAGGGAGCTGACAAATTCGCCGCTCTCGTGAATCATGTCTCGCCCAGCGTATACAGGCTCTTCTCGGAGTGCGACACTTACGAAGCAGCGATCGAGGTGCTGCAAGCGCTCTACGTGATGCCCAAGAACGAGGTATACATACGACATCTTCTCAACACACGCAAGCAAGCAGCCGGGGAGACAATCGATCAGTTCCTGCAAGCTCTGAATCAGCTGGGAAAAGACTGCAGCTTCCGGGCCGTAAGCGCCGAGGAACACCGAAAGGAAGCCACACGGGAGGCATTCATCCAAGGACTCAGATCAGCCCACATACGGCAACGCTTACTAGAGAAAGCGCAACCCACTCTTGACAAGGTAATCGATCAGGCACGAGCGATGGATACGGCTCAGCAGCAATCTGAGTCATTTGGGACACCGATGCTGCTAATGAACGCTGCTACGATGGGAACCCCACTGGCACAGACACAGCCAGACATAGGGGATGGAGAAACACCCGAGGAGCCGGATACACAGGCCACGTCAAACTCCTCAGCAACTGCTCCGGTTGGTAAATGCTTCTTTTGTGGGTACAAAAGTCACCCTCGTCAAAAATGTCCCGCCAGAGATGCCACATGCATGAATTGCGACAAGAAAGGGCATTATGCCAGGGTATGTAAATCTACTCTAAGGAGAAATAAACCCACTTCTGCGGCTCTCTACTCGCAAAATAAATTAACTGCAGCCTCCCCGGGGAATCTATCCAAGGCTATCATCAACGTACGAATTAACGGGCATATGGCTGAGGCACTGATTGATACCGGTAGCTCTGAAAGTTTCGTCAACAGCTCGCTAGTGAAGGGCAGGAAATGGATAATCCACCCGACTGACAATACGGTATGCATGGCCGCCACCTCACTACAATCCCGCGTACGAGGGTACTGCAATGTTGAATTGGACGTAAAAGGGTACACCCATCGGGATGTAAGGGTACTGGTGCTTCGTGATTTGTGCGCAGATGTAATTCTGGGTCATAATATCCTCAAGCAGCACACGAGCGTCGAAATACCCTTTGGAGGAAGCAAACCTCGTCTAATTTTAAATGCGTTGACCACCGCGGAGGTGACATCCCCCCAGCTGTTCGCTAACTTGTCGCCGGTCTGCAAACCGATAGCGATTAAATCGCGGCGATATACCACTGCTGATATGAATTTCATCACCTCAGAAACCAAGCGATTACTGGAAGAAGGAATTATAGAACCGAGCGATTCGCCATGGCGCGCACAGGTGTTAGTAACCAGCAGTCAGAACCATAAGAAACGAATGGTTGTCGATTATTCCCAAACGGTCAATCGCTTTACCCAACTCGATGCCTACCCCCTGCCGCGCATAGACGAGATGGTCGAACGCGTGGCCAATTATAAGGTATTCAGCACCATCGACTTGCGAAGCGCCTATAATCAAATTCCCATCCGAGAGGAAGACAAACCTTACACCGCATTCCAGGCAGGGAGGCGCCTCTACCAATTCAGGAGAATACCTTTCGGTGTCACGAATGGGGTAGCTTGCTTCCAACGGGTTATGGACGACATCATCTCAGATGAAAACCTCAAAGACACTTGTTTACGTGGATAATGTCACAGTGTGCGGTAGGGATCAGGGGGAACATGATCGGAATCTGGACAGATTCTTGAGCATTGCTAGAAAATATAATCTGACTCTCAACTACGAGAAATGCGTATTCTCGGCAAGGTCAATTGACCTTCTCGGCTACACGATAGCCGACGGCACAATTAAGCCTGATCCTGAACGATTGCGCCCGCTCCGTGAGCTTCCACCACCTCAGGACTTGCAGACAATGCGCCGGGTGATCGGCATGTTCGCTTACTATGCAAGATGGATTTCGCAATACTCCGAGAAAATACATCCCCTAGTGCATTGCAAAAACTTTCCACCAGATGCCGCTGTTGTAAGAGCTTTCCACAACCTCAAGGATGATATCAGTAAGTCCGTGGTTTTATCGATACGACAGCTCGGTGCCCTTCGTGGTGGAAACCGACGCTTCAGATCACGCCATAGCTGCTACACTTAATCAGTCTGGGCGGCCGGTCGCGTTCTTCTCGAGAACTCTCTCTAGAAGCGAGCAGAGACACTCAGCGATAGAGAAGGAAGCGTACGCCATCGTCGAAGCGCTGCGGAAATGGAGACATTATTTACTGGGAAACCACTTCACGCTCGTTACGGACCAACGATCCGTGGCATTCATGTTTGATGGGAAAAATAACGGGAAAATTAAGAATGAAAAAATTATGAGATGGCGGATAGACCTAGCTTGCTACAGTTACGACATTGTTTACCGGCCCGGGAAGGAAAACCCTGCTGCAGATACCTTCTCTCGGGTCTACAGTTCGGCAACAATCAGTCAGGCTTTGCAAGACCTACACGTGTCTCTCTGCCACCCAGGGGTAACCAGAATGGCACATTTCGTGCGCAGACAAAACCTTCCCTATTCTGTTGAAGATATTAAACAAATGAATGCTTCATGCCCTGTTTGTGCTGAACTAAAACCCAGATTCTTTGGCGCGGCATCTGGCAGACTGATCAAGGCCACTTCCCCCTTCGAGAGACTAAACATCGACTTCAAAGGGCCCCTGCCGACCGAGACAGACAACAGATACATATTCACCGTTGTTGATGAATATTCAAGGTTCCCTTTCGCATTTCCGTGCTCGGATATGACCTCGGGCACTGTCGTGAGATGTCTCTCTGACCTCTTCGCTATGTTTGGGAAACCTTCGTACATACATTCAGACAGAGGGCCGTGTTTCATGTCGGCCGGGCTAAAACAATTCCTACTAGAGCTCGGCATAGCAACTAGTCGAACGACGGGTTACAACCCACAGGGAAACGGGCAGGTGGAAAGGTATAATGGAGTTATTTGGAAAGCCGTAACTCTGGCGCTGAAATCGAGAGGACTGGGCCCCGAGCGGTGGGAGGTTACTCTTCCCGACGCTCTGAATTCCATACGCTCTTTGCTCTGCACGTCCACCAATGCAACTCCTCACGAACGAATGTTTACTCACCAGCGACGTTATGTTGACGGTCAAACGGTGCCCAACTGGCTGACCCATCCCGGTACAGTGTTCATGAAACGCCCGGTCCGACAAAGCAAGTATGAACCCCTGGTGGAGTGGGTCGAACTCATTGACACTAATCCAGAGTATGCTCATGTCAGGCTCCCGGATGGCAGGGAGACCACTGTGTCGGTTCGCCATCTGGCTCCCTCAGGTACTCCTCCCGCAGGTACACCACCTTCTGGCACTCCTCCTTCTGACATTTCCCCCCCAGGAACTCCACCGGGCGACGGGGCTGCCGCGTTCCACCCGAGAGCGATCGAGGGGTCATCCCCGGCACAAGTCGAGGCTCACCAAGAGGATCGGGAGTCTCCCTCAAGTGAAACTGCCATTTACTCCCGGAGAGGTCGACGAATAAGGCCCCCTCGACGACTCAATCTGTAAAGGGGATTATCGGCATTCTCGCTGCTCATGCTCCTATATGCCCATTATATCATATATCGATGCTCATTTCCATGCTCCTACAACTCAAAATAATCACTGCTTGGCATGTATGCTTCTGTAGACCTATTAGTCCGCGTTGCTTGAAATGTATACTCCTATAGTGCTAAAGCAATCATGGTGTGTAAGATGGGCCCCTAGTTGCATTTTGAAGGTGGGGAGAATGTGGTGAATTGAGGTGAATTGAGGGACATGACGCGGGATCACATGTTGTGCGTCTCGCGTATAAGGGGAGGTCTCCGCGGTGCGGGGTGATTGTCCCTGGGGCATTGCCATTTACATCGGCTGTTCACTTGATGCTCGTTGACTGAAGGTGCTCATTGACTGGTGAGAATGGAGATTATATCGAACTCCGTGCTTACGCGGATTTAGTCTGCAATGATTAATCGCACATGTATACGTTACTGCTTATGTACTCCTAGCTGAACCTGTATTCCCCGGTGTGCCCACAGAAGCGGCTCCAATCAAATGGAATAAAGCCTAAACTCTGAAGGTTCTTCTCTCGCTCTCATTTCAAATATGTTGTTATTATTGGAATCCTCCTGTGCCAAAACATATGATTAGACACCAAAAACATCTTATGTCTATTGGTTCAAAAGTAATGGCATTGTACATAGAAACCCCCCAAAATCAGGTGGCCATCTGAATTTTTTTCCAATATTTAGAGTATTTCTAGTGCTCTTAGTTTGCTTCTAATGAATCTTTGTCCCCTTTATATGAGTTTAGATAAAATAAAATAAATATTGTATGACATTTGAATGAATAGTTATGGTTAATTTGCAATATTATTTTTAAAAGAAGATTTTTGGTGGTGGCCATTTTGAAATTCAAAATTGATGCCCTAAATGTTAATGGAAAAACTGGCACTTTTTTTTTTTTCTAAACCAGTGAAGTTTCAAGATGTGTTTAGACATGGGTAACACGAATCTACCCCAAAAAATGACAAATCCAGAAAATGTTACATAAGCCCACGGACTATATGACGAAGAAGTCTGAAACCCACAGGTGGGATAGACAGAAGGAGAGCAAACCTATAGTGCCCTCTGGTGAAACTGGTATGAGATGAATAATTACAAGGCACGGATTTACAAGCACATTCAAAACAAGCACATACAGTGATCAAATGCACAGAGAAAAAGCAATTACCCTGAGCACGTAAGTTTCCCTTCTGCAATCTTAATTACCTCGGGACAAACAAGACAGGCACCACAATCACATGGGAAAAGTAGAGAGGAGGAGGAGGAGAACACGAGAGGAAGGGCGGAGTTTAATTGCAGCTCCTCGCTTACCCCACACAAGCAGGCAGGCTTGTGTTGGTCAAAATTGTGGGAAGGGAAAGGGAGGAGGGGAATGCAGTCCGAATGTCTGCGCAGTGTCAGATATCGTGAATTGCTGGAGCCGCTGAGTTGGGGGACTCCGTGCTCCGTTCACCCCAGATAGATTGGCACACTGCCTGTGATTGGGCAAACAGGAATAGCTGCAGCTCTCGTGGCTCAGACAGGCAAATGGCAGAGGCTCGTGCAGGCAAACACCGGTCCTCGTTCGGCGGGGGTTCGTTCAGCATTGGCTTTCCAATGGTTCTTGTCTTACGACGGCTCAGTTTACTGGCGACTCTGGTCCCCAGTGG
>NC_140967.1:71607644-71640144 GCF_056783735.1 Eptatretus burgeri
CATTCAAGGATATTCATTTTTTTCTTTACATCCTCTAACTTACTAGTTTTTAAATTAATTCGCTTATTTGTTTTATTTACCTTTGTTTTAGTTATTTTTTCAATAAGACTTATTTGATATTTTTCACATTCATTATGTTTTCCATTTATATACCAAGACTGAGATTTTCTCCACTCTTTAGTTTGATTAATACTTGGTTTAACCATTTATATATTGTGAAAAAGCAAGTGTAGCCCTTAAAAAACCCTAACCCATCTTCCCATCGTTAAAACATAATCTATTTTATACACTCTATCATACAATATCCATATGGAACACAATCTATTCCATTATCTAAAATAAATCTCTTATCATCAAAGGCTCCTAATGCCTTTTTATTTACTTCTTCACTATATATGTTATGTTTATAACTTCTTATTGTATTCATTTTCCTATATTCTTCTTTCTTATTCATCAAACAATTATAATAATTTCTAAAAGTTATTGATTTCTTTATTACATATTTCTTTATTCCCTTTAACCTCTTATCAATCTGTTCACCATACTTATAAGCATATGCCTTTGCTCTCAATCCAATAAACTCACTCATTACTTTTCCACCCAACTCATCCTTAAACTTACCAATAACCTTTTCATTCTTTTTGGAAAATAACTCACTCTTCTTGCTGAAATTACTTGTATCATATACTCCAATATTTTTCTTCATATCTTCATAAACATCATCAGTTTTTATATCTAGGATAAAACTATCAGTGTCCATATACAACAATGAAACATTTTCACCATACTCTTTCTTTAAGTCATTATACAAATAATCATACATCAATATCTTTGATAAATCAAGAACTGCTGTTCCAATATAAATTGGTTTATCCATTACAATACTTTCCTTTTTCATATGAATTGCAGAAAAGTTCTCTGAAAAAACCTCTTCTCTCTCAAAACTTGGTTTATTTATCAATCTCGAAGCTTCTTTCCAAGATGTTGCGAATCTAATGTTTTGCCTGTTTCTAACATTTTCCATAGTCTTTCCAAATACAGCATTATTCATTAATTTATAAAAGTCCCCTTCAAATTTTACTTTTGTATTTGCTCTCATATCTGTATTGAATTGAATATACTTTTTCACCCAAGGACTTTGTTTAAATTTTAAAACTCTATGAATTTTAGCTACTCTCAATCCTTCTCTCAAAAACTGTTTTAAGCTTCTCTGATGCAAAACATATCCCTCTTTATCATAGAATGTTGTTAATAACTTTTCTGTTGATTTACCTTTAATATTAAAACTTTTATGATAATCACTTAACCATTCTTTCTTTGGAGTTTCTTTCTCACATGCAAAAGCAAGATCTTTATGCTTATTATGAAGATCGCTCGGGTACCTCAAATCAACTTCAAAATAATAACCTTCTTCTTCGTCATTTAATTCCTCTTGAGAAGAAATAACAATATTCATCAAAGCCTTTTCATAATCCTTTTCTTCCACCCACTCTAATTTACCATAAGGCAGAGATTGAGACATTGCCCATCCATACAAATTATTAGCATCAAAATACATCAAATAATTACTATCTTTTTCACTATCATAATTTGGGAGATATTTATTATTTGCTTTCGCATATCTTTTTGAACATACTTGTGATATTCCACCTCTCTTGGACTTCTCAATCATCAAAAGCATATCAACATCACTGATTAAATCTATATCTTGTTTTGTCATTTTCAACATTGCACTCCAAGCTAAACCAGGAGCTGTGAAATAGTGGGCAGGGTCTAATCCATAACAATTTTTATTATGACAGAGTGTTCTAAAAGCCTCAAACACATCAGCTAACAATAAAACATCTGTTTTTAGATATAAATCATGATATTCTCCAAGGTTCTTTATCTTAAATATTTTCCATATTTCTTGTGCGTGTTTATATTCCTTATCACTTATCTCTTCTTCATAAAGGTTATTATAGAAACTTTCTTTTGAAGGAAGTTGTGTTTCTTTAAATCTCATAAATGAATCCATATAATCATAAGGATAAATTCCCTTACTTGTAAGAATTTTCTCTTTACTTTGAATTTCATTCCTTGTTTGAATTTCCTCTCTCGTAAGAATTCCTTCTTTAATCAGAATTTCATCTTTAATCTGAATTTCCTCTTTAGTTCGAATTGTCTTTATAATTAGAATTTCATCTTCAGTTAGAATTTCCTCTTTACTTTGAATTCTCTCTTTAATCTGAATTTCCTCTTGAGTGAGAATTTCCTCTTTTGGAAAGAATGAATTAAGATTTGGAAAAGAGTCCGTGGAGCTTAGATTTGATGCGAGGTAGGCTAGTGGTGTTCCCATAAACTTGTAAGAATCTAAAAACCTAATACGAGTTATAGGTTTTGTGAATATCATTTTTGAAAATGAAATATACTTTTGACTTGTGTTTGTTATAGCAGAAATATTCCCTGGTGTTTTTGAAAGTTCATTTATAAATAGATGTGTATCATAGTTGGCGCTGTTGTGAAGAAAGACTGGAATAAAAGAAGGTAATTTATAATTAAGATTACAACAGGAATGAGCGGGACCTCTATATTTACCAGTAAGATGACAATGGTCTCTAACTTTAGACTCCTTAATTTCCCCCTCACAAATATGACAGATATTGTTCATTCTAAATTCTAATTTTTTCTTCTTTGGTTAATTTCATCGGTTCATTTGTTTCTTTCATTAATTTAGTGAGTCTTATACAATCCTTTTCTAATCGTTTTACAAACTCTTGTGAAGCATTTTTTCCACGATAATGTTCAAGTTTGTTATACTTTTCTCCAACAGATGATTTGATATAATAACAGAAACCACAAGGAATATGTTTTTGATATTTATTTGTATATGGTTCTTTTGGATTAGGAGAAGCAGTACTTATCTTTTAAGGATACATTCAAAATCAGCGTATATCACAAATGGGTGCATGATAGATTTATTATAATCTTCAAAATAAATCTTTTCACCAGGTTTAGGCATTGTAATTACAGCTGATTTATGATTACTACAATATTTTGAATGTTGTTCTAATCGTTCTTTTGTATGAAATGAATTAAGACATCGCTTACAAGGATATATTTTGTTTGCTGTTCTGAATACCTGAGAAGAGATTAATCTTGATAAATTATTGATGTATGTGTAATGTGAATTCTTTCCAACACTAAAATATAAAAGGTCAATGTGTGTTTCTTCATTTTTATAGTTGTTTGAAATTTTTAATATTTGAACTTTGTTTGTATCCGTTAATCCATATACATTAATAGAAAGATTATTCTTTTTCTCAAATTTAGGAATATCTGTTAATGGCATTGGGAATTTAAAATCTTTAATGTCCAAGGTATTCTCATATTTCATATATTGTTTTACTCTTTCTGAATTACATTTTGGTGGATGTAAGTGAGCAAGAACAGACCAGAGAAAACATTTATTATCATTGTTCTTAATATTAACAACTGCCTTCTTTAGTTTTATTTCTTTTGGTAATTCAATATAAGAAGAAGCTTTAAGAGGGTTTGATTTTAGAATGTGTATATCTAAAAATATGATTTTTTTAATATTGAATCCACTTCCTACCACTGTATTATCAACATCCTCCTCTTGTCTGGATAGTTCTTCATAAACCCCACTATTCAAAAAATCTTGAAATGATGTTATAAAATGAAGATCTGTTCTCATATAAGGAGTTTGTTCTTCATCTTGTCTTTTCATATTCATTTTCACTCCCATATAAAACTTTAAAGTTTTTATTTCTTTTAATGTCTTTTTAATAAATTTTTCAACATCGGGTTTCACTATTTCAATTGATTCAGCTATTGATGATGGACTGGGTTCTCCAAATTGAAAAATCCTTATTTTTATATGCCCTTTAAATGCCTCATCAGTGTTTTTAATATAATAGTCTCCCTTTACTTTAAACTCATTTTTCTTGTGTTTTTGTGATTGAAGATGTTGATTATAACTACTCTTCAAAACATCCTTTGAACAGATATCACAATGTTTTCTTTCCAACTCAAGAGGAGATATTTGATGAAATAGATTAAATGTGTGTTTGTTGGTTCGGAGGTGTTTTCTATAATGTTTATATTCGTGATTACAAACATCGCAGTACGTTGTATTCACCATATTTATAGAATAAAACTTTGCTTAAACTAAAATTTTCTTGATGAAAATTTCGTTTAATTTATAGGTGAATCTGTGCTTAAAACATTTTATCCTCCAACTTTTTCACTTAATAAATACAATGTTTCAAGACACAAAAGACAAGTTTCAATCAATCTCTTCATCTGTTAAAGATACTGAGAAATATGTCAAGGATGTAAAATTGAACAAAGATAAATATAACAACTATTGGATAAAAACTATTATGGTAAATAATATGAGTTCTTCAATTTCCTTCAGTGGAAGGGCTTTTAGTATACCTGGTAGAACATCAATTAAAGTATCTCTAACAAAAGTTTCTCCTCTCCTTCTAGTAATATATTCAAAACTAGAAAAAGCAATGAAACAAGAAAAAGTATCAAAGAACAAAAACCTTATGGATGAAGCTTTAGAAAGAAAAGATAAGACCATCTGTAATATGCAAGGAGAAATTTGTATTTTTTTCAACAACCCTAAAGATGTAAATCTTGATGAAATAAAGGATGTTAATATATCAGGTGAAATGACATTTCGTTCAATAGTAGTTAACGATAATTTTAAAATTACCTTTAATATAAAAAATGTTGTCGTTGAATCTGATAATGAAAAAAAGTATATCGATATCGATGGTAATATACAACTGAAAGTATAGATGAATTTCAGTTTAAGTAAAGTTTTACTTTATAAATATGCTAGACTTTCCTGATTCTCCATATGACAAATTTGAGAATTGTCCTGCGTGTGAAAGACGGGGATTAAACACAGAGTCAAAAGCCTATAAACAATGTATATTCTGTGATTATCTTCTAATTAATGATAATAAAAAATATAAAAAGGAAAATAATTCTTTTAGATTTACACCAAAAATGAATTACTTTACAAGATTGATTAGAGAAATGAATGTAAAGTATGAGGATGATAACACACCTTTCCTTACAAGGGAAGAAACTGAACGTATAAGAGAAATGTTCAAAGGATTGTTGTTGTATATTATTCATGGATGTAATTTTCAGGGAAATATCAACACAAGATATTGTATAAATAAAATAATGGATTATCTTGAAATTAAACCTGAACTTAGGATAAAATATAGAGTTTCTAAAAAAGCCAATAATAAATTAAATAAACTGTTTTTCAAATATATAAATGAATGATTTTTTACCTATTTGGGAAAATAAGATAAAATTTAACAACCATAAAAATCTCCCAAATTCATTAAGATGTCTCATAGTTGGTTCAAGTGGATGTGGAAAAACCTGCTTACTTTTAAAAATGCTCCTCACTCCCAACTTTTTAGATTATGATAATTTAATAATTTTCACAAAGTCGAGTTTTCAACCAGAGTATCAACTACTCTCACAAGGTTTTAATGCTGGTCTTCAAAAAGAAGATATAATAGGTTTATTTAAACGTCAAAAAAACCTAAATGATTATAACATTGAAGATATAATTCAACTATTTTGTGATACACAGAGATGTAAAAAGAAATCAAATCTTATAACTTGTATTCTTAGTGATAATACGGATGATATACCGTCTCCCCAAGATTTGGATAAATCAAAAAAGAACCTCGTTATCTTTGATGATTGTGTTAATGAGAGAAACCAAACGGTAATGGACAGCTACTACACAAGAGGGAGACATTCTTCTTGTAATTGTATTTATCTTAGTCAATCGTACTTTCAACTTCCTCGTCGTTCCATCAGAAACAATGCTAATACTTTTATTTTATTCAAGTTAAATTCAATAGATATCAATAATTTTTGGAGAGATAATTGTTCTACATTATGTAGTAAAAAGAAATTTGAGGATTATATGAAGCACACGACTGAGGAGCTCCTTGTGAGCCAACGGCCATCCATATCTAGTGCCCAACTGTGTCTGCGGACGTCCTCCTGCAGTTGGGTTACTTCTTATTAGGAGGTTGGTGGCAGGATTTGCACTCCAGCCACCATAAAACGCTTCATTCCGCAAAACGCAAAAACGCAAAAAAATCTGAAAACCCACTCCGTGGGAGTACCTCCTGTGCAGCTTCCCTTCGCAGGGCAGCTCACCGGATGATGGGATTGGGGCAAAGCCTTCGGGACCCCCAATCTTTGATAGGAGGGAAACCACGGGGTAACATCCCTGGGTCAGATTGCGGGAGAGTGTGTCGGAGTGGTGCTGAGGTGTCGTCCACCAGACGGCGGTCTCCTTGGGTTAACCTGAGGCGGTCCCTTCGGGTGGGTGCCTGGAATGTCCTATCCCTAAGAGAGGATGATCACCTGTCTCTGTTATCATCTGAGCTCAAGCGTTTGGACATCGGGATTGCAGCTCTCTCTGAGGTTCGGAGACCGGATTGCGGCGAGATAATGGTGGGTGGTTACACCTACTATTGGTCTGGTCGCTCTGATGGTTACCATACCCAAGGAGTTGCTGTAGCTGTGTCCAATAAGCTGACCCCAATGATAATTGAGGTAACACCGGTCAACGAGCGTATTATGAGATTAAGGATTCGTCACTCCTTAGGTGTCATTTCCCTGGTCTCTATTTATGCTCCGACTGAGGCGAGTGATCTTACCGTGAAGGACACATTCTACGCCACACTCGAGTCTGTGGTTGATCAGTGCCCCAGACGAGATACACTTCTAGTCTTGGGGGATTTCAATGCATCGACTGGAACTGATAGGGATGGTTATGAGGTGTGTGTTGGTCCCCATGGGTCAGGAACTATGAACCAGAATAGCACTAAGTTCCTTGACTTTGCAAGAAGTCATGGACTTAGGGTGGCTGGTTCATGGTTTCAGCGCCCGCAAGCTCATCGCTGGACTTGGTATTCCAACGCTGGCGGTGTGGCAAAGGAGATTGACCATGTCCTCATTGACGGTCGTTGGAGGATGATCCAGAACTGCAGGGTCTACCGGAGTGCTCAGTTCCTCAATACTGACCACAGGCTTGTTGTAGCAACTCTAAAGCTGCACCTTAAATCCTGGAGAATGGTACCATCCCAGCCTAGGCTGGATGTTGCCAAGCTCAGGGATGAGAGAGTAGCTGAGGAGTTTGCGAACAGGCTGAGTGGACACTTGGGGGTCTGGGTGCTTTGGGGGTCCTGAAGAGTTGTGGAGCACCTTCAAGACCACCATCCTTGATGTTGCCGGTGGATGCCTTGGAGTTCACCGCAGGGCAAAGAAGAATTTTGTCTCTCAAGGGACACTGGATACCATTGACCAGAGTCGCAGGGCCAGGCTGAATGGCAGAGCTGAGCTGTTCAGGGAGCTGAGGCGTAAAACTGTACGTGCACTGAGGGTGGACAAGGAGGCCTATGTGCGAGGAATCTGTGAGGGGGTAGAGCATCACCTGTGGACAGGTGATTCTCGTCCCGCTTACAGGGGAATTCGCGCATTACGTTCATCCAAGCCCATCCCTCGCAGCACTGCAGTTCGAGCAGAGAGTGGTAGGCTCTTGACAGAGGAGTCTGAAGTGAAGGCCCGCTGGGCCGGTTACTTTGAGCGGTTGTACCAGGCTGATCCCCCAGCTGTCGAGTTGGACGTCAAGGGTGTTACAATCCCTGTTGCTGACCCTCGAATCAACTGTGGTCCACCATCGCTTGTGGAAACACGGGCTGCGGTGAACCAGTTGAAACGGGGCAAAGCTCCAGGGATCTGTGGCATCCATGCCGAACTTCTCAAGGCTGGTGGAAATGCTGCACTCGCGTCGTTGCATGCAGTTTTGTGCTCTGCCTGGAACACAGGCATCATCCCAACTGACTGGAAGAGGGGCCTTGTTGTCCCTCTCTGGAAAGGGAAGGGTGACCGCCAAGACTGCAACAACTACCGAGGGGTGACGCTGCTCTCAGTGCCGGGCAAGGTCTTTGCTCGGATAATTCTTGATAGGGTTCGCCACCATCTGCTTGAGCACCAGCGTCCAGAGCAGTCAGGCTTTACACCAAAGAGGTCAACGATTGACCGTATCCTTGCACTTCGTGTCCTCACCGAACGCAGACGAGAGTTTCGGCAGGGGCTGCTTGCAGCCTATGTTGATCTCTGTAAAGCGTTCGATTCAGTGAATCGGGATGTCCTCTGGAGGATTCTTGGTCTTCGTGGGGTGCCACCAAAACTGATCGATCTGATGTCTGAACTCTACTCTGGTACTGAGAGTGCTGTGAAGTGTGGTGGTACCATCTCTGACTTATTTCCAGTTGTTACTGGAGTTCGTCAGGGGTGTGTACTTGCCCCCACACTTTTCAGCACTTGTATGGACTGGATTTTTGGGAGGATGTCGGAGAGATCAAGTTGCGGTGCATCGTTTGGCAATGTCAAGATCTCGGACCTTGATTTTGCAGATGATGCAGTCATCTTTGCGGAGACTTTAGACATCCTCTTGGGGGCCCTCGAGGTGCTGAATGAGGAGTCGGAGCCGTTGGGATTACGGATTTCTTGGGTCAAAACAAAGATCCAGGCTTTCGGTGACATCTTGGATGCTGCTGTCCTGTCTGTGTCTGTTTGTGGTGAGGATGTTGAGGTCGTGGATAGATTCACTTACCTTGGCAGTGATATTCATGTCTCCGCAGGTTGTGAGCCGGAGGTCAATAGACGTCTGGGTCAGGCCTGGGGAGTCATGGATTCACTGGATCATGGGGTGTGGCGCTGCCGGTACCTGTGCGGGAGGACGAAAGTCCGAGTCTTCAGGTCCTTGGTACTTCCAGTCTTGCTCTATGGGTGCGAGACTTGGACTTTGACCAAGGATCTGAGACGGAGGCTTAATTCCTTTGGTACCAGGTCTCTTCGGAGAATCCTTGGCTATCGCTGGTCGGATTTTGTGTCCAACGAGCGGTTGCTGAGAGAGACTCGGATGAGATTTGTTACCTGCATAGTCCGTGAGCGTCAGCTGCGGCTGTATGGACATGTGGCTCGTTTTCCTGACGCTGATCCTGCTCACCAGATTCTCTCAGCGAGGGAGTCTCATGAGTGGAGGAGGCCAGTGGGCCGACCACGTGCCTCATGGTTGCAGCAGGTTGACCATCATCTCAAGGAGATGGGGATGGGCCTGGCATCTGCCTGGGGGATGGCCAGACGGAGGCCCCTGGAGTACCGGCGGAAAGTGGACGCAGCGACGCGCTGTTCTGGCACATGCTCCCATACCTGACCTGACACGACTGAAAAATATAAATATATTGTTGTGAAACAAGATGAGATATTAAGGGATATATTTTTTGTTTTATAAACAATTACATATATAAATGACAACTATTATTATAAATCTTGTGGGTAAATCTGCTTCTGGTAAAAACTTTCATAAATCAAGGTTCTTGTGTAGTACAAATGAGAATATTGTAAATTTACTTAAAAAACACCCCGTGATACGCATTGTATCAACAACAACTAGAGCAATAAGACCTGGAGAAGTAAAAGGTGAAGATTATCACTATATTTCAGTGGAGGAACATATGCGATTGAGGAATGAAGGACAAATATTTGAGGAGGTTTCTCTTGGTACAACAAAATATTCACATTGTAAGAGTGAGTTAAAGAAACTAAAATCTGGTGGTGTTGGGATATTAGAAACTAATCCAGAAGGAACGAGACAAATTATTAAATATCTGAGCGGAGTGAAGATTTTATCATTCGGTTTTGATGATGATGAAGAAACTCAACACAAACGTATGAAAAGCAGAGATGCAAGGATTAGTGAAGAAGAAATTACAACTCGCATTAATGTTAATAAAGAATTTGATGAAATATTTAAAGAAAAGGATTTATTTGAACACATCTACTTGAATGATGAAGAAAAGGAAAATTTCCCTGTTGATCTTTACAATTCATTAAATGATATTTTACAATAAATAAATGGATACAAAAGAAAGAGCAAGAAGATTTAAGGAACATCAAGAGTTGGTTTCAAAAGTTGTAAAACAACAGGAAGACATAAAGAAGAAACGCAGACAGAAACTAACGGGCGAAGAAGCATTTGAAAAAAACAAGAGAAATTTTTTAAACCACTTTTAAAAACTTCCCAAGAAAAAATGAAAGATGTTTCCACAGTTCCCACAGTAGAATATACTCCTAGAAAGCTTCAAATGTTAAAAGATTTCAGTCAAATGACGGAGGAAGAATTAGAGCATATTGGAGAATTAGAACATGATGAAGGTTTATTTCAACAACTGGAAGAGATTAATCAACCCCTGATTATATTGTGAATGCTGTTCAAAACAATGAATATTCAGCGGATTCAAAAACCAAAGCAGGACTCATTCCAACAGAACAACCAGCAATATTTCATCTTGTTCAAGAAAAGGTATTGATATTTAATGATGAATTAAGGTTCTTAAGTTCTGCTCAACCCCTGTTAAACTAACTCCGAGATTAATGTTTCTTCTCACAAAAGATGGAAGGCAAGGTTCAACTGTGAGGGATGAATCAAAGTATATTGATAAACCATTGGATATGGAAAATAATGATGATAGAGTATATATTGATTTGCTGAACACTCTAAATTATAAGGTTATTCTTTCTGGTAAAAGTAGGAAGAATGAGAAGGAGAAACACATTATTCAGGCTTTAAGTATCCTTGGTTCAGGTATTAGTTTTCTTCCAAATGACCCATCGCAATTAGTTAATAGACTGTTATTGTTGTTCGGCAGTAAGAAGGCTGGAAATAACAATTGTTTTAATGAAGCATCAGCCATTTTAGATCAGTTGATGAACATGAAAATAATTAATAAATCTCAATATAAAGACATTTTATCTCATATTAAATAAGATGAGAAGCACAATCCTGAGTTTTAATTTCACAACAAGCGACCACACATCTTCATTCCCATACCCACTACAACTTGACACAACAAAAGAATATGAGGCATCTTTATTGTCCATGGAGACTTATAATACCTTATTTAATATAACCGAGAAAAATGACAAGTTTAGTTATAATCCGGGAAGTGGATACAAAACGATAACAGTCTCACCCGGAGCATACGAGATTTCTCAAATATCTTCCGAAATTGCTCGTCTTATGAAAGAACAGGGTGATGAACCAAAAAATATTATTATAAACATTCAAAAACATACTTCAAAATCAACGATTAAAGTTAAAAATAACTACAAGGTTGATTTCACAATTGATAATTCATTTAGAGAGTTATTAGGTTTCTCCTCAAAAAAGATTGAAACTAATGGGACGTTTTACAGTGATAATGTCATTCAAATATCCTCAGGAATAAATTCGGTGTTAATTCACTGTGATTTGATTGATGGTGCTTATAATGATGGATTAAAAACAAATACAATATTTTCATTCAGCGCATACTCAACCCCAATTGGTTATAAATTCAATATGGAGCCTAAAAATTTGGTTTATCTACCTGTGTCAGGAAAAACCATACACAGAGTAAATTTTAGGATAACCGACCAAGATAATCGTGTGATCTCTTTTAATGGAGAAGTTATATCCATCAGAATTCACCTACGTGAAGTTTTTCAATAAATAAATGCGATGGTTATTGTGAGGAAGCACGAGTTGGGAAAATATAAAATAATTACAGGGGATGGGATGTTCCTTTCCCCGTACTACAAGGGTGAAGGTATGTATCTTGGTAGAGGATACTATAAACCTAAGAGACAAAGGGGTGTCGGACATCAATTTAGAGGAGATGGGATAATTGATACTCTCATGGGTATTGGTTCAACTATTCTTAAACATAAAGACCTAATTGGTTCAACTGCTTCTGCTGTGGGAAATGTAGCAGGTGCTGTAAAGAGTATAAAAGATGCTCAGAAAGAATCTCATAAATTACAAGCAATAAAAGAAATTAAGAAAGGTAAAACTCAGTTGTCCCCCCAAGAACGACAGAAAATAATTCAAATACTTGGATCAGGGTTTCAAAAGTTTTAACATCTTTTTTCCTAAATAAATACAAGTATGGAAGCAATTGATAGTATCTATGATTTGGATGATACTATTATTATCTCAAACTCCACTAAAAAAGAAGATTACTTCAAGGTAAATGCAATAACTGGAACAGACTGGAATACAAATGGTACAAAAAGTTTTGAAATAAATAATCAACAAACCTATTTGAATCTCTCCGAAAGTTTCTTGTTGTGTAAATTTAAATTCACTAAGGCTGGGAATAACACAAACGCTACACTTGTAAATGATTTCTTCTGGAAAATGTTTGATAGTGTGCGATTGTATATTGGAACACAAGAAGTTGAAGCGGTTGATTATGTCTCTGCTGTATCTGAAATGATGAAATTTACACTCTATACATTCAGTGATAGAATGGGAAAGGGGTCTGTCGAAGGTTTTATTCCTGATATGTCAACGGGAACAAACACAGACCCTGGATATATTCAAAGGAAAGGAATGTATAATGATGATACAAAAGCAGAAAATAGTTTTACTGTGGCAGTTCCTCTTAAAGGTATATTTGGATTTTGTGATTATGATAAAGTTCTGTATGGTCTTAAAATTAGATTTCAACTACAAAGGAATGATAATGAAAATAGATTGCTTTTTGGTGTTGGTAATGCTTTTAGTGATCAGAATAAATTTGTAATTGAGGAGATGAGTTGGTATATCAGTGAATATACTCCTAATCTTAAAACAGAAGAGATGTTGAATCGAAGACTTAACTCAAAAAAACCACTCAGTGTATCATACCTCAAAAGAAGATGTCAACACGTTAAACTCAATCAAACTACTTACACGTGGAATTTGGGTGTTCTGGAAGGAAAGCCACGATATCTGTGGATGATTTTTAAAAAGCCAGATGGTGATACTGCGACTGATAAGAATAATGCATTGAGTGATAATGCTAAGGTGAAACAACTTCGCGTTTCTCTAGATGGAACATTTTATCCACGAGATAGATTGGAAATTAATTGGGAAAAAAATGATTTTGCTGAAGCATACAAGTCTTACCAAAAGGTGTGTGAAAGTAATGGAAATAAAGAACCTATTTTAGATATGACAGCATTTAAAAGTTTGTATACAATCTATACGTTTGACCTGAGCGCTCAAAAAGAAACTATAAAGTCTAATCGAGTGGATACTTCCCTATACATTGAAAGAGGAGAGAGTGAAGAAGTTGATACATATTGTTTGCTTTTGGAAGAAACAGAATTGCAGATTAATACAGATAATGGTGTGATGATTAGTCTCACATAATTTTTTTGTTAAATAAATGAGTGGCAAAGTACCAACTGGGGTATATGTTAATCAAATCAATCTTCATAAACTATCATCTTGTGTTCAAAATCAAAAGCCTTGTACGATTAACGTTAATACAATTCAGAGAAAAGGAGCAGTAAGAATTGATGTTTTGCTCACAAGAGAACAGGTTAAAATCTTGAATGACACTGGCTCACTTAAAATTAAAATGACAAAACCAATGTTGAAAAAATATTCAATAAGAGAGACGAGTGGAGGATTTCTCCCATTTCTAATTCCTTTATTTGCTGGTTTAAGTGCGGTTGGAGCATTGACGGGTGGTATTTCAACAGCGGTCAAAACTGCCAACGAAAGGAAGGCTCAACTCCAGGCTCAAAAAGAATTGGAAAGACATAACAAAGAGTTGGAGAAACAAATTAGTGGAAGTGGTGTAATTGTAGATTTTGCTGAAAAACTTGAAGGTCTGCCTGATAAAGCGAGATTGTTAGTTGGAGATATGCTTTCTTCTATAGCACAAGCAGGTGTAAAATTAACGAAAAGAGGTAATGGATTATATCTTTCTAATAAATAAATGAGCATTGATGAGTGGTTGAAAGAATTTGGAAAGAATACAACATCAAATTTACAACTTGCCAAATATTGTAAGAAATTAAAAATTCATAATGTGGTTATTTGTATGAGAGATGAATTAACAAATGTGTCGAAACATACAAAGAATATTATTATGAACTTAGAAGATAATGATGGGAACGGTTCTCATTGGGTTTGTATTTTTAATAGTCAAGACAAATATTATTTTGATAGTTTTGGTCTTCCACCACCTGTTGAAGTCATAAAATTCTTACAGAATGGTGTTTATCAAACATTTCAAGTCCAAGAATTAAATTCCAAGTGTTGTGGTCAATTATGTCTATATGTGTTATTTCAACTCAACAAAAATAAAAAATTTTATGATATTATTTTTAATCTAATATAAATGACTTATGTTGGTAAAGATGGTTCTATCTTTGGTGTATCTCAAGAACTGGATATTGATTTATCAAATTATTACACAAAGGCACAGGCTGAACGACATAAATATAATATAAACAAAAATATTAACATGAAAAATGCTTATAAATTAAAAAATTATCCAAGCCCGACTGACGCGAATGACTTGGTGAGATTAAGCGATTTATCACAATATATATACTTAAATAAAACGGCTGTGTATTCTAAAGATACAGAAGTGTTGATATTATCTCCAGGTCATACAGAATTCACAGTTCGAATTAAAATAAATTTTTATAAAGAAGGGCGTATCGTTTGTATGAGAATAGAACAATGGGGGTATGATATGAATGATTTAGGGTATAATTGGTCATTTAAAATTAACCTCGAAGACCTGGAACAATTAAATCAGTCTCGTAAGGAAGAATATTATCCACTTGGTATCGAGAATGAGTTTTGTGGAGCCACGATTAGTAAACAACAAATAAAAGAATTTAATAAGGGTAAATATAATAATGGTTTTGCCCTTGTTTATCTCATGAAAACAGAAAAAACAGGATTATATATAATAAGTAAGGAAATACAAAATGATTTAACTATGGGAAGATGGGGAGGTGTTTCGTACCATAATATTATTCTAACATATATTTCTAATACATAAATGACAGCAAGAAGGCTTCAAGAAAATTATCATTTCTGTGTTCAAGCATACCTTCAAGAAAAGGGTATTCGGTATTTTAATAAATATGTTCTACAACATAAGAATGAGGTATTTTCAATAAAAGATTGGCATTATGCTGATGTTGATAAACCGACAACTTTAGATTTAATTAGAATGTTAAATAATGAAAAAATTATAAGGTTAAGAAAAGGTAAGGCTCTTTTAGAAATTCAAAAGAAATTTTATTGGTATCCTGTTGTAAAAAAATTATTTTGGATACAGGAATAACAAGAAATCCTGATGAATATATGTATAATATTCTATGGGGTGTAAACGATTCAAGTATAGTAAGGGATGAGGAAGGAGTTGAAGAAGAGAGGGAAGAGAGAGAGAAGGAGGAAAGAGAGAAGAGAGAGAGGGAGAAGAAAGAGAAGGAGGAAAAGGAGAAGAGAGAGAAGGAGGAAAGAGAGAATAGAGAGAGGGAGGAAAGAGAGAAGAGAGAGAGGGAGGAAAGAGAGAAGAGAGAGAGGGAGGAAAGAGAGAGAATGAATAAATATCAAAATATGGAAACCAGTGAGATTCAAAAAGATTGGTGGTATTACAGAAAATAACTCAACCCACCGAGGAGGAAAACAAAGAATTGACAAGTCTATTTGCAATACTTTCGACAAGACTATTAGCATCGACAAGATATGGATTTTAATTCAAGTTTTTTCTTAAATAAATGGAGGAGAGAGTGAAGGCATTTCTAAGGATTCTTTATGTTTTAAAAATTAAGATTCAAATGTGCATGTTGGAAACTAAAAAGGTTTTTGCACTCTGCAGGAATTTTTCTCATAAATAAATGAGTTATTGTCTCAAATGCAAAAGAAAACTAATACTAAAAATATTTCATATATTAAAAGTAAAAATAACAGGGTTATACAAAAAGGTATATGTTCGGTGTGTGGTTCAAAAAAATCAATTTATCTCCAAACACAAACTCGGAGGAGATATACAAAAGTTTTTATCAGGAAGTAAATTTACAACTACTGGAATACCAGGGGAATTACATCTTCCAGGTTATTCTTTCTGTGGTCCAGGCACAAACTTAGATAAAAGATTAGATGAGGCAGACAATCCTAAATCCTGGAGTAAACCAATCAATAGAGTTGATGAAGTGTGCATGAGACACGATATTGATTATGGGAATACGACAACGTTGGAAGAAAAGCATGAAGCCGATAGAGAAATGTTGTATAATTTGTCTCTGATACAAAATCCAACCTTGAGAGAAAAAGTTGATAGGTTCATCGTGAAGAAGATGATTAGTGCTAAATTGAAACTTGGACTTGGAAATTCAAAAAACTTATAGGCTCTAATGATGCCATTAAGACTGAAGAGCAATTAGCTGATGAATTACATAAACCAATATTCACAAAGTTTCAGAGAAGGAAAGTTTATTCCAAGGAAGTTGATTATATCTGGTCTGCTGATTTGATTGAACTCAATAATGATAAGGGGTACAAGTATGCTTTAACCGTTATTGATTTGAGGAGTAGATATGCGTGGGTTGTCCCTTTAAAAAACAAAACAGGTAATACTCTTATGTTAGCTTTTCAACAGATATTTAATAAAAGTAAGAGAAAACCTAAGAAATTGTGGACTGATGAGGGTAGAGAGTTTTATAACAAGACATTTATGAATTTTCTAAAAAATAACAGTATTACATTATACAGTACCTTTAATGAAGGGAAGGCAGTTGTTGTTGAACGTTTTAATCGTACCTTAAAAGAGAGACTATATAAAAAATTCACACAACTCGGTTCACAACAATGGTCATCTTTTATTCAGGATATTGTGGATAAGTATAATGACACGATTCACACATCAACGAATATGAAGCCATCAGAAACATTTACAAAATTAAAATATGAAAAAGAGATTAATGTCAGAAAACCTAAGTTCAAAGTTGGTGATATCGTAAGAATATATAGGTGGAAATCTCATTTTGAAAAGGGTTTTACTGAACGATGGACGAAAGAACTTTTTAAAATTGTTGATGTAATAGATACAGTTCCTTGGACTTATAAAATATATGATTTGGAAGGGGAAGAGATTTTAGGTTCATTTTATTCACAGGAATTACAAAAGACAAAACTAAGCAGATAATACACCTTTGTGGACACTCGAGGGCTAAGTCCGAGGTGTATAACAGTATATAATGTGTGTCAAGGGGGACGTTCTTAGATCTGTGAACCCCAAACACAGAATCCTCAACTGAATAGTCAAGGCTTAACTTTTGTTTGTGTGTGTGTGTGTGCAATGGGAGCAATAGGTTGGCGCTTCACTCCCTCCTACTATACACCGTTGTGGACACTCGAGGGCCAAGTCCGAGGTGTATAACAGTATATAATGTGTGTCAAGGGGTGGACGTTCTTACATCTGTGAACCCCAAACACAGAATCCTCAACTGAATAGTCAAGGCTTAACTTTTGTTTGTTGATGTGTATGTGTGTGTGTCCCAACCCTCACATTCAAAATCTCAACCCTAACTCAATCCTCACCCAACACAGTCTTTTTCAAAATGAGATTTCCACCTATATATATATATTTTACGTTTTTTTTTTTTTTTCTCTTCTTCCAATTCTGTCTTTTAAGGCTTTCAGGTTTGATGACGTAAAAAGGGGGAGTAAGCCTGCACTTTCTTCCCAGAACTTTCTTGATCTTGCTCCCATCAAGCACCATCCGACAAAGAACTACATCGATAGGTTTAGATCCCAAAGAGTGATAGCAACTCCAAAAGTCTCCAAAATATAAATAAATAAAATAATAATAATAATAAATAAATAAATAAATAAATAAAAGCCCCCAAAAAAGTTTCAAGTGTCCAACATAAACCCAACTTTCCAAGTCTTCAAGGTATAACCACATTCCCGTTGAGTTTCCAAGATATGTATCACATTGTGAGTTATCAATCCAGAACCCACATTTCAAGTATTCAAAGTAAAACCAACTTACAAAGTCTCTTAAGGATAACTCATTTACTGATTTTTTCAAAATTTGTGAGTCTCCAAGGTGAAACTTGTATTCTGGCTCATCAAGGTATAACTTGTTCAGTGGGTATTGTCTTGATAACTCACAATGAGTACTATTGCTGTAAAACTCTTTTTCAGGATTTTGCTGGTCTCCAAGGTATAACTCTTTGGTTGGGTCATCAAGGACGAACTCGTTCTGTGGGTCTTGGTCGCTCATAAGGTCTTCAACCAAGCCAACAATTTCCCCCAAGTTGTAGCAAAAGCAGTATTTTCATTTCGTATTTCAGACACAATTTCCTGTGAGAGAAAATAATAATGTATTAATTAAGTTATTTAATTATTAAATGAGTATGCTTCAATCAAAGTTTGAAAATAGGAAAATAAAAAATCTTACCTCAATAGATAAGAGGTTTGAATCCAGTTCATCAACTTGAAGGTTTAGTTCCATAGAAGACAGAGAGTTCGAGACAAGCACACAGAACACCATTGCCAGCAAGAAAAAATGTTTAAAATGGAGCCTGGGTTTGAAGCTTTTATAGAGAAAGACTGGTGGGTGTGGTTTCCTTTGGAAATTCCCTGGGCAAGCCTAGGCAAGCCTTCATTGGGAAATTTTTCAAAACCATAACATCCTGTAATTTTCAAGTGATTTCTTTGTGAGTCAGAGATGAACTGGAAATGATGTAAGAGTGGGCGGGGCTTAGCAAAAGTAGGCGGAGCTTAGGAAAAGTGGGCGTGGCTTAGAAAAAATACCTTATGAAAAGTGGGCGGAGCTTAGCAAAAGTGGGCGGGGCTTAGAAAAAATACCTCATGAAAAGTGGGCGGAGCTTAGCAAAAGTGGGCGGGGCTTAAAGAAAAGTGGGCGGGGCTTAACAAAAAATAACCTGTGGCTCAGGAGGTGGTCAAACAAGAGCATTAAGAGAAGTTTATCATTTCGTAATAGTACAAATGGGGTATCTTAAAAAATATAAAGATTCAAATGTTTTGTTTGTCAATATTTTAGATGGGGATTATTGTGCAAAGAAAATTAAACTATTGAAGGAATTTGAGAATGAACAAATCTTTATAGGTTCAATGAGTGAGCTGTTCAACCCCCAGGTGTTCAATTCAATGAGGTTCAACCTCCAAGTTAAAAGGGGAGACAAATAAATATACCTTGGGATAAAAAGGGGATTTATTTTTAGGGAAAAAAAATATAAATCGCTGAAAATCCCCCATTCATTTACATGGGGCAAAGTGAGCCAGAATCAGTATTCTTACCCTACTCATATATATATATATATATATATATATATATATATATATATATATATATATATACATGTACTGAAACGCAAAAGAAACTTACCACTTGTTTGAAATGTAATAAAATTGTAACAGTTCAAAATAAAACAAACCAACAATTGCTAATTGAAACATTGGCATTTTATTGATGACATGTCAAGTTTTTGACCAAGATACACCATCACATAAGTTTGTTCTACAGTACAGAACAGCACAGAGTGCAATGTCAGTCCCTTTTCAATAGCATGTGGCCACCATTGTTTTGGATACAGGCAGTGCATCGTCGGCGCATACTGCCTACCAATCTTTGGATGGATTGCTGCTGGATTCTGTCCCACTCAATCCTCAATGTCTGAAGCCATCTGACTTAGGACCATCTGCCTGTCCTGCCTTGCAGTGGTGACTCTTGGCCTCCCTGATCGAGGTCTGTCATCTGCAGAGTTGTGGAGGGTGTCTCTGTCCACCAGGGCCAATATCGTCTGGTGTGAACAGCCAAGGTGACGTGCCACCTCACGGTAGCTCAATCCGCCTTGCAGTATGCCCAAGGCACACTGCCGTTGATCCCTTGACAATCGTGGCATGTTGATTGAAATGCCCATTTTGCACTGGCCATTTTAAAGCCAATATCAAGACATCACGTGCAGCTCATTAAAATCATCCCGCACCCCTTGGCTAATCACTGACGGTCAAAACGGCTGTTCAACAGCTGTGCAATGAAGTGACCATTGAAGGTTCAAGTGACCATCCGTGACCGTTTTGTCTAACAGTGAGGACACTATTGTCCACAAATAAGCTCACACATTTACTACACGGTGTTTTTGTTGATATTTGAAGGTTTAAAAGGTGGTAAGTTTCTTTTGCGTTTCAGTGTGTATGTATATATATATATATATATATATATATATATATATATATATATATATATATATATATATATATATATATATATATATATATATATATATATATATATATAGATATATATACATACATACAGTGGAAAATCGATATAACGCTAAGCGTTATAGTGCTTGTACTGATATAACGCTCATACACCTTGGATCCCAAAAAATACTGCTATTTCATGTTTAAAGGCAAAAAAGTGAGAAAATAGAGACAAAGTTAGTCCAAAATAGCGCTAAGTGGCGAAAAAAAATTCAAGCCGTCATCGCCCTGTGTTGAGTTGACATGTGGTGTGAAAATACTCACGAGCTGTCATCTTCTCGCACCTTTCCCGTATAAATGGCGAAGCTGAGATGAACAAAATCAATTCAATTCAAATCATCATAGCATTCTTATCTCCTGTAACTCACGTTCACGTTCCCTTCTAACACCATACAACACAGTACACAACGTGAGTACAGTACTGTACTGTACAAGATTAACTAATGTGCACGTGCTCTACCGCCCACATCCTTTCGGAAGAGTTGTCAACAACTTAAATCTCAGCTCCCGTTACATCTCCTGTACCGGTTCTTCGACATCTTCATCGCTTACCAGCCGAGAAATCTTCAAATTTGTGAGTTTTGTTTGCTCTGTTCAGTTCAGCGCCACCATGCTGAAGCGGAAGTGTTATTCCATAGAGGAGAAGCTACACATAATTAAACGGATACGGAATGGTGAAACTCAAGAGACCATCAGCAAGGATACAGGAATCGCCGGTTCAACTCTAAGAGGATGGTTGAAGGATGAAGAGAGCATCAAGAGCTTCATCGTCACTGTCAACTCCAATGAAGGGATGAAGAGGAAGAGGGTCAAGCTTGGGAGGGATCAGGAGTTGGACCAGGAACTATTCAATTGGTTCTGCAAGTCTAGAGAGCTTGACATACCCATCTCAGGCACCATCCTCCTTCATCAGGCCAAGAAGATCAACAAGGATCTTCACAAGGAAGAGAGAGGTGAAGATGCTGACTGCAGCTTAACCAGGGGGTGGCTTCAATGCTGGCAGGATCGACATGGGATCCACATGAACCAAAAACATGGAGAGGCCAAGTTTGCAGACCTTGAATCTGCCAAGAACTACCTCTCTGTCTTCAATGAACTAATCGAAGACAACAACTTCACAGAAGACCAGGTTTTCAATGCAGATGAAACTGATCTGTACTACAAGACCCCTCCAGACAGAACTATGGACCTGGATGACAACCCATCAAGAAAGACTGGACACAAGAAGCCAAAGGACAAAGTCAGCCTCCTTCTCTGTACCAACAGGTCAGGGTCTCTGAAGATGACCCCGTTGGTCATAGGGAAGTCACTAAACCCCAGGTGTCTACACCATGTCAACAGATCCCTCCTTCCCTGCATTTACACCAACACCAGGAAGGCTTGGATGACAGGAGCCTGTTTCAAGGACTGGTTCTTCCAGAGGTTCTGCCCTGTTGTGCGGAAGCACCTGAGAAAGCTTGGGCAAGAAGAGAAAGTTATCCTCCTCATTGACAACGCCCCATCTCATCCATCAGGAGACATCTTAAAGTCCAAGGATGGGAAGATATTCACTTCCTTTATGCCCAAGAACACCACCAGCAAGATCCAGCCTTTGGACCAGGGGGTCATCAACTGTTTCAAGCTATTCTACAAAGATCAATTATGCGAAGCTATGGCCAGGGAGCAGAAAGAGATGACCGTCTTCCTCAAGGCCATGGACGTTAAGAAGACGATGGAGTTTGCAGGGCCAGCCTGGGAGAAGGTCACCAAAGATAACATCATTAACTGCTGGAGGAAAGGCCTAGGTCCTCCCAAGTTTGATAACGAAGAAGACTTCAATGGGTTCTCCAAGGAGGTGGGCAGGTCTGCCATCATGGCCCTCAACCTCGCCCCGGGCACATCAGCTCTTGATGCTCTCCAGGCCTGGGTTGATCAAGAAGAAAGAGACCTGGCTGAAGAACTGCTCAGAGAAGAACAGCTGTCAACTGGAGAGAAAGAGGAACCCCGAGAGCAGTCGGAAGAAGAAGAGGCACCAGTTGAACCTCTCCCCCTCTCCACTCCAAAGCTGAAGTCTTTCCTTTATGGTCTTCATTGGTTGGAGTCCTTGGATGAGCAGGAATGCCCCAATCTTCGTTTGAAGATACACCTAACCAGGTTAAAATCCTTCTGGATGACACCCGAAGACTCTCAAGAGCATCCATGAAACCAATCAAGATCACTGATTTCTTCAAGAAATAAATTCCAAATTCTTCAAGATATAAATTCCAGATCCGTTTTGTGATTAAGGAAGCGTAAAATATTTTACCGATTTATGTGATAATGTACATTTTGTATTTCTTATTTTGTAAGTAATGTTCGAGTGTACATAACAAAATAAAATATATTCTATATGCATTCATTCCTGTGTTTATTTCTTGTTTAAAAAAAAAGAAAAGAAAATAACTTGGCCACTTCGTCATCAACCCCAACAATCCAAGATGGCGGACGTACATGTCCACGTGTTTTGGCTCTGGTTTGTATGCAATATAAAATATTTTTCACTGCATCAGTATCGCGCTGTATCATTTATAATGCCCTCATCGCTTTGGACCCCACCGGTGAGCGTTATATCGAACATATATATATATATATATATATACCCGGGCGTAGTGGCGTGCGCCTGTAATCCGGCTACTCGGAGGCTTGGGTTTGAGGATCGCTCGAGGACGGGGGCTCTGCGCTGGGCGCGCTATGAGAGGGTGTAGGGTAGCCCGGAATCATGGCGGAACCCAATCCTTATCCCTGTGTCGTAAGAGGCGACCAGGGTTGCGTCAGGAAGGGCATCTGGCGTAAAACCTATGCCAAATCAGCATGCGGATCATAATGGATGATCGATCCGCTGTGGCGACCCCTGACGGGAGCAGCCGAAAGCCGAACAACATACATATATATATATAAAAAAAAAATATATATATATATATATATATATATAGATATATATATATATATATAGATATATATATATATATATATATAGATATAGATATGTGCCTGGTGTTGGCGCAGTGGTTAGGGCAGCGGCTTGGGATCCAAAAGGTACTGAGTTCAAGCCCCGTTGGGCCACTGAATTAATACACCAGGGGGTTGACTCAGCCTGTCATCCTTCCGAGGTCGGCCAAATGAGTACCAGTATACTGGGCCGGTGTATACCCCGGTTAAAATAGGTGTACCATATCCCTGTGTCATAAGAGGCGACCAGGGTTGCGTCAGGAAGGGCATCCGGCGTAAAACATGTGCCGAATCTCTATGCGGATCATACGGATGATCCGCTGTGGCGACCCCGAACGGGAGCAGCCGAAAGAAGAAGATACATATACATACATATACATATCTACATATATACATACATATACATATATACATACATATACATATATACATATATACATACATATATACATATATATATATATATATATATATATATATACATACATATATATATATATATATATATATATATATATATATATATATATATATATATATATATATATATATATATATATATATATATACATATATATATATATATATATATATATATACATATATATATATATATATATATATATATATATACATATATATATATATATATATATATATATATATATATATATATATATATATATATATATATATATATATATATATATATATATACATATATATATATATATATATATATATATATATATATATATATATATATATATATATATATGATATATACATATATATATATATATATATATATATATATATATATATATATATATATATATATATATTTCTTTCAGATAAATATGAGTAGGCGTTCCTGGTGTTGGCGCAGTGGTTAGGGCAGCGGCTTGGGATCCAAAAGGTCATGAGTTCAAGCCCCGTTGGGCCACTGAATTAATACACCAGGGGGTTGACTCAGCCTGTCATCCTTCCGAGGTCGGCCAAATGAGTACCAATGGATACTGGGCCGGTGTATACCTCAAGGTTAAAATAGGTGTGGCATATCCCTGTGTCGGAGGCCAAGATCAAGGCTGGTGTCTTTGTTGGACCGCATCCGACAGATTAAAACATGTCCGACAACTCTATGCTGGGATCATACGGATGATCTCAAAGCTGTGACGGACAACCGAACGGGAGCAGCCGACAACTATGAAGAAATAGTGCAGCAGCTGCTGGAGTCCTTCAGGAAACTTGGCTCCAGGATGTCCCTGAAAATCCATTTCCTACACCAGCACCTGAACTTCTTCCCTGACAACTTGGGAGCAGTCTCGGACGAGCACGGCGAGCGATTCCACCAAGAGATTTCACTCATGGAGACGCGTTACCAAGGGCGGCACAACCCGAACATGATGGGCGATTTCTGCTGGTTCCTGCATCGTGAAACTGACACAGAGCAGCACAAACGCAAAGCCAAATGCCTAAAGCATTTTTAATTACATTCTAGTGGAGTTTTTCTGTAATTTCTATAATTTTGAAGCATTCATGATGAAATAAATGAATAAATGAATTTTTGTAAATTTCATTGAAATCCTGACTTCTAGGCAATGGGAATATTTCTGTTACTGAAAATCCTGACGTGATACAGCAAAACGGTTATGATTTTTGAAACCAGCGTACCCAAATTAGTCTAAATCACTTTACACATCTCCAGTAAAAATTTTTTGTTGTTCAGTGTTATCAATTATAAATATCATAATTTTAAACTTATCCTTTGCATTGACGAGCCCCAGAAATGACCTTCCCATTGGTGTTAAGCATGAAGGTTTGGGTGGAACACGCCTGTCTACGAACCTTCGGCCTTTCACGGGCCACATGGTTGATCGTTTTTGCAGTATGGCTGCCAGATATCAACTTTTTGGGCAAATTGATCAGAAATTGTCCAAATCATTCATTGTGCAGATGCACACCCCTTTTTTGCAGGTAGGTTTCCAAGTTTTTCGGATTCTTCGAAAGCCAAGTAAGCTATTCCATGCTGCACTCGTATTTGGCACAAATGATACACATCCAGGCCACCCAGATAGATTTTGTCACAAGGGGTTTCTGCGCATACACATCGAGCATTCCAGGGTGGGTTACATTATTTTTAAAGTGCCGTATTACCTCACTGATTGCGGAACAAAAATTGACCTCAAAGGGATGGCCTTGCCTGTACCCAGTGTCCCAGGAAGTCACGAACTTCCCCTAAGCTTATCGACTGCATTTGTTTGTCTTAAATCAAGTCTGCACTTCAAATGTCAGCCTTTGGCATCCAAGGTCAACTCCACACATGGCTTACTGACTTCGAACTCGTACCCAACGTGACATTCGACCAAATCCTTTCATCTTCTCTCCGTCAAGGCTGAGGTGCCCCCAAGACAGTGTTCTGGGCCCAGTCCTTTTCATGATCTTCATCAATGATCTCTCTGACTCTCTGGAAAATCCTCTATCTATTTGCTGATGACCCTACCCTATGCCATGATATCCCGAAATCCTTCAAACAGGCATGCTGCAACCTCTTCCCTCTCTTTATACCTTAAAAAACAAAACAAAACACAAGTTCAACAAATACTTGGAATAGGCGTTTCAATCCTGACAAATATATATCTCGATCTCTCTCTTTCTCTCAAAAAGGACCATCCGGCAAACCCTCCTATCTACTTCCTTCATAATCCTCTTGAGGAAGTTCAATCAGTCAAATTCCTCTGTCTCACTATAAACCATGATTTTTCTTGGACAACCCATATTTAAAAGTTGGCCTCCAAAGCCAGCCACTGACCAGGCATCTTCTGTTCTACAAAGTCCTTCTTTGGCACACCTGAACTTCTATCCACTTACAAGGCCTTCATCCACAGCTTGATGGAGTACTGCTTTCCCCTCTGGGCTGACTCGCCTGCCTCACATCTTGATGGCGTGGAAAGCAACGCCTTCAAGAACATTGGAATCTCCCAGGCTGAAGCTGAGTCAATCACTTTGCCATCGCAGATAGGTCAGTGGTCTCTGTCTTCCATTCTCTTTTCTGGTCTTGCACCCTCTGCTCTTTCCGTGCTTTGTCCCCACCACCCCCCCCCCACCTCACCAGGTTTCTGCAGAACTCACAGGGTCCACAGTCAACTCCCTTCTGATCAAACTACCAAAATCCAGGATCACTGCTCACCTCCACTCATTTGTTCCTCTTTTTCCCCCCACCTGCAGAATGAATTTCCATATCCTCAATCTCATTCTTCCCTCCAGGTCTTCATGACAGCTGTTCATCACCATCTCAGATCGTCCCCAATCCTTTACCATGACCTTTACTACCCTCGTTAACCACACACAAATCCCTTCTCTGTCCAATTTTCCATTCTTGGAGTTTCCTTCTGTATCCATTTTGTCCACCACGTGCATGCGTGTTTTGCATCCTGTTTTATTGATTGTTACATTCTGATCCATTCACTGCACTAGCCCTTCCATGAGCCTCGACTATGTATACAAAAAGTGTGGCGTTGTCTTGTGTATTTGTCTGTGCACACGTGATTTATGTTACATCTTCTCCCTGAACCTGAGACTGGTGGAAGAGCTGCATGTGAATAAAAAACATTTAAATCATAATTTTTGGTGGGGGTGGGGGAAGAGAGAGTGGCAAAAAGATTGGCTCGGTTGAGGGAGCAATGTAGGAGGAAGAGAGGTAGATCGTTGTTGAGATTGGAGGATTGTGTGAGGAGGGATATCCATAAGGTAAGAGTGGTTGGAGAGTTGAGAGAGTTGGCTGAGGACAGAGGGGGTTGGAGGAGTATCATGGTCAAGGTAGGACAGAAGCTTGGTGGCATTGGACCTCAACCCTTCTAAAGGGGAGAGGAGGAGAAGACGAAGAAGAATAAAAAGTGAATTTCATTGGTTGCTCACTGAGAAATTGGAAATTTTGTGCACACCTATGCATCATTCATACCACAGAACTTGTTGGGTATAAAATGAAACGTTTTTGTACAACTGACGTGTCCGTGGTTTTTGTTGCCTTGTGCATACCCATGTTAACAGCAATAATCCGCTCGACCAGATAGTTGGTAGTACTTGGTGATGACAGTTGCAAGGAAGCCAGGGTACCAATGGTAACTCACCTAATCTTTGTTTTGTTTTTTGTATACCTTGTCGAGGCTCGTATGAGAGCTATCACACAACTAACAGCAAGGGGACATGAGACAAGAGGGGCGGGAGTGGAAGGGACAAAACAGTGGGGAACAGACACATTAGGTGAACTGTGGAAGGGAGAGGGATGGGGATGGGACGGGGAACATGGCGAAGAGAAGATGGGCATTACAGCGACTTTCAGGAAGGAAGGCAGGGGAATTGAAGGAAGTGGGCTTGGGTGGATTATTGGGGGTAGAAAAGATCGAGGATTTGGATGGGGGAAGATAAGAGGTTGTGGTGAACAGCTGTTTTGAAAGCCTGGAGGGAAGAATGGGAAAGAATAGAGTGAGGAAGTTTATTCGAAAGGCGGGAAAAAAAGAGGAATGAAAGAGTGAAGATGGGCAGTGATTCGTGATTTTGGTAGTTTTACCAGAACGGGGTTGTTGGCGGACCTCGAGCGCCCTGTGGAAATGTGGTGGGGACAAATCGCAGAGAGAGCAGGGGAGGCAAGGCTGGAGAGGAGTCGGTAGAAGACAGAAAGACCACCGACCAACCTGCGGTGATTGAGTGAGAGACCCAAAGACTCAGCTTCATTGCGGGAGATGCCGATGATCTTAAATGCCCTGGTTTCGACAGCGTGAAGCCGAGAAAGGTGGGAGGCAGGAGTACCAGCCCAGAGGGGAGAGCAGTATTCCATCAGGCTACGGACAAAAGCTTTGTAAGTGGTCAGGAGCTCAAGAGGGCCGAGGAAGGACTTTGCACGACGGAGGATTCCCAGTCGGTGACTGGCTATTGAGGCGAGGTTGGAAATGTGACTTTCCCAGGAAAGGTCATGGCAGATAGTGAGACCCAGAAGCTTGAAAGAAAAGACTTCTTCCAGAGGATTGTTGAGAAAGTGGATGGGGGGGTTTTCTAAACGGTCCTTTCGAAGAGACATAGTGAGAGTGTGAGATTTGTCTGGATTGAAAGACATGTTCCACGTGTTGGACCAGTTTGTGATTTTATCCAGATCTGCAGTGAGCGAAGAAGCTGCTGCTTGCCGGTCTGAGGGATGACAGATGGTACGGCAGAGGGTGGAGTCGTCGGCAAAGAGAAATAGAGGATTTTCCAGAGAGTCTGAGAGATCATTGATGAAAACCAGAAAAAGAACAGGGCCCAGAACGCTACCTTGAGGAACTCCAGCCTGCACAGGAATAGGGGATGAAAGAACTCCATTTAGGGCCACACATTGACTGCGACAGGAGAGGAAGTCTGCGAGCCATGAGTGGAGATGGCCTTGAATACCATGGGAAGAGAGTTTGGTGAGTAGTGCAGGGTGCCAGACTGTGTCAAAAGCACGTGATATGTCCAGGGATGCGGCTCGGATTTCCTGTCTGGCATTGAGGACCTCCATCCATTGATGGGAGAGCAGAAGCAGCATATCCAGGGTAGAGTGACCTGGTCTGAAACCAAATTGATGATCGGAAATCAAGCCATTGGAGAAGAGGAAGGATTTCATGTCTGAAGCGATGATGGATTCCATAACTTTGCTGATGATTGGGAAAAGGCTGATTGGGCTGTAGTTACAGGGATCTGTTTTTGCACCTTTTTTATGCAGGGCAGTGATGTTAGCAGATTTCCAAGCAGATGGCAGATGACCTTGGGCAAATGAGAGGGTGAATAGAACAGAGAGAGGGTGAGCAAGAGCAGAAGAGCAGGCTTTGAGGACACGTGGGCTGATACCGTCTGGACCGGTTGCAGAATCTGACTCGAGGTTTGAAAGCAAGCTCTCCACCTTGTCAGGAGAAAAGGATACAGAGTCCAGGGACAGTTGGGTGCGACTGGGTAAAGTGGGTAGAGAAAGTGATGGGTTTAGGACACAAGATTTAGCTGCAAACACTGAGTTTAGACATTCAGCTTTATCACCTGTGGTATCAGCAGTGCGGCCATTTGAGGTAAGGGAGGGGATGGAGGGGGAACATACACCAGAAACAGCTTTGATTAAACGCCACCAGGATTTTGCAGAGGGAGAGAGATTTGAGAGTTCAAACTTGAGATGAGAAAGATGTTGTTTTCTGGCTCTCCTGAGGGTAGATACACACTTGTTCCGAGCTTTGTGGAAGGAACTGAGAATGCCCTCAGTTGGGTTTGCTTTCCATGAGGCAAAGGCAAGTTGTTTCAGGACAACTGCCATGCCACAAGCTTCAGTAAACCAAGGGCAGGAGGAAGGGTAGGACAACTGAACACGAGAGGGGATAAATCTGTGCATGAGGGAGAGCAAGTTTCTTTGAAAGAATTCCCAGGATGAGTTGATGTTTGAGAAAGTACTGATAGGAGACCAGTCTGTAAGTTTGATGGCTGCTCGGAGACCCTGCCAGGCGGCTTGAGTGAAATGCCAGACTTGACGGCGGTGAGGTGGTTCTCTGATAACAGCCAGAGAGATGTCCACTTTGACAAGGACGTGGTCAGAAGAACCAATTGGAGCGAAGGAAGAGCAGCAGATATTGTCAGGGAAATTTGTCAAAATCAGATCCAGAAGAGATGGAGTACCATTGGTTGAGATCCGGGTCGGGAAGTTGACCGATTGAGTCAGTCCTCATGAGTCGCAGAAAGCTTTTGCTGAGGTGCCATGGCAGGTGAGAGAGGTACCCACACCTAGCCAACTGGCGTGATGACAATTGAAGTTACCACATAAGAGGAAGAGAGAGTTTGGATGAGAAGATAGAAGATGGTCCATGTTTTCGGATAGTGAGGTGTAGATGGAGTCATCACTGTTCGGTGGACGGTACAGTACACATATAAACATGAGGTGGGAGTTGAGGGGAAGCCGAAGCCAGAGGTATTCCTGGGGGTGTAGGGGAGTGAGAGCAGTGCATGGAGAGTGAGGAATAGAGTCTTTGATGAAGAGAGCAACACCTCCACCAGGACGAGGCTCAGGTCTGTCATACCGTAAGAGGGAGTAACCGGGGAGAGATACTTGGGAGTCAGACACGTCTTGGGAGAGGAAAGTTTCTGTTAGGCAGATAATGTCTGGTTTGTCAGTGGCAACCTGTAAGGAAAGATCTGAAAGGTTTGAGCGAAGGTCCTGGATATTTGAGGTCCACACTTTTAATGAAGAGGTAGGGGAGGAGGCTTTGGGTGCAGGAGGTGGAGGGGGAGGGGGAGGGTAGGACAAGGGATGAGGGGTGGGAGGTAAGGAGGGTTGTTGAAAGAGTGTGGGGGTATTGCAGAATAGCTAGGGGAGGGGGCCGAATGAGGAGGAGAAAAGGCTCTGTGGTGCTGGGGGAGAGGGGGGACAAGAGACAAGGAAGAAGGCAGTTGAGGATTTGAGGAGGTGGAGTGAAGAGATGGAGGTGAGAGGACAGTGGAGGGAGGCAGCTTGGTGGATGAGAGGGGGGGCAACTTTGAGAAGGATGAGTGAAGGGGATGGAAGGTGGGAGAAAGGTGAGGGGGGAATTTTTGAGAGAGGTGAGAGGGTGGCTTGGAGGGAGAAGAGTGGGATGGTTGCTTTGAGAGTGAGAGTGAGGGGTGAGGGGGGTGAGTTGGCACTGAAGTTGGAAAAAAAGAATGGTTGATGGAAAGCGAACATCCATGGCAAACTGTGGTTTTTAAAAGTTTTAGGTCAGAGATGCGATTTAACACAATTCTTGATGGATGCAATGAAGGCGAATTCAGAGAATGGAGAGAAGAAGCGCTGTCATAGTTGGATTTTTTTAGGCAAGGAATGAAGGAGAGCTCGAAATGAGAGCAGTCTGTTAAAATAGCAGAAGAGTAGTGCATTGTGAAACAGTAAAGAGTACCACATGTGTGAGAGAGGAAGATGAAGCATTATAAGATCGTTTTTGTTGTTAATATTAATGTTTGAGAGAGTTCAACAGATTAGGTCATGGAAGTGGAGAAAAAAAAAAATCGAGGAAGAAGACGAGGAGGGAGTTAAGAGGAAGAAGAAGCAGAATCGGGAGAAAGTGAGCGTGTTGTTGTTGGGTATTTTTTTTAATTTTTTTTGTTGAGATAAGAAAGAGATTAGTTGGGAGAATGGGGGATGTTTGGAAAGTGGGGAGGATGAAAATTGAAGATAATGGGGAGGAATAGAAATTGAAGGTAATGGGGAGAAAAAAAAAATCAACGATCGAACACCGAGTGAAACCGTTGGGCCTCAAGCCTAGGCCAAGGCCTGGGCCTCAAGCCTAGGCCAAGGCCTAGGCCTCAAACACCAGGTAAGAACGTCGACAAAAATACTCACAAAATAGCACGATTTGTGAAACAAAACCGAACTAGGAACACACAGTAACATGTAGGTGAGAAAATTAAACAGTTAAAACGGGACAAATAACGACCGGAAACTTAACTTTGAGAACGTCAGCAGGGAGCCCCGAAGGAGACCTCTCGTCGCTCCAAACCCGGAACCGGAAGTCCCTTTGCAAAGGACAACATGAGATTTTTAAGATCAACCAGCGATTGATGCTGACAGAAGGATCCCCAGCTTAATACCACATCCAATAAATTCATGTTGGGAATAAAACCAGGACGAGACATCTCAAAAGTGAGTACACGACCTCTGAGCTATCATTCAAACACTAATACTCAAGGGTATCGAAAACAGATGTATACAAGTGGCTGTTGCTTATTGGCAGGTAGATTGCATGTGTTTTTGTAGGAATGCAAGAACTTGCGAAGAGACTTTGGCCTTGCCCCAAGTCATGTGTGTACATCCCACATTTCTGCCCTGTATTGACTACTAAACTGTTCTTCCTCCCTTTATTTAAAATGCATGTGTATTCTCACTCGATCCCTCAATCAGTCAATGAAGTCAATGAAGTGATCAAGGCAGAAAGTACTGTCCAAGATAGGTGTTGATATAAACTTATGAAACTGTATATGTATATGACTATCCTTGTCTCTTTTGGGTGGTGGCCCATGCTAATGCACTGTGGAGATGTTTCCCTTACTATCCATCAGGGTGTAAGTATTGGTGAATTGCAAAGATTTTAAAAAAAAGAAAAAGAAGAAGAAGTTGGCACATTACATTTCATGAAAAGAAACTCCACAATCAAAGGGATTACACGTGTTCAAATTTGTTTATTGCTCGTGCTGCATACGGAGTTTCCAACCCTTCCTTTTCAGGCCACAAATAATTAATGTGTTTCTAAACTGCACCGTGAAACAATTCAACAAAAAACACTCCGTAACTTAAATTGCATGTTAATAGCA
>NC_140967.1:71645144-71650144 GCF_056783735.1 Eptatretus burgeri
TGAGATGGCGCAGAGGTGTCACACTTGCCTCCGAGGTGTCTGGTCTGGGTTTGAGTCCCAACTCGATTATAAACTGTCGGATTGGTGTTTCATGGGCAGGGGGTTGTATCATTGTGTGCACAGTCTGTCCATTGACATTTGTTGGTGGACATTAAAGATCTCACAGTGTCTTTCGTGAGGTATCTCTGGGGCCCTGAACAAATCCCAAATTCATGCAACTCTAACCATTCTGTACTTGGTGAGCATTGCATGGATACAACCCCCCCCCCCCAACATGGGCTTAGTGGAAAGTATCCTGCAATGGACCTAAACTGACCGTTATATTGACGATTCAATTTTGGTGTGAAATATTTCTTTGGCATATTTTTGCCCGACATCTCTCCTGCAACCCCCCCCCCCCCCGGCCTCTCCCAAATGCCAAAAGGAATTAAGTAACAGCTGTGCTCTGGACCACTTGGTCAATATCCCAATGTCACATTGACACAAATTACTCAGCATTTTGCTAAGCAGTATCATTCTTGGCTTGTGCAGAAAAAGGAAGCAATTTATTGATTTATAAAAGATTTGAAACCAAAAATTATGCCCTCAAATGCTTAAAAATTGGGATATTGCAACTGCAACTGGTTTTACAAAATGGCCTTTCAAATTGCAAATTTTGGTTTTCTAACCTCAAACTTCTCAAATAATTGTGCGTTGGTACAGTTTCTGGGAACGCGATAACATACGTTTCTTTTTTAATCTCTGTTAAATTTGTATCTTATTTCCTGCAAGCATAGTCGTGCGTAATGCTCCCAGTCTTGTTTGTCATAATCAGATTGTCATCAGGCCAATTTAACGCTCCGCAATACAAAATAGTCACGTCAATTACCATGTAATGCATAATCATCTCTATTTGTATTCTTTGCTTAGATGCCAAGGGAACAGCTGTTACAATTACTTATCAGACAATATTTGAAATTGGTGCGTTTGCATTCCTTTATCTCATCTACAATGCTCACTTGGCTAAATGAATTAACAACCACCCCTCCCTTCACCTCCAATGACATCATAGCTTATGGCACTCCTTGACAGCAATAACGCAAAAGATAACAATGAAATAAAATTTAAAAAAAAGAGAGGCCCAACCTTCATTAGTGGCATATAGGAAAGGTTGCTCCAATATAGTTATCATTTTTAATATTAATATATACTTTGAAAACTAAATTTTGTTTCACCTGCGTTTTAACGCTCCAGGTGGTACACAATCAATTTTCAACATGCCTTTATACAACTGCTCACTTTTCTTGAAGATATTTTGTTCGACGAAGTCAATGTGGGGAAAAACAAGAAGTCAAATTTGCTGGTGATTTGCTGAACATAGAAATGTTAACAGGGGGTTTATGAAGATGACTGTGTGAAAAGCTCAGCTGAAGTTGTAGGTGAAGTTGTAGTTGCTCGGCTCATTGGGCACAGGGGGTGCGGTTTCGGGAATAGTGATGTTTTCGAGATCAAGGAGGCGCAACTTCATTTCCATGCCGATGAGCATTTCAAGATCAGCATTTGTCATGTCACTGCTCATAGGCTTACCCATCAGCGCGTTGAGCCCATCTGTCCACATGCATAACTGAAATGAAATGGACAGAGAGAAGGAAAAACAGAAATCAAATGTTAATTTTGTTCATGTATTAAGTAGTTTTGACTCCCCTGCAATAATGAGCTGAGTTCTCAGGTTAGTCGCTGTGACCGAAAAAGCAAATGCACTTACTTATTATCAATCTTACTTATATCAAGTGCTTATTATCAATCGCATATTGAATGGCGTGTGTGCTTGCATGCTTGTTTTGTACCATGGCTAAAAGGAAAGGGTTGGAGTAGAAATCAGAATAGGAGATAGAGATAGTTACGAGACATAACTATGAGACCCACGCAACACACTTCGTCCCATTAACAAATGCAAACTTACATCTTCTTTAGTTCTCGCTACGAAGTTGAGAGCCGCATCAGTGTCGTACAGGATCGAGAAGGACACTTCAGCGACTTCCTGCACACCAAAACACCCACGCAGAGCAGTAACACACATGCTCCACATTTCAAGCAAATAATTTGTCAGTATGTGACTGGAATGATACAAGTAACTGGAGAATCCAAAACCACGTACATACCGGCAATGGGTGACAGATAACAAAGTAAACAACAAGAAAGAAAGAAAAAAAAAAAAAACAACTTGGTTGCAGATAATCTGTTAAATATTATGGGATTAAAAAAAAAATAGGATCATCACTCATGAGTCCACTTTAATTCCATTCTATCATATTGTTGCGGACCTGGGATCAGGGGTGAGAAGACCACGAGGGGGAAAAGCTACCTCGGGTTCCCACCAGACTCTCCGGAATTGCAGGCCATCGCACACGAATAACCCCATGACGCGGCGGGTTGCTAATCAACTATGAACACCAATAACTCGACCACGTGACTTCGGGTCCTCCGTCTAATCGATACCGTTTACCTAATTGTCACGTGATCTAATTACCAGGGGACTGACCCTCAGTACACCTTGTTAAAACCGGATCACTTTCCGGGATCAGATGCAGCCAAGCGTAACTGCCCAAGGACGTACCGGTGAGAAAAACAGATCGTTGGGGGATAATGTCCCAGCTAGGCTAGGATACGGACCATGCTGGACCAATGAAGGAAAAGACAGAAACAAGCTGGGAACATTTCTATACAAGTATTTATTACAATCAGGCGAGGAAAGGTATGTGGCACAGTAAATGGGGTTTATTGGTATTTACAGCAGGGATTGCAAGGAAATGAGGTGCGAAAAAAGTCAAGCAATTTACAAAAACAGACACAAAGCAGACTTAACCCGTTATATCTTCCACAATCTTAACTTGTACTACGACAGGCGCCAAAACACACACACACACACACACACACACACACACACACACACACACACACACACACACACACGAAGATTAGATAGCCAAAAAGAAAGAGAGCAGATGAGGACAAACTGCCTCGCAATACCTGGCGCGGTGGGCCGACCAACAAAACCCAGTACGATTCCGAGGAGGTAGGAGGGAGAAATACTGGTGTCTAAGGTGTGGGAGTGGGAGGTGTGGTGTCATGCCAGAGGAAACTGTGATTGCGAATCTTCTCCATATTCTCACAATAAAGCTTTGTTGAAAATTTGATGACAAAAGCTCAAATGCAAAAAAAGTTACCGCCCACACAGACAGACAGACATACACACACATATAAGTGATTGCAAAACCCCGTATTCCGCTGTGCGGGGGACGGGGTATTTAGATAATTACAATGAGTAAAAAATGTTTTCAGTTGTTACAGAGCAATGAATCGTCACATCACAGCAGGTTAGCCAAGAGGTACACATGCTTGCTCTAAGCTGTCGAGTCGGGGTTCGAATCTCAACCCAGCTATAAACTGTCATCCCGGTGTTTCACAGGCAGGGTGATTCATTAATGCGTGTGCCGTCTCTCAGATGAATGTTAAACTGGAGTCACATTAGCTGGAATCCCCTCCTCCCCCACTCTCTCACTTCTCTCTTACCACTCCCTCCACTCTCCCTCCCCCCCCCGGCCTCTCACCCTCTGTTATGGGGACTATTAAGCACTGACGGTTTCTTTTTGAATTTAAAACTGCTTTCCCAGAGTGTAGCATGTACGAATCACATTCGGAGTGAGCCGACCGGAGGGGCGCAAAGGTCTCTGCATGTGTGAGAACGCACGGGTGCAGGTCTTTGCCAGGTGGATAGCGCAAGTTTTAAATGCTCCCACCCGGTTTTTATAGAACCCGGCAGTTAAGAAAATGTTGTTGTTTGGGTGCATTTTATTTCTCTTTCCTTCCCCGCCCCTGACAATACATTCCCCTCCCTTCTCGCTGCTCCCCTTCATTTTCCTTCCCCTCACACCGCATTCCCTTCCCCTCATGCTGCGTTCCATCCCCACCCCTCACATTTACGTCCGTCCAAACCCCCCTCCACATGGACATCTCTGGGTGGTCTCCGCATGCTGTTTTAACATATCCCATTTCGTTCAATCCTCTACTATCCCCCCCCACTCATTCTCCACAAGTCCCACGATGAATTGCAAGTCCAGCACCCACTCCCCTCACGCCGACCTCCTTCCAAACCCCCTCCCTCTCTCCACTTCCCCTCACATTTCCTCACCCCTCCTTTCTCCTTCCTCCCAGCTCCTCTCTCTCCCTCCTTAATATTCCCACCAGCGAAGCAACGGGTTGTATTTGCCAATAATATTCGATATATATATATATATATATATATATATATATATATATATATATATATATATATATATATATATATATATATCTCGAAAAGAAGAAGAGGCCACGAAGAGAAGAGCGGGCAATGAAGAGCAGGCAATGAAGAAAAGAGAGCTAACAGCTCCGCGCTCCCCCTTTTATAAGGCCCGGGCGAAAGGTGGGGTGATGACCCATGGTGACGTGCTGTGACCCGAATCCCGCTTCCTTGTTGGGCCACAACGGCCCTAGACACACCCTGCCAGGACCGGAAATTGTCTCAGTTACCCATCCGCTTCGGCACGGGTCGAAGCTCCTGACTCGACATTGGGTATGCTCCCTGAGCCAGCACCCCAGCCCTGAACGTGCTCCGAGTGCAGTCAATGTCGAACAGCAATGGACTTTCCCCACCACTCACGGGCCCCGTAACAAACTCCCAGATCGCCCTTCTTGCGACTGCTCCTCATTACTCCCGTCTTGCCATGGTCTGGAGACTGAATGAGGGTCGTATCAATTCCGCGTGCTCACCCGGGACATCCCCAGCAAGATGCGGTCGAGCTATTCATGTCTGTTGCTTGGCCCAGCATCTTGCGGTGCTGAGGACAGTCCGAGTCGTGCAGTACTCCTCTATACAAGGTGGATAATTGTAGTGATGCAGAGGTACGAGGAGGTGTGGGAATAATTTTCCCGTGTGCAGGAGGCGTTTGTGGTCAAAGTGGTGAGGTTTGGTGAGCGAG
>NC_140967.1:71662644-71715144 GCF_056783735.1 Eptatretus burgeri
AAGAAAGTTGAAAAAATGAGTTTTAGCAATGCCTTTGGGAGTTATAAAACTGTCTTTTTAAGTTATAAAATTCTCCAGGGTTGAACAAGGAACTCAGGAAGTACATCTCGCTCACATTTTTCCGGAAGAGTCTCGATTGCAGGTGGAGACGAGTCCTCATCTACGTCGCCATAGTGAAAGACCTTGTGGTTTGGAGAAAGCCGGCAACACCACAGCTTGTCTGGTCATGAATGCAAACAGGAGGAGGAGAATGTTGTTATTAAGAAAGAAATAATGCAGTGCAAATGCGCATCAAAACAACAGTTTAACTGCATCACAGGGTGAATCTTATTGCCCAGATTTTACTCGAAATGGAACAAAGTATATCCAGTGTTCGCGTAAAGTAGGTTCCCATTTTGACATAGACTGTACAATGCATTGGGAAGAGGGTTTTGACTTTGTATAGTTACTGCAGTACATTCCAACTCCAAAACAAGACGACAACGGCACTGCGTAGAGCACATACCTCTGCCAGGATGAACAGTTTATGTTTTGTATCCCACCGATACAAAACCGAATCAGCTTACCCTTGTCACCTACCCAATTTTTTGAAATATCATGCTCTATATCGTTTTTCGCCCCATCTCTCAATGGTGAAGAATCACTTTAAAATTTTAAATCCCGTATCGGGATCCTCACCTAAGTCTAATCAAATTAGTCCTCGTCACACACGCAACCTGCCCTTAAGGTTCCATCCGAGTCCATCCATAATTTTATGAAATATCATGATATATATCATTTTTGACCCTTTCTCTTGGTGAAGAATCACTTAAAAATTGTCATGTCTGGATGTGGATCTGGAACTTCACCAAAAGGTAATCAATTCGCCCTTGTCACACACCCAACCCGTCCACCAAATTTCGCCCAAATAAGTCCATTACCTTTTGAGATATCCTGCTCACAGAAAGACAAACAGGGGGTGAAAACGTAACCTCCATCTACCTTCGGCGACAGAGCTAAGCCCATCAGATTAGGTGACACAGAGCAAGATGCATTCAGATATGGGAATAGGAGTCTTGGATCAATCATAAAATTTAGCAACTGGAAAAGGTATACATGAGAAAAAAAAAACAAAAAAAAAACAAGTAGGTAATGGTACATGTTGCTAATGAGGACGGATTCACGAAATACTCAAGTTGAAGGAATATAAAGTAACAGAATCACATGCCAACAATAAGGAATCCATCCATCTCATCTTTTCACTAAATAAACAAACAAGACAGATAGACAAACAATATTGCCATTTACCCTATTTTCTGAACCCAAGCCACTGTAGTCTGTCGGAATAAAGTTTGTTATAGCCATAAATTGTTATAACCACATCCACAATTTCATGGATTATGGAACTTTGAGTGATGCACTGGCCAATTTAGTTTCGCATACCATTGGAAAGAAACGTGTTTAACCAATTAGCTTGTACTACTGAAATTACAGAGGGGTAAATATGGAGATCACTTTGACTTTGAGAGAAACACTCCATGTCAAATCACTGAACCGTGCTGCTGAAAAACTATCAATTCACACAGGACACATGGAATAAAACCGAGGCAGCGAGTTGTTGCAAAAAAAGATTTGCACTACTCTGATCTTGAAGCAAATGCCTGCTTGCTGTGCAACTACAAAAGATTTGCACCGATCATGATAGGAGGGTGAGGTAAAGAGAACGAGAGTGTGGTGTGATGAAACGGGGCACCTTGCCGGCGACTCCTGCCAATTCTGCGGAAGAGTGTCCCTTCACAGAGACGTGTCAGTCGCTGTTGCTTTATCAAGTCCAGGATTTCTGGACGTATCGTCTCACGCAGTTCCCTGCACAGTACGAAGAACCACAGAGGAATTTTCAAATAAACAGTGCAATGAGGCAGGAAGTAAACCCTAACTTGACACAAGTTATAACATATTCATGCATAGATCCTTTATAAAATTGAATGAAAAAAAATAAATGTTAAAACTACAGAAGCACAAGAGATCAAGCTCCCTTGCATGAAAAAAAACATTTTCTTCATATGACATAAAGCAAGCTTTGATATCAGAAAGATAGAAATTAATGTTAATGGACAACATGGCAAAGAAATGTACTTTGTCAAATCAAACTAAATGTTTCTTGTTGACATTTAAAACTTTATCAAGTGAAGTGAAGAGATAAAAGCAAAGAGAATAGACAGAAAGATTGGCATGATGGAGTATGCCCAACTGGCAGCTGGTTTTGGTGGCCAACTCAGATATGTGATTTTCCCCAAAAGATCATGATTGGTAGTGAAGCCTAAGCTTGAGGAACTCAACCCCTTCAAAGGGTTTGTCAAGAAAGTAGATGGGAGACTTCTCCCAGACTGTCCTTTCAGAGAGACAGAGTGAGAGTGTGAGACTTGTCAGTGTTGAAAAACATATTCCAAGTGTCGGAAGAGTTCCTGATTATATCAAGGGCTACAGAGAGGGAAGGGGCTGCCGCCTGCCTATCTGAAAGATGACTCATGGAATGGCAAAGGATGGAGTCTTCAGTGAAGAGTTAACAAGGGTTTTCCAGAGAAACAAGACAACACCTTGGGTCACTCCAGCCTCAACAGAAAGATAAGGGAATCATGTTGAGAGCTATGTGCTGGCCATGAGAGTGGAGAAGGATAACAAGCAATGAGTGGAGGTAGCTTTAGATGCCATTGGCAGAGAGTTTGGAGAGCAAGACAAAGTGCCAGAATGTCAAGTCCTCAAAATATTGTTACGGATTTGGAAGCCATCTGCACACAGACAGTCAGAGTCCCCGTAGTTCAGTTATTTCGATACTGTAAGTATGTGTCAATAGCTAGAATCCTTCCTTCTGTCTAATGGGAATTATATGTGTACGCTAAGAGTTATTTTAGCGAGATTTTTACATCAACAATAACTACATCCTCCACATCAGCAACGATAACAACAACATCCCTCCTTCGCTACTACCATCATCGACCTTCCTCACGCGCATGCATGCTGAGCACAGACGTAGCGGGGCTTCCATCGCCTCAGATCGGAGCCCCGCCACAAAAAAGGGCATGGAGTGTTTCCTCTGCCCAATGAGCGAAGGGCGAGCATGACACGCACACCCCAGCCAATTGGGAGGTGACCACGAGTCATCTGACAACCCCCCCGGCCAATCAGGAGGCGAGTGGCGAGGAGAAGAGGCCCCTCCCACCTAAAGAGGGGTAGAATGGTTGTGAGGAGCAGTTTTTCGGCAGACCAGGTGATTGTGGCGATGGCAGAGTGGTTGTGAGAGATGAGAAGACGGCAGACAGGAGGATCGTGGCAATTCTGAGCAGTCTGTTGTCGTGGCAGACGGTCGTGTGTGGTGGTTGGAGCGGTCTGAGACAGTGAACAGGACAGGAAAAGAACAGGAATTTATGTCAATTGCGATGATGGATTTCATGGCTTTGCTAAAATAAGACCGTGCATACTGAAGCTCACCTGGATCAGGAGCAGCTGTCACTCTAACCCCCCACCACCCCCACCCAGCATATCCCCTTCGACCCTGATTTTTTTTAATGCCGTGAACAAACTTTGGTACATCATGGGTGATGAAGGTTGTGGTCAAGTTTCAACAAAATTGTGTCTAGTTTCAGAGAAAAAAAAGCAAATACGTATTTTGGAGGGTCCAAACCTCCCCTGCCCCCCCCCCTTGTAAACTCTTAATGTGCACAGATTTTGATGCAGTTAATACACTTTGGTCCATCACGGGTGATGACAGTTGTGGTCAAGTTTCATCGAAATTTTGTATGTAGTTTCAAAGAAAGCAGAGACATATCTTGGGGGCAACCCCCCCCCCTTACACCTCCTCAGACCCTGATATTTTCTAATGGCATGAACAAACTTTGTTACATCACAGGTGATGAAGGTTGTGGTCAGGTTTCATCAAAATCGTGTGTGGAGTTTGAGAAAAAAAGCAAATACCTATTTGGGGGGGGGGGGTCAAAATAAACCCCGTAGACCCCCTTAATGAGCGAAGATTATGATGCGGTCGATAAACCTTTGTAAGGCATCAGATATGAAGCTGTGGCCCAGTTTAATCAAAATCATGTGGTTGGTTCAAGCGATAATGACTGAAGTATTTACGTACTGATTGACTCACTCACTCACTCACTCACCTATGGACACTGGTCAGTTGCATCAGCTCAATGGACTAAAGTTAAGGTGAGCTCATAATTGGAAGTAAACTTCTGGTCCTGGAGTTAAGATGATCCGTTTTGGCATCCATTTTCTGTAATGTAGTGATGTCCATTACTTAGAAGTCAACCAACAAGTAACCTAAGTCAATATATATATATATATATATATATATATATATATATATATATATATATATATATATATATATATATATATATATTTTTTTTTTTTTTTTTTTTTTTTTTTTTTTTTTTTTAAACAAAACAAGAAGATGATGTGCAAGAATGGCAGAACAGGTTTGAAGGATGTGGTTGCTGATGCCATCTGGGCCCATCATAGAATTGGAGTCAAGGGTTGCCAAAACTTTACCCTCTCAAGTGAGAAAGAGACAGCGTCGAGCAAAGGTTTGTGCAAGTGGGTAGGGTAGGGATTGGGAGTGAGGAGTTGGGTATGTGAAATTTGGAAGCAAACAGTGTTGAGACATTCAGCCTTCTCAGAAGCATGGTCAGCTGTGGTGTCATTTGAAGTGAGAGAAGGGAAGAAAGGGGAACATAAACCAGAGACAACACAGATCTTTGAGGAAGGAGACAGGTTGGTCAGATGTTATTTTTGGACTCGACTGAGAGTGCATACACTTCTTGTGGTCTTTGTGGAATGGCCTGAAGTTTGCCTTCAGTCAGATTTGCATTCATTGAAAAGAAAGTTCTGTAACAGCAACTGCATCACCAGGAGATTCAGACTACCAGAGTTGAGAGGATGGGTGCAATACCTGCAATGAGATAGGTCGATCAGAGTGTGGAAGTGGTGGCAGGCATGCAGGAGATGATGTAATGGATGGTGGCATGAGGCAGTTAATTGTGATCCTGAAACCATTGCAAAACTGGTATATTTTCAGGATCTCAAGGTGAGAAAGTTTTTATCTGACACCAGATTTGTTTTCTTTCTGAGTTTCCCTGCAATCTCCAATTCATTGAGGAAAAAAAAAAAAATAATAAAAATAAAAGTTGTACATTGCATAATAATAACATAGGGGTTATTGGGTCACTTTGTCTATGTCACTTGGTCACACATTGTACAGTCTATGTCAAATAATACCCCAGGGCACTCACCTGGTAGAGGGTGGGTAAGATAACCAGTGAACCACTGGTAGGTGTGGATGACCCACAAAATATGTAATGGAGAAGAAAGTAATTACCTATGGATTTTTTTTTAATGCCATGAAAAAAACTTTGGTACATCACGAGTGATAAAGGTTGTGGTCAAGTTTCATCGAAATTATATGTGTGGTTTCAGAGAAGAAAGGAAATGCATATTTTGGGGGGCAACCCCCCTGTAGACCCCAATTTTTTTTATTGTCGTGAACAAATTTTAGTACATCACAGGTGATGAAGGTGGTGGTCAAGTTACATCGTAATTGTGTGTGTAGTTTCTAAGAAGAAAGCAAATACCTCTTTTAGGGGGGGGTAACCCCACCCCTGTAGACCCCCTCAGACCCCGATTTTTTAATGCAATGAACAAAGTTTGGTACGTACATGGTGATGAACATTATGGTAAAGTTTCATCGAAATCCGATGTGCAGTTTCAGAGAAGTTGAAAGTATTTGTGGATGCACAGACAGACAGACAACGTGCCATCCCATAAGCTCCCCTGAACAAAAATAATTTCAACAAATAAACCAGTGAACATTTTAAAGAAAAATACTTTTTCAGAAGAAAACTTGTGAAATGCAAGGTTAAAGGACATACAAAGAATGCACCTGGCAAATTACATCCATAGTTCAGGAAGGTGGGATCCCAGGTAGAAATCCCATACACCCATGTTGATTTGTCCATCGTCTACCAATGTCCTCATAATCCATGGAAAAACTATAGATGCTGCGTCTCTTTTCTTTTCTTCTGTCTCTCCAATCACTAAGCTTAATCGAGATAATTAAGAATGTCTTGCAATTCTACTTTGGCCATTCCAAATTAATTTACAACTCTATTTATTCTGTTCAACCCAGTCAAAAAGTAAACATTTTTTTTTCAATGTGTTTGTCATGTTGATGACATCATGCCATTGCAGTTGGATGTGCTTCCATGCCAATACATCAAGAGGTTGTTGTTGTTGTTGTATGTCCTTTCAGTCCTATAAAATCCCATTCCACGCTATCAACCATCCTTGATGGGTATATCAGCTATCCATCCACATGTTAAAGTAGAAACCTTAATATGGAATAGGCAAAGCCGAGAAGCGAACATAGAATTCGTCTTACATGCGCTTCTGACTTTACATAAAACTTGTTCACAACTGTATACTTGCCAACTATACCGTGGTACATGTAAGCGCCGCACAGCTGAGGATTTTGACGCAATTTCCGGTTACTTCGGCTTGGATTCGGGATCAGCGATCAAATAATGTAAATCACAATTAAAAAATATTTTTTGACGATGCGGGAGATATCTTTATTAAAATTAAGTTTGGAAAAAAAATAATTGAATAAACAAATAAATAAACGATCACTTCTGGTCAAGAATAAAAGAAATTAAAAATTCCGGAAAGAGTTTCAAAATCACTCCCAGTAATGTTAAATACTAAATAAACACTTCCTGTCATGAAAAAAAATCACTTTCGGAGTATAAAATTAACTTTGGGAAAAAAATTAAATAAATAAATAAACACTTCCTGTCATGAAAAAAAATCACTTTTGGAGTATAAAATTAACTTTGGGAAAAAAATAAATAAATAAATAAACACTTCCGGTCATGATCTCCCGGCATGCATCATTCCTCATGACAAAAACCGGAAAAAAAAAAACCAGAAACAAAAAAAATGGAAGCAAAAGTGTCATGGCCAACGACACGGATTCACAATTGCCAGGGTATTGTGTTGTTTTTGTTGTTTCCTATCCTCTCATGTGCACGCATTAAGTAATATTCACAAGATAGAAATAAAACCCAATCGTGTTTATACACCGCACAGCGTTTAACAACAACCGGAAGCAAAAGGTCATAGCTAACGACACGGATTCCAAATAGCCAGGGGTATTGTGTTGTTGTTGTTGTTGTTGTTGTTTCCTATTCTCTCACGTGCACGCGTTAAGTATGAAGCTCACTGCGTTCGCTAATATGGAATAGGCAAAGCCGAGAAGCGAACGTAGAATTCTTCTTACATTCGCTTCTGACTTTACCTATAACGTGTTCACAACTGTATGCATGCCAACTATACCGTGGTACGTGTAAGCGCCGCACAGCTGATGATTTTGACGCAATTTCCGGTTACTTCTGCCTGGATTCGGGATCAGCGATCAAATAATGTAAATCACGACTAAAAAATATTTTTTGATGATGCAGGAGATATCTTTACTAAAATTAACTTTAGGAAAAAAATAATTGAATAAATAAACAATCACTTCTGGTCAAGAATAAAAGAAAATATAAGTTCCGGAAAGAGTTTCAAAATCACTCCCGGTAATGTTAAATACAAAATAAACACTTCCTGTCATGAAAAAAATCACTTTCGGAAGAATAAAATTAACTTTGGGAAAAAAAAAAAATTGAATAAATAAATAAATACTTCAGGTCATGTTCTCCCGGCATGCATCATTCCCCATGAGAAAAAAACCGGAAAAAAAAAAAACAGAAACAAAACAAAAATGGAAGCAAAAGGGTCATAGCCAACGACACGGATTCACAATTGGCAGGGTATTGTGTTGTTTTTGTTGTTTCCTATTCTCTCATGTGCACGCGTTCAGTAATATTCACAAGATAGAAATAAAACCCAATCGCATTTATACACCGCACAGCGTTTAACAACAACCGGAAGCAAAAGGTGATAGCTAACGACACGGATTCCAAATAGCCAGGGGTATTGTGTTGTTGTTGTTTCCTATTCTCTCACGTCCATGCGTCAAGTATGAAGCTCACTGCGTTCGCTATAATTTTGATATATTTTTCCATGGTGCAGCATGTGGAGGTGAAAACACAATTCAGGAAAATCCCACACACATCCCATTACCTGTACTTGACAGCTATATCAGCAAGTACGAAAATGAAGTCAATATATGAAAATATTTTGCCTGTGAAGTTCCCTAGCACTGCGGTGGGCTACTAAGAGCAGATATAGCCAAGAAAAAGAAACAGGAAAATAAAAATTTTAATTGAAAAGTGCACACCTGATCGGAGGAGACTTAAAATCTCCTTGTTCCTGATTCATCCTGTCAGTCTGACGTAGTTTGAGGATATCTGCGTAGGTGAGAGCCTGCAGTGCCTTGCGGAACTGCTCAAACTTCTCTGGCTGTACAAGAAGGGCACGCTGGATCTGTTCTCGTATCACCTGGATCACCTGAAATCAGCATGACGTTTCACAGGTAGGCCTAGCATTCACAAATGTTTGTCAAACACAAAGTGCTGTCTCCAAATGAGGTGAAAAGTGGGTATATTATTGGCTCATGTTCAAACAAAATAAGTTTGTGACATTTGCACACGCTCAAGATTGCTAAAATATTCATCAAGATCGTTTATCGTTTAAAAAAAAAAATCTTGTAAAAGTGAATACAAAAATAAAATTTCAAAGACTGAGAATGATGAGACATGATAACGATCAATTTTTTCATTCCACAGATCAGTGATGTCACAATGAACTGAAATGAATATTCAGCATCTTTGAATGACTTGTATGGCACATATTTTGGCACTAAATAAATGCCGAGGATTCTTCTGATTATTATGAACACATGACATCACCAGTGCATTTCACAAAATCCTGGAAAGTCCCTTTTGATAATTGGTGGTGTAGTGGTTGGAGCGTCTGTTGCAATTCTGTGAAGTCGATGGTTTAAACCCCTGCCGAGTAATAAGAAAGACTTCAATAATAGGACGTGCTGCTTCCTTGCTTGATGCTCAACAATTAAGTGTGGTGAAAAAGCAGCAACATTGTTGTGACGCCGCCGATACCCAAGGTGCCCCGGGAAGTGATGGCATAAAAAACAGAAAAAAAGTCCAACTAGAATTAAATAAATAGTCTCAAATACAAAAATGTATAAAGAATACAAGGGTAAAATCAAATAAATATTCTCCTCTACAAAGATGTACTGAAAAGGAATACAAGGGTAGAATGAAATAAATATTCTCATATACAAGGATGTATAAGGAATACAAGGGTAGAATCAAATAAATATTGTTGTGAATTCACGCCCACCGGCGTGCGGACGGCCACGTCACTCGAATCGCGACCGCGTCGCCCACCGAACGGACAATTCAGTCGTGACCCTCTCGGAACAACGCCAGGAGCTAGTCACAGGTGGGGGTTTAACCCCACCACGACCGTGCCAATTGCCCACCCGCGCAGGATAGGGTTTGCTCGCTAAATTTGATCGACCTAAGTACCTGCCCGGATGGTCGACCCGGCAATCGTACCACGCCACAGGCCGACTCCGGACACGAACCGCTTAAGCGGTCCGTTCCATGCTACAGTGATAACCGAGCGGTGTTATCGTCGGCCTCGACGGTTCCGATTAATTACCGGGCGTATTAAGCTCACCACGAACCCTTTACGTGAAGCAGGATGGAGGATCAATAAAGAAAAGACGAAGCGAAACGGGAAAACAGTTCACACAAAGCACATTTATTTCCCGGCACACGGAAAGCACACATATACAGCCAAACAGTCAAAATGCACATACAGCAACAAAAACAAAAGCAACAACAACGCAGATAAGAGTTACGACCGACTACGCGCACACATGGCAACACTTATACAGTTCTACCTTACAGACGGCGCCAACGCACATTTACTCAAAAGCAAAGGAAAGAAGCCACCCTCATAGACAAGGGGCCAGACGGGCCTGTAGGCCAATATGTGCGCGTGACCTGAAGGAGCAGCCAGGCCCGCGAGACCGGGGGGGTCCCACCCGCGTCCTCGTGACGCGTTGGCGGACGAGCCACAGATGTGGCCGCGTGGCTGTGCCCCGACTCCGTGCTCCTTGGCGGGTTCCGTTGGCACGACGTTTGGAGTGGGGTGGGAACGGGGCCCCCTTGTTGTACTATCTCAGCGCGGGGGAAAGGGGGAATTGGTGATGCCCTGGGGGAGGGAGAATGGCTGGCTGGCTTGGGTCCCATGACGAGCGATCCCACACCGCGACCTAGTCGCCGACCGCCGTCCTTCTCGCCTCGGACCCGAGCTCCTTGGCCTCTTCCCGCAACTCTTCTCAGCCGACTCCAGAACCCCACTCGATGACACTCCGATGACTTCGCCACCCGACTCCACTCTTCCTGCCACACCGATCACCGCCACCCGACTCGACTGACTGCTCTCCATCCAAAACTGACTCACTCTGCCACGTTTCGCCTTGCGCTCGCCGTTTTATAGGCCGGCAGGAGAAAACAATATGCAAATATCCGGATCAGAATGACCTCGGGGTGGGAGCCACGCTCGCCCATTGGTCGGAGGAAAGGGGGCGTGAATGTCCCCTGATCCTAGAATTTGCATATATCGATTTCACACAGACGTGCCTGGAGGCGGGGCCAAGCCGCCCCGTGCTTGCTAATTGGACGAAGCAAAAGTGGGCGTGTGGCGTTTGTGATCCAAATTTTCCTCGGAAAGGCCGCTATTTGCGCTCGCGGCTCTGTGCGTATCGCTGAACGGGCCCAAGACAGCCCGACGCTCAGTGTTCACAGGTGGTGCGGGAATGGCTGTAGAAGGAGAGAGGCAAAGGTGGTGGAGGTTTTTCGGTGGTGGTTGATGGTTATGGTGCCGTTGGGAATGGCGGTGATGGGGTTTGCGGGATTGAGTTGTGAAGGTAAAGGTCGTGGCTGTTGGCGTTGTTGTTGTCTGAGGGTTGGAGCGTGGTTGTAGTTGGTGAAGATTGCTTGCGTGTTGGTTAAGGTGGCTGTTGTGTGATGGCGGTTGAGACGTGGTTGGTTCAAAATAAAGATAGAACAGAAAAAATGGCTATCTCAAAGCGTCGCAGCCCGAATGAATCACATAAATTCCCTCTCGACAACGGGTTTGGGCTAACTACACATGTACTTAAGAGATATCTCACCTACGGGTCCTGAATGGTGGTTTGCGAATTTCCACAGCCGTAACACTACCCCCTCCGCTTTTTACAGACTCGTCCCGAGTCGTCAAATTCTCGTGTGCCATCATGTGGAGATCTCCCCGAGTACGTTTTACCTTCGGATCCCTGAGTGTGACATTCATGGTATTCGTATCACCAAAATAAATAACCTGAGGGCTGAGTAACTAACTAAACAAACCCACTCATACGGACGACTTAAATAAAATTGCCGGTGCTAAGACAGACATGCCGGGGCGCCCTCATATGTACAGTACATCTTAACCTTAACTTACAAATTTTACACTAAACCATGGCCCAGGATCAATGGATTCTGCAAAGAGAAAAGCAGTTAGCAGGGAGCCAGGCTGCTCGCATGCAGTCTCTGGCTCAAGCAATGCAGGTGGCAGGGAACGTGGCCGGCTGCTCACACACAGTCCTAAGCCTCCCCCTTTTAAATGGGCGCAGTGAACAATGGCGCATGGGCTGCGCAAATGCAGTCTCCTGGCGCGGCTGCCTACAGGGCAGTCCCTGCAGCACGTGCGATGATCTGACGCAGCAAACAACGTTGCACGGGCCGCCAATGCGGTCCCGTGATGCGGCTGCCTACAGGGCAGTCCCTGCAGCTTGCAAACTTGGCGCGGCTGTGAATTTGCCACGGTTGTGACGATCCTGGCGCACAAGGCAATGAACAAGGGGGGGGGGGGTAAAGCAAAATTGAACGGGGGCAAAAAGTAGATGAGGGCAGTGGGCATGGCATGGCAAAGGCAGCAGGCAACCACAGCCGGCAGACGATCCGGCCGGTACAGGCCTCGCAGCAAAACAACAGCTGCCGATGAAGTTTGCCGGCACAGGCCTTGAAGCAACACAGACAGCAGATGAAGCTGGCCAGCCTTTGCCTTTCAGTGGAGGTTGGTGGAGGGAGTGCGGTGGTGCTGACCACTCAGAAGGCAGGCTCGGATCTGCCTACTGTCTCCCTCCCACCAATTGCCTTTGCCTGTCACTGTCCATACCCACTCCCTTAATTTGTCAAAACCAATTTAGCCCCAACTTATTTTTTTGTTGTTGTTTTGATTTTTACTTTCCCACTATAAATCGTCTCCGAAGCCCCTTTACTGTCCTTGTTCGGCTAACCTATCGTCCCCTAGCCTACTCCCAACCCCTACGTTCCCTTCCCGGCGGGGAATGAGGGAGAGCTAGCGTCATGTGCCGAGGCCCAAAGAAGCCTCAGGATGGCCTCCCCAGACTTCAGCGATCTATAACACAAAGTGGGTCCAGCGACCCACAACGAGAGCAAAGGAATGGATGGTGCGGAGGGGTAGACTTCCTAATCGACCCTAACCATTAACCTTTAAACTACCCCGGAGCTTTCAACAAGCACCTCTCGCTTAAACTATTGGTTCTAACAACCCAGATTCACGTCGCCTGTGTTGGTGTCTTCACAATTTCGGGCCTCGCCCCCCAATTTTCTTCCCGTGCCCTCACACGGTCTCATGGCTGGGACATGTGGCTCCCTTGGCAGGCACGACCCTCTGCCGATTCTCCAGCGATGGCACCCCCGGGCACTACATTGCCTCCGAGCCTACCAGCTCCCTAAACACCGGGTGTGTCCTCCATGGCAACTCCCCTGAAATGCTCACGTGGCAGGCTGGCTTCCCGGGCCCCTTTCCGAGGGTCACCCGTGCCCACAAAACTGCCCACGCGGCTAATGGTGCCCCGGGCCCCCACAGCGTGCGGGCGCACCCGTGCCCACTACACTATCCCGCCCCCCCCATGGGCCCTTGGCCTACCACGGCCGACTAGCCCGGTGCCCGGGGTACCCACTCAGCGATACTCACCTTTCGCAGCCACGCTCCCAGCCTGTCAACAGGGCTCCTGCACTCCTCCAAATGGGTATCGAGCCTACATTCACACCAACAGCAAAACGACCTCCATTTTGTCAATTTAACTAACCCAGCTAACTCTCTACACTGGCACCGGGGTCCCTTGGGTGGGAGTCACTCCTCCCCCCAATCACTCATCACACCATGCATTCCCCATTCGCTCCATACACTCAGACCCGCTGGCCTCATAACTCAACACGTCTCCACACAACTCAACAACTCTTCAACACACACACCGCTGAACTCTGCCATCCTTCCAACTACCTCCCCTAACTACCTCGTGCTCCCACGTCGTCCCTTACACTATTGCACGTTCCTTTTAACACTACGTAGCTAAGCTACGTCCCCTCTACACATTCAAAGTCTGTCTTTGTCCTCAAATCCAAAAATCACTTTCCCAACCTAAATCTCAACTACAATCCTCTACCTAATCCATTCCATGGGCCCCATGAGGATTTACCCCTGCCCCATAGAGCCGGTCTAACTTAGCTAACCCTTCCCCCTAACTAGTGTCATCCTGTGCCTGGGCAAGGGGGTCTTCCACCCCTTGCCCGGGGATCCTGTTCACCCGAAAGCGAGGCTTGCTATTTTTTTTCTCTTCAATTACGCGCAGCACCAGCGCGACAACTCGCAGCTCGCGCACCAGCGCGGCAATTCACAGCCACGCACCTTTGGCGTGACGTCATGGCAGCTGTTCGCGTCCCTCGTCCCTCTTGGACGGTAGCATCCGGCAGGGATTCACCCTCCTGCCGGATTCCAACCATACACGCAGCCGTGATGTCACCCTGAGCATAAAAAACACAAGCCCCACCTCTCGAGGGGTTCCCCAAGCGAACACATGTGCTCTGCCCATTGGAGCTTAACACACCCGCCCGCGTGGAGAACCCGTCCGGTCCAAATCCGAAATCCTGCCGAAACTTTGTCCGTCGCGGGATCGGCAACATTCACCGCGCTCGTTTCCGGACCGGGTTTCACTTCCGCAAGCGAGCACGTGGCGGCCTCGTGCGTTGCACAACGCGGACCTCGCACTCGCCGCTGGGTGAACCCGGCGCAGTCCCCGAAACAGCTACGGCCGCTACTCAGCCCTCGTCTCTCTGTTGCCATCTCCGTCACCATTCAACCCACGCACACCTGCGTGTTACGACGCTCACACTCCACTCCATCACACTCACACCGGGAGACACGGCTGCGTGCTCCCGCATGCCCACCGTCATCTCCCTCACATACAGCGACCTTACACACACTGTCTCCCTCACACTCGGCCGCTCACTCACGCATGTCACCTCCCTCGCACACGTGGCTCCACTCACTCGCAGCCTTTCACTCACTCATGCCATTTCCCTCACACAAACCATACCACTCTCACACAGGGCGCTCTCACATGGGGACGCACTCACACCTTTCACCACACACACCGGGACAACCACACTGGGGATCAGTGCCACCACAAGGGGTTCCGGGGTCTCTATACCCCCCAAGCTCTCCGTGCACCCGTTCGCAGCACTCATCCCCTCGACCTCACAAAGCACGACCGAACTCACCTGGTCGTGTCCGCCTCAAGGGGGCACAGCGTCTCCCTCCGTTCCCAAAGGAGGGTATACCGCTGCCCGCACCGGGTCCCTACACGCTCCGCGATCTCACCCCCATTATCCTCCACTACCTCTGTGTATGTGTGCTCGTCTTCAATCCCGTCCAATTCACCCTCTATCTCCCGTGTCTCTATACATTTTATTCTTTCTGTCGTCACCTCATGTCTCGTCTCACACGTTTCGGTCTCCGTTACCCCGATTAGTTTTTCCCCTTGCGTCACTGTCACAGTTTCCGTCACCTCCACGCGTCTCGCCAAACACGTCTCCCGAATTATTTTGTCCTCACCCGCCTCCATTGCGGGCCTGACAACCATTGCACTCCCTCCCAGCTCGTTCGCTCCCACATGTTGCATCGCCATTTTGAGCTCCCCTGCTATTGCCTTCATGCCTGTCTGCAGGCTTCGGCCCATGTTCTGCGTCTCACCCCGCATTTCTTTCATTTCTTCCTTCACTTGTTGCGCATTTACTTTCATTTCGTTTTTCATTCCTTGCATGTCCCCACTGATTCCTGCCAGCATGGCGAATAGCTGGGCCATGTCAGGTGCACTCGGCTGAGCCGATTCGGTCAGGATCGAGGGGTTTTGGTGGAGAGGGGGAGGGGAGGTGTCAGACACCGCGGCCGCCACCGCGCCCATTTCGCGCTCTGGGTTTGATTGGGGGAGTTCGTCCTGTACACCAATGTCCTGCACGGGGATTCCATCCTGGACCATGGATTCCACCAATTGAGTTGTGAAGGTAAAGGTTGTGGCTGTTGGCGTTGTTGTTGTTGTCTGAGGGTTGGAGCCTGGTTGTAGTTGGTGACGATGGCTGGCGTGGTGGTTAAGGTGGCTGTTGTGTGATGGCGGTTGAGACGTGGCTGGTTCAAAATAAAGATAGAACAGAAAAAATGGCTATCTCAAAGCGTCGCAGCCCGAATGAATCACATAAATTCCCTCTCGACAACGGGTTTGGGCTAACTACACATGTACTTAAGAGATATCTCACCTACGGGTCCTGAATGGTGGTTTACGAATTTCCACAGCCGTAACAATATTCTCATATACAAGGATGTATAAGGAATACAAGAAGCACCCACAATGATGGACGGATGCATGCATGCACGCAGCCACTCCTGGGCACAACAGGAGGCAATATTGTTACGAATTTGGAAGTTTACTGCACTCAACAGACAGCCATCCTCGTAGCTCAGTTATTTCGATAAGTAAATATGGATAGATAGCTCCCTTGACCTTGTCTAATGGGTAAATAAATGTTCATGCGCTGTGAGTTACTTTTGATAGTTAGGATTTCCTTTTATTTGAACACCATCAGCAAAGACATCATCAACGACAGCAACGGTTTACTACAGCTCTGCAGAGAACAACTACAACCCTCGGCTCCCGGATTCTCCGCGCGCTCAGTGGGGGAGGGGTCATGCCCCCACCCACCGATACGCTGGGCAGCGTGCCGAGTGGGGGAGGGGTCGAGCCGCACCGGAGCGCATAAAAGGGGAGTCAGTCAAACGGGACAGGAGTCTGTCTGGCTGGTCTTTGTCGTCGTCGTCATCTTTGTTCTCCTCCTTGCGATAGAGAGCCTGAGGAGCCGCAGGAGCGGGTCTGGAGCCTGGGAAGCCGCAGAAGCTGGTCTTGGTCGTCATAGTCATCTTTGTCCTCCTCCTCGTGATAGAGAGCCTGAGGAGCCGCAGGAGCGGGTCTGGAGCCTGGGAAGCCGCAGAAGCTGGTCTTGGTCGTCGTCATTCTTCCTCCTCCTCCGCCGCACGATCGAGAGCTCGAGCGACACCATACCCGCAAGGGTCGCTCACCGGTGTCCGGGTTCGGCTTGCCTCTCGTCGGACCGAGTCAGCTTGAAGACCACACCAGGTGGACAGGTCCAAGACAGACCCTGGTCTTCAGCCCGACTGTCCTCCAGGTGGGAGGTCCGAATAAAGACCATTCAGTCCGATTCTTTGGGTGTGTGTGTCCATGGGCCCGTCTGCTAAGTAGTGAATTGTATAAGTGCTTTTTGCCTGTATATACGTGTATTTATTAATATTCAGATTAACTCTGCCCTTAAGTACTCCCCTCATCCCCCCCCCCCATTGTAAATAAATACCCCGATTGTTCAATGTTTCAGGTTGTTTGTCCATTCCTTCATTGACTTAGCGTGCTGCGTGTTGGAAAATTAGCCAGGCCGTTGCCGCTGTAGCGGGATATTTGGGACCGACGGATCTCGGCGATCAAACCACTCGGATCGCACACGGAATGAGTACGCTAAGCGGCTCATTCTGTACGGCAGCTGTCGAGGGTGAATTTCCCCAGTAGGTTGGACCACGTGGGTATTTAGGTAAATTGAAATTGGCAATCGACCCTACCCCACGTGGTCTGTCTATTGGCGAACTTCGGTCCAAAAAGGGACCCGTACTTTTCCGGAGTTTTCCGAAGAAGTACGATCTGAATTCCGTGTGTTCGGTAGAGTCAACCCTACAGCTCCATCTCGCGGTCGTGCTCGCCACCGACGCCCGGCCCTGCAACAATATGGCTCATCATGACTGTACTTTGTCAGTCCCATGGTAATCTAATAATGCATCTCCTTGATTTCACAGGCAGAGTGTGAGGAGGGGGGTGGAGGGGGTGGTGGATTGGGGAGAACAGTGGTGCCCTGACAAAGGGATATCACCAGGATGTTTTCTTTGGGAGATGAGGGGGGGTGATAAGGAGGGTTGTTGGGTAAGGGACAAACAAAGACAGATCGTAGATAAAACATTACCAATGAGATCTCTCACAGACATCACCAATCACTACATACACATGTATACAAGCACCCATCCCATCCTAAGCTACCTGTCACTCCTGCCAATGTGAAGCATTCCCAAATGGAGACAACAGAAGTAAATCAGACAAACACTGACTCACCAAATAACAAAGTGCTATCTGCAAACAAGTTTCACAAAGAAACAAAACTGTGACACCATGACAAAGGTGAAAATGACAAGTCAGTTTGGCAACCACACGTCGGATAACAAGCAGCACGTGTGGCTGTCAAACAATCAATCTTGTGCTCAAATGATTTGGCAATTAAAACAAAGAACACGAGCACAGGTCAGAGATCAGGGACTCCAGAGAAAAGAGCAAATGCAACACAGTTGTTGGGTGGGACACTTAAATCCAACCCTAGTCAATGGCTATGCAGGTCTTTTGAGCATGCAATTTCATTAAGATTTAAATTACATTGCAATATTTTGAAAATGCAACATCAAAGTAAAAGCTTTGGGTGATTCTCATTCATGAAGCCTCACAAGCACCTCTTCAAGACGGTGCCATTTATACTAGCATCCTTCCTCCACACCCAGTCTGTGACCCCAGTATTCCAATGTCTGTTTTGCCTCCCATTATTTGATCCACACTATCAGCAAAGTGACTTACAGAGTGAAACAGACACTCAGCTGGATTTTGTAAGGGGAAATAAGGAAGTAAAGAAAATAGTTGGGGGTGGGTGCAATGCGACATATACATTATATTTTGGTGTAAAGTATAGAAAAGGAAAAGCGTTTTAAAACGAAAGCCATTTACAACTGGAGAGTTAAAAGAACACGATACCCCATACAGTGTTCAAGTCTATCGTTCAAGTAAAGATCGTTAAAAAAGATTCCACAAGTTTAGTGCTTCCTGTTTAATGCTTCCTAAAAGCAATAAGTTTCCTGTTTGGAATGATTTTCAATTTTGTTTGATTGCAAGGCAAGCAAACAAAGTAAACATATTATCTCACTCCTCTCCGTGCATGTGTAATCGGGACAAATTCAGCACCAAAGTCCTGTTAAGCGGAATATTTCTTTTCCTATTCATGTTCCAATTTGTGTTCAAAATATACAGTGCCTTCAGAAACTATTCACACTCCTTGACTTTGTCACATTTTGTTCTGTTTCATCCTGAATTTAAAATGAATTAAATGGAAATTTGTCACTGATCTACAATTAAGATCCCATAATGTCAGTGTAATTATTATTTTGTTTTTTTTATAATATTTTACAAATCAATTAAAAATGAAAAGCTGAAATGGTTTGCGTCAAGAAGTATTCAACCCCTTTGATATGACACTCCAAATTGAGCTCAGGTGCTTCCAATTTCCTTTTATCATCCTTGAGATGTCTCTCCAAGTTATTGGAGTCTTCCTTGTGGCCAATTCAATTGATTGGACATGATTTATAAAGAAACACACCTTTCTGTACAAGGTCCCACAATTGACAGTGCATGCCAGAGCAGAAACTCTACCATGAAATCCAATGAACTGTCCGCAGAATTCAGAGACGGAATTGTGAAGAGGCATAGATCTGGGGAAGGGTATAAAACAATTCTTGTGTGTTGAAAGTTCCTTAGAGCACTGTGAGCTCCATCATTAGGAAATGGAAAGAATATGGAACAACCCAGAGCCTTCCTAAAGCTGGCTGTCAGACCAAACTGAGCAATCGGGCAAGAAGGACCTTCGTCAGGGAGGTGACCAAGAACACAATGACCACTCTGACAGAACTACAGAGTTCCTTGGCTGAGATGGGAGAACCTGCTGGAAGGACAACAGTTGCTGCAGCACTTCACACATCTAAGCTTCATGGGAGAGTGGCCAGACGGAAGCCACTCATGAGAAAATGGCACATGACAGCACGCCTGGAGTTTGCAAAAAGACAGTGAAAGACTCAGAGCGTGAGGCAAAAGATCGTGTGGTCTGATGAGATGAAATTGAACTATTTTGCCTGAATGCAAAGCACTACATCTGGTGAAAACCATCCATCTAACACTATCCCTACCATGAAGCATTGTGGTAACAGCATCATGCTATGGGGATGCTTTTCAGTGACAGGGACTGGGAGACTTGTAAGGATAGAGGGAACAAGGAATGTAGCCAAATACAGGCAAATCCTTGAGGAGAACCTGCTTCAGAGTACAAAAGACCTCAGACTGCAGTGAAGATTTACATTCCAACAGGACAATGACCCAAGCATACAACAAAAGCAACACTGGAATGGCCTCAGAACAAGAAAGTGAAAGTCCTTGAGTGGCCCAGCCAAAGCCCAGACTTGAATCCCATTGGGAATTTGGGGAAACACTGAAAGATTGCTGTTCACCGACACTCCCCATCCAACTTGACAGAGCTTGAGCTAATCTGCAAGAAAGAATGGGAGAAAATCCCCAAATGCAGATATGCAGAGCTGATACAGACATACCCAAGAAGACTCAAACCTGTAATCGCTGCCAAAGGCGCTTCTACAAAGTATTGACTCAGGTGGTTGAATCCATCCACTAGGACCATACTCTGTGCAGAGCGTTGGTGCTGCCGAAGCAGTCTCCTTGGCTATTGGGCACAATCCTGGACGTGTCACCACTCCGATGCAGGGGGTTGAATACTTATGTAAATTAGATATTTCTGTATTTCATTTTCAATTAATTTGCAAGAATTTCTAAAAACTCGTTTTCACTTTGTCATTATGGAGTATTTTGTGTAGATCGGTGACAAAAAATATTTGAATTTAATCCATTTTATATTCAGGCTGAAACAAAACAAAATGTGAAAAAGTCAAGGGAGACCACCGGGAAAAGCTAACCCTAACAATAAAAATCAAATAAGAGTGAATACTTTCTGAAGGCACTGCATAATTCAATTTAAATAAATTGTTCCTCGATCAAAAACTGACGTTTTTAAACAGACGGAAGGATGGACGGACGGCCATGAACCAATTGCCTACTGATCAGCTATACGAGTTGGAAGTGACCAGTTTTGAATAAAGATGACACTTTTGTGGAGATTATAGAAATGTGGAGTGGAATCAGCTGTGAATATGAACAGATTCAAATACTCAACAATAAATGAACACCTCAAATGAAGAAAACGACAATGATAAAAGCAAGAACATTTCTCATCCAAAGAAACAACTTTCAGAAAACACAATAAACATGAAATTGCCCAAAGCCTCAACCTTAAAGGAAATTCCAGGACTGCCAACTAAAACAAAGAAGTTTGAAGCTGCATCAATGTAGTCAGAGGCCTCGCAGCTCCTGAGGCTGTGTTCGCACCTTCGTGCAATAATCAAGGATAACTTCATAATCTTAATGGTTTTCTCTCAATGTCTCCTGAACTGCTCTGCCAGTGTTCTCTCTCTACACACTCCATTACACAACCCTGTTGTTCATAGTTTTACATGATAAAGCTACAAGACCTTATCAAAGTCCTCCTGTGTGGCCCGCATCTCCTTCCATGTCTTATTGAGCAGCTGAATACAGATGCAGAAGAACTCCTCAAACGCATGCTCTTGCGTGAACATCATTGCGTAGTAACTCTGAGCTGTTTCTGAAGCTGCAAAAATGGGCAGATAAGGAGGAGGAAGCAACATATTTAGAAATAAATATCAAATTCAAAAACTTCTTTCCACACTTTTCCCTGCTTTCCACTCTGGCTTTCAAGACACAGGAAAGATCAGGAACACCAACAAAACATCAACCCTTTGCAGAGGTCTGGCAGTAGTTAAGCATGAAATGACGTTTCTTTATACAAATTATTTTCCATCATGCATTTTCTTTCAGATGGGTTGTTATAAACAAGAGTGGTCTAGCTCAAAAATCAAAACGTTTGAAGCTATGTCCTGAAACAAAATTCTTAAAGCTATGTGGTTCTGCTGAAATAATTGCCCACCTCACATATAGTACAAGTATCCATCTATTTAAATCTTTGACATCTGATTGATAGTGATTCTTCTATTGTTTGAAAACTTAGAAGCAACTGTCTGAAAAATTCAAAAAAAAAAACGAGTTGTCACACAGTGTGGAAAATACCTCAAATTATAAGGATTTGGGCAGTTTTTTTTTGGGGGGGGGATTTGGGAGAAGGGGAGAGGAATAGGAGGAAGATTGTATTCTTTTTAGCTTACCTGTATTTTAGTCCAGTAAGCTTATGCGATTGAGCAGTCTGTTGGTCAGTCAGTCATTGAGTCAGTCAACACTTCAGTCATTATCGCTTGAACCAAACATGATTTTGATGAAACTTGGTCACAGGCTTCATAGTCCATGGGCCAGGGATAAAAGTGGTATCATCTGAGGGCAGGTCACGAAAGTTATTTTATTGCTTGAGTACATCATAGGACAACACAAAACTGTATGATAGACTTTCCAACAGGGTAGCTCAAGGCAGTTGTGACGAATTTTAGAATTTGACCCAGCGCATTCTCGTCTAGGGTTGTTTTCAGCACTCGAAACACAATTGAAACTTACTTTTGTCTCGTATATTAATATGTAAAGGTTATGAGGTGTTCTTACTGAATTATAACACTTAAGACAGTTCTTTTGATGTTCATATTGCCATAGGGTTCAAAATCATTACCCTTTTTATGTATTTCATTGTGATGATTTTGATGACTTAAGTGCCCAACTTCGAAATATCATTTCTATAACAATAACACTAAAGAGTGAAATATATTGCAAATTAAGATGCATTTGTCGATGTGACGAATTCTTTAAAACCATATCACACAGTAAGCCATGTATTTATGTTTCATTTCATTTTTTCCAGATAATAATCAGTATATGATAGAATAGATAAGTTTGCTTTCAGATTTCATCCTGAAACGTTGGACAGTCTTCTGAATATTCGTAGGATAAGTTCAAATTTTATCTTTACAGATATATGGTTATTACATTCCACTTGTCAAGCAAATATTTAAGAACATTTAAGTGTATTTTTGGTTCACGAAAAAATATTTTCACGAAAAAAATGTGACCACTATATTTGTTGTTGTTGTGGGTCTGTCTGTCTGTCTGTTGTGTAGTCGATCTAGTCGAACAAAAGGAAAAAAAATTTTTTTGAGATTTGTTCTACCCTTATTATCAGTATTTTAAATGGCAATTTCAGTTAATACAATGGCGATTTAGATGAAACTTGGTTGGTAGGTTCATACCATGACCTAGTTGTGTGCAAATGAGAACCGTTGCTATGGACACCACCGTTGCCTAGCAACGGGACTTTGAAATTTTTGAAAAATCATAAAAAAAATTATTTTTTCGAAAATCAAAAATCAGGCCACGAGCGACTGTGGGCAGTACATTCAGCCATATTGTCAAAAATTTCCAGCCGGATCCTATGAAAACTGTCGGAGAAGATAGACTTTGAATGAACCCTGGTCGAAAAGAATAAAAAAACGAAGTTCGTTATATCTCAGAGACTGTGAGTCAAATATACATGAAACTGGTAGGTTCATGGTATGTCCTAGTTACTGTATGTGAGAAAGAACCGTTGCTATGGACCCCTCCATTGCCTAGCAACGGCCGACTACCCATGTCTGCCTACCGGCTTGTCTGTCTGTATGTCTGTCTGCCCCGAGCACAGCTCCGTGGGTTTTGATCTGATCCTGATAAAATTCTGCTGGGAGGTTTATATTGTTGCGAATTCGCGCCCGCCAGCATGCAAACGGCCACGTGACTCGAATCGCGGCACGTCGCCCACCGGACGGACAATTCTGCCGTGACCCTCTCGGACTAATGCTTGGAGCTAGTAACGGGTGGGCCTTTCGGCCTCACCACGATCGTGCCAATCGGCCACCCGCGTGGGATAGGGTTGTTCGCCAAACTCGACCTACCTAAGTACCCACGCGGATGGTAAACCGGGCGATCACACCTCGCCGCAGGTCAACTCTGGACACGGGCCGCTTAAGCGGTCCGTTCCGTGCTATCGGGATAACCGAGCGGTGTTATCGTCGGCCTCGACGGTTCCGATTAATGATCGGGCGTATTAAGCCCACTACGAACCCTTTACGTGAAGCAAGATGGAGATTCAACAAAGGGAAGGATGCAGTGAAACGGGGAACAAGTTCACACAAGCAAACACTTTATTCACACCGACACAGAGCACACATATAGCAATTAAAACAATTATGCACAAAGAGCAAATGTAATATGAAAAACAATAAAGCAACGACGACGCAGAGCTACAACCGACTAAGACCGACACACGGCAACACTTAAACAGTTTTACTTCACCAGACTGGCGCCACACACACACACACGTTTACACAGAACCCAAAAGAAATGGAAGTCGCGACTTCCCTGAGCGTGTTGAGTCCCTCTCCGACGTCCGTCGACGTGGTCCCGCCTGGTCGCGACTCCGTGCCCGAGCGTGGTAGGCGAGGCCGCTCCGGCGTGCCTCGCGCCTGCACGTGTTGGCCACTCGACGCCACGGAACGAGTGTTCGGCGCTATCCCAGCGCAGATAGAGGGGGGGCGGGGGGAGACGTGAATGCCCGAAGTCGGGAGAGGGGAATGGCGGACGCTCCTTCCCGCCAGCGGGGTCTTGCAACTCCCCCACAAAAGACCCGGCCAGCGGCCACCAGGACGAGCGAGCCGGAAGACGAGAGCAACCACGAAACAAGAGCATCCACCAAGCAAGAGCATCTACCCAGCAAGAGCACCTACAAAACTGCTTCGCCCGTCCCCGACTTTTATATCCTCGGAGCTCCGCCCTGTTGCTCCGCCCCATTCTTTGCTCCACCCCCCTTCGAGGCGCTTCGAGAAAGGTCTCGAAGAGGGGCGTTCCTCCTCCCTGGCCGCGTCACACCGCGCATCCACCAATCGAGCGCCAGCTGCCCCCCCCCCTCGTTTCTCTCCCCTCACACCAAGTGCGGAGAAGAATGGCACGAAAAGCCCACAGAGCGTCCTCATTGGTTTTTATTTGAAATAAAAGATAGAGAAAGAAAAACGACTGACTCAAAGCATCGCAGCCCGAATGAATCACATTTATTCCCTCTAAACAACGGGTTTGGGGCTAACTACACATGTACTTAAGACATATCTCACCTACGGGACCTCAATGGTGGTTTGCAAATTTCCACAGCCGTAACAATATCGTGATCTAGTTGTGTTTTCCTGAGAATGGGTGGAGCCACGCCCAAAAATCATGTGTTTAGGGGGTAGCCGATTTCAATTTGCATCTTATCCTAGGGGGTTTGTCGAATCTGACAGGGTATTTGGTTAGCCCAATGGCACCTGCATAACTCCACGGAGCTCGATTTTTCATTTTTGTCCCAAGGTCAAGGTCACAAGATCACGAAATTAGAAAATTTCGAATTTTGACATCAAAAATTATCTTCACTGAGAGGATGGCGAATCTGGCTGGGATTTCGGTATTTGGTTAGCCCAATGGCACCTGCATAGCCCCACGGAGCTCGATTTTTCATTTTCATCCCAAGGTCAAGGTCACAAGGTCACGAACTTAGAAAATTGCGAATTGTGTTTTTAGGGGTAGCCAATTTGAATTTGCATCTTCTCCTCGGGGGTTTGTCGAATCTGGCAGGGGTTTCGGTATTTGGTTAGTAGCCCAATGGCACCTGCATAGTCCCACGGACCTCGATTTTTCATTTTCGTCACTAGGTCAAGGTCAAAAGGTCACGAACTTAGAAAATTGCAAATTTTGACATAAAAATCCATCTTCTCCGAGGGGTTTGTCGAATCTGGCAGGGGTTTCGGTATTTGGTTAGCCCAATGGCACCTGCATAGCCCTACGGAGCTCGATTTTTCATTTTCGTGCCAAGGTCAACATCACAAGGTCACGAAATTAGAAAATTTCGAATTTTGACATAAAAATCATACGACCGTCCAAACTTTGAGAGCTTGGATGACAATATAATATTTTTTTATGCATAATCTTGAGGTCATTCCCCACCTAAAGTCTTGAAACCATTTTGCTCTATCTCGAACACCTTGCCCGTGGCGCCCCCTTCAAGTTTGTTTTTACGCTGATTTCATCAAAGTATGGATAATCCGAGGAGTGTGAAATGCCATATAGCCTATATGACGTTATATTGTTCCTGGAATGTTCCAGAGGAAGTTTTGCACCAAAGGTCATAATCCTTGACCTTTGACCTTCAAAGTTCACAAAGGTCAAATTTTCAAAGTTGTGGGAATCGAACCGGGTTTTCGACCTTCTTCGACGAACTAACTCCAATAAGCTATAGCACGTATTCTGTTTCCTTATTTTAATGTCCACAACATTGTTTTGTGACCTTTAAAGGTTATGCACAGGTCAAGTTTTTAAAGTTGTTGAACGAAACCGGGTTTTTGACATTTTGCAGCTAATAACCTGTCACTCGTACCACATCATGTTGATCATTTTTATAACTTGGTCAAACATTATCACATTGTCTCATCCTTGACTTCTGAAACAATCTACATCGTCAAATACCATTCATGAACCATCGTCGTCTTCAGACTTGTGTAAGTTATATTTATATTAAGTATTAGTTTTATGATTAAAACCATTACCAAAGTCATTTATATCCATTAACAACAGCCGATTACTTCTTGTGAACAACTATGGTGGTGACGTCTTGTTCGGTAGTGCTTGTTTATAAATTATGACACTGAAGTCATCCGTGTTTATACAAATTTGTCATTTGTTTTCAGATTGGGATAGACCACTGATACATAATGGAAGTACCACACAAGAAGGCGCGCACAGAGGAAGTTACGTGCATAATCTGCATGAAGAAATCTCCTGCGTCTGAGATCACAAAGCCAAAAGCACTGCTTCTGTTGAAACTCTCTTGGAAGCAGCAAAAATACAGAACTGCAATCATATAACAGACTTAGACCCAAATGATTATGATGACAATCTACTTTACCATAGGAACTGCCGAGCCACTTTTACTCTCAAAAAGACACTGGAAAAAATCAAGGGTATTACAGAAGGAACCAAACCACTTGAGCGCAAGTCTGCTAGAAAGCCATCTATGTCGTCATCTACAGTTTTGCAAGAAGTTTGTATTTTCTGTGACAAGAAGAATAAGTATGTGAAGGGGACCAAGTCACGAGAAGTGTTACATCAGGCGAGAGAGTTGAGATCGGATAAGACAGTGCGACAGGCAGCTTTGAATCAGATGAACGACAAGATCTTAGCAATCACATCCAGAGAGTTAGTTGCTGCAGAAGCCGGAGACCACAATTCATGCTATCGTAACTTCACCAGAGGTGAGAAATCGAAAGCTGCTACACCCTCAGTCGAAGATGCAGAACAACGATATCAGGTAGCAGTTCAAAATGCATACAACATGCTCTTCGAACATATCAGAAATACATTATTCTCAGTACCCGAAGTGGTAAAACTGACCCGTTTGACAGAAATATTGGGGAACCTCATGGGCATGTTAAGCTATAATCATGATGAAGTTCTTCAACAAACCAAGAAACAAATACGACGTCCGCTTGAATCAGAGTTTGGCAAATCGCTCCATTTTGTAACCACCACCAATGGAAAACTTCTTGTCTACCCTGATAATTTAACAATTGGATCACTTGTCAAAGAGAATGATGAACTTAAGAGCAAATAGAGTTCTTTACCACAGTGTGATGTAGAGGAAATGGTGGCAAAATCTGCATCTCAAATGCGGTCAGATATCAAGAAAATGAAGAAGAAACTATGGCCACCACAACCTGACCAGCTGACAGCTGACTACATGGAACTCCCTGAATCTCTGATAATGTTCTTAATATTTCTACAGATTGGGGATGCACAACAGTCAGTGACAGGTTTCAATTCACTTGAAGACCGACTGGTTCAGTCAATAGGTCAGGACTTCGTGTATGCAGTTAGCGGAGGTGCCATAATACCAGCAAAACATATATTGCTGCCATGGAGTGTGAAATCTCTGACAGGAAATGTTGAACTAATTCAAATACTCAACCGCCTCGGCCATGGAATGTCTTACTCCAAACTGGTTGAGTTGGATACCACCTTGTGTATTCAGAAGCAAGCAATGACAGCAGACAATGATGTGATTTTGCCGACAAATGTCCATACAAACATTCCCACAACACGAGCCTTTGATAACATTGATCACCTTGAAGAAACTCTCAGTGGTGGGGGTACATCACATCGAGTCAACGGGATCATTATACAACCACAAGCCACAACTGCTCCACTCATGAAGGTATTGCCTCATGAAGCTAATACCGAGCAAAAAGCGCAGTATAACTCCAGTTCATCTGGAAATTCCTGACTATAATGCAGGGGAAAGGATTGGTCCCCCAGTATCCAAGTTCGTTGCCTTGAACTTCCAATCTGTCATTCAAGCTGCACACCTCTGTAACCTGCTGTGGTTAAAAGTGAGGGAAATGAACACCAGTGATCAAACCATCAGCTCATGGACAGGTTTCAACATGCATCATGATGTCATATAAATGATATATAGATGTCAAGATCATATCTCATATAGATGAGATCATATCTCATATCCCGTGATCATATAGATGTCAAGAAAGACACAGTGGGATATCTACCAACAATCAATGCACCAGTGACACAACTGTCAACAGTTCACAAAGTCCTTTAGCAAGAACCGAATATCCAGAAGATGTTGAACCTCACCGAGATTGCATGTGTTTTTGATCAGGCCTTGTATGCCAAGGCAGCAGAAATCACCTGGAAGAATGAAGAAATGAACCAGAACATCGTTCTTCGGATGGGGGCATTCCATACACTATGCAATCTCTTATCTATCATAGGTAAACAATTCGGCTCAGCTGGTTTGCGTGACATATCAGTGGAATCTGGAATCATAGCAGAGGGTTCAGTGAATACAGTTCTTGAAGGACGTAACTACAATCGTGGAGGCCGTCTCAGTAAATTGATGTATGAAGCACTGCTCAGGCTAGCATGGAAAGGTTTCTCCATCTGGCGAGAAGAATACCAGTCTGACGATTTGCCACATCTGGCTGGAATGATCACAGCTCTGGAATCACTTCAGGAAAATGTAAGCAATGAAACCATAGATACCGTTCTGGCTGATGCATCATGTGTTCGAGTATTCAATCTGTTCGACAAATATCTTAACCATCTCCGGTTCAGCAATGATCAGTTGGCCACATAACATTCTGGATGTCTTTTGTTGATTTGGTGGAGAACCTGCTTGTGCTGATTAGGTCATCAAGAGAGGGGAATTGGATGCTACATCTATCAGCCATCAGGTCAATGATCCCCTGGTGTTTCGCTTATGACAAACAAGATTACTCCAGGTATTTATCAATATACTACTGCCAAATGACCACACTCCAGGAGACACATCCAAATGTATACGATCATTTCCAGCACAATGGAGGATTTTCTGTACAATTGGGCGATCATAACCCATTTGGTCGTATTGCCGTGGATCAAACGATAGAGGAGACTGTCAACAAAGATACCCAGACAGCAGGAGGAATGAAAGGATTTAGTCTCAGAGCTGGGGCAGTCAGCAAGTACTACATCAATGCAGAGTATAGGAGCCTATGTCTGAAACAACTTCGAAACATGACACAAGTGGGTAACTCAGAACTGAGTCATGTAGATCTTACTCCTTCAAGAATACAGAAAGACGAGAAAGCAGTCCAGTCACTTGTAGAGTTGATGGAAAACAACTGGACGAATCCATTTGGTAGTGAACCAATTGAACTGGTTAGCCTCTCGACAGGTGCTACAGCACCACCAGATGTTGTCAATGACCTCCTTACAGCTCAGCAAAAAAGGTGAGACAGCATACACAACATTCCAGGAGTGTAGGATTGAACAGACCATGATTAGATTCTTTCATAAAATACCCAAACTGCAGCTGAAAACATTCGCTAGCATCAAACAGAAGGTGACGAAAAAGACATCAAACAAGGAGGTGATCCTAAAGACTGACCATAAACTTTTCGGGCACATGCTCTTGGTTGCATCGAGTCGGAAAATTGAAATGAAGGAGGTGCTGCAGTATCCCCTGGGTCCTCTTCTATAGTCACTTGCCAACTGTGATGGAACTATAAAGAAGACAAATAAGGCTGCTCTGGTCAGGAAACTTGAGGCTAATGTATCTTCAGCTGAGGAAATCACGCAACCTTCAGCTTCTATCATCGACGGAATGAGCCTAATCCAGAAAACCAAATGGAGACCACATAACCTTTGATGAACTGGCTGATCAGGTACTTGCCAATGTTATGAGAGCCACTGGATCCAGTCAGCGTGTGGATGTTGTATTTGATGGATATAAACAGCTATCAATAAAAGATCCAGAGCGAACCACTAGAGGGTCTGACACTTGCATCAGATTCACTAACATAATAACAGGTCACAAAATCCAACAATGGCGACGGCTTCTATGTTGTGGTGCCAGTAAGACGAAGCTTATCCAATTCATTGTGGAACAATGGCAGGAACCCCGTAGGCATCAGAAACTTGGAGAGAAGACGATGTATGTTACCAGTGGTGAAACATGTACAAAGATTACCTGTGATGAAGCTGTTGAAGTTGTTGAACTTAAAACATCACAAGAGGAAGCAGACACACATATCCTGCTTCATGCCAAGCATGCATCATCCGATGTCTCATCGATTGTCATCATTGCAGAGGATACAAACATCCTCATACTCTCTCTGGCATTCCATGAAACTATCAGCTGCAACATCTTCATCAAATGTGGCACTAAAAACCGCACCCGATTTATAGATGTTAGCAAAGTGGCTACATCACTTGGCAAACAGGTCTGTAACTCTCTGATTGGAATGCATGCATTCACTGGCTGTGATAGTCAGTGCATTCGGTGGTCGTGGAAAAGTTAGAGCTCTGATGCTACTCAAAGGAAACACCCGATTTCAGCAAGCATTCACAAAACTTGGAGAGAATTGGACCACATCATCTGAACTCCAAGACTGCCTTGAAGAATTTATTTGCAGATTGTATACTCCTCAGTCTGATATTCTTGATGTGAATGAGATGCGCTATCTGTTATTCCGAACAAAGGCAGGGAATGTGGAGTCAGGACAATTGCCACCATGTAAGGACTGTCTGAAGATGCACACCATCCGTGTCAACTATCAATCAGCAATCTGGCACCGTAGCCTGAAAGTTAGCCCAAACATTCCCAGCCCATTGGACTGCACTGGTTGGATTCTTGGTGACCAAATGCAGCTCCAAATCAACTGGATGAATGGATCTCCTGCTCCTGATGTAGTTCTTGAGTTCATGTCCTGCAAATGCAAGCGCGTCTGTAGCCTCCCAGGTTGTCAGTGTATGGTAAATGGATTGAATTGTACCGATGCCTGTACCTTACAGTCCTGTGATAACATGAGGTATGATGACGACATCATCAGGGATGAGGGACAAATGGATGAAGTATCTGATGAGGAAGGACAGAGTGATAATGATATTAGTTATTCGTGCCGAGATTTGAACAATATGCAACGATGTTTGCAGATTTTGTTTTCTTGTGTAAATATAGAGCAAATTAGACTACAACATGAACTATGATACATACCCGGTATATACATTTTATTTGGAGTCCCCAGTTCACTATCAGAATGACTTCAGCTGACAGTTTGCATTATCACATGTTTGTAAATGTATATTTTTTTAGGAATCTGTGTGAGCAATATTCACATCAAAGTAATGCATATCAGCAGTACTATAAATGGCTATGCAATACTAAGTCCAGTATAATTTCCAAAATTGTTTTTGTCTATGTAACTTGTTTACAATTTGTGGGTTTGGAAAAGTTATGATATTTTTTTGTCAAGTGATGTATTTAAAAAGTACTTCATAATATTGAGCATGTCCAAACACACCTAATTGATAAATTAATGCACAATTTTTCCATTTCTAGTAACTGTATTGATTGTATTGACTTGATGTGTAAATGAGTTTCAACAGTTTAGGTGATTGTTACGTTTTTTACAAAAAGACCCCCCCATGCATTCAAGCTTGTATAATGACACTAAGCTACTCTGCACAGAGGTCTATCATGCTGTTTTGTGTCCCAAACACATATACCTATTTAATAAACCCAAAAGTGTTACCTGTCCTCAGATGATACAAATTCATGAAAATCAGGGGTCTGGCCCATGGACTATCATATTTGATGCCTAACGAAGGTGTATTGACCGCATCAAAATCTGCACTCATTAATGGGTTGAAATCAGGCCTAAAACGCTGAGTGCTTGCATGAAACTCGGTGAAATTTGGCTCCTGGCAAGATTGAATGTATTGTATCGGCTTATTAAAAGCTAAACTTCAAAATCTGATTCCATATTTGACGATTGGAACTCATGGCCTAAATAATGTTGAAATCTGGAATGAAATCAGAAAAAAAATTGGAAAGATCGATTTTTTTAATCCAATAAAATTAAAGAATAGCCTCCTATATTAAATACAGTATGAGCAAGTACAACTCATGACTTCGTTGAAGGGAATATTAAGGGTGGGGGAGTAAGGAGGGGAGGGAAAGGGGAGGGGGATGAAGAGAGGAGGGAGAAGGGAGAGAGAGAGAGAGAGAGAGGGAGGAGGCAGGGAGGGGTGGAGTTAGGAGGGGTGAGGAAGGGGGAGCTAGGAAGGGGGGAAAGTGAGGAAGTGGGGTGGGGGGTGGGGTGGGGAGAGCGACGCCTCAGCAAATGTCACGATACACTCTGGGATGGGGAAGCGAGGAGGGAAGAAGCAGAGAGGGCGTTTGGGAGGAGGTAAGCATGAGGGGAGGTGTTCTCGACTTGCGTTTGGTAGTGGGACTTGTGGAGAAGGGGGGGGAGGGTAATCCAGGATTGAATGAAATGGGGTACGTTAAAACAGCACGTTAACAAAGCATGTGGAGACCACCGGGAGATGTCCATAGGGGGTGGAGAGGGGGGTAAGCATGAGGGGAGGTGTAGGGAAGGCAGTGCAATGGTAAGGGAAGGCAGCATGAGAGAAAGGGAAGGTAAGGCAGCGTGAGGGGATGATGTGACAACATAGAAGAGATCAGGATGTAACAGAACAAAAGGAACAGTGGAGAAAAAGGAGGTGGGAAACATACCAACAGCAAGGATGAGGGACAAAATAGAGGGAGACTTGAAAAATAAGGGATGGGAGGAAGAATGAGGGCTTGGGGAGGACACAGGTGGTGAACAGGATGGAGACAGCCACAAACTCTCACGAAGAAAACTGGAAAAAAAATTTAAGTTGGCTTGGAGATGGTTAACGGGAATAGAAAAGATCATGCTTTTGGATGGTGATTGGGGGGGGGGGGGGTGGTGATCTGAGATGGTGGTGTAAGGTTATCTTGAAACCCTGGAGGGAAGAATGGGATTGAAGATACTGCGGAAGTTGGTTCCACACGTGGGGAAAAAAGGAGGACAGAGTATAAGCGAGCAGTGATTCTGGATTTTGGGACTTTCACCAGAAGGGGGTTGCTGGTAGATCATGTGCACCCTGCAGAAACCTGAGTGTGAGGGATAAAGCAAGAAAAAAATAGAAGGTGCAAAACCAGAAAGGAGATGGCAGAAGACAGAGAATGCGTTGAAAGTATTCTCGTGGGAAAATGTGTTGAGTGTTGAAAACTTGTATCAAGCCATTCGGGATATTTATATTTACCATTTTCACAGGCATTTTGACAAAGTAACAAATAATTGAAAAATATAAACTCAATAGATTAATGAATCAAAGTTTTGTTTTGTTTTTGGCCTAAAACACCCATTTTGAACAGCATCTACACAAATTAGAAAAAAAAAAAAAACCAGTCTATCCAAAATTATCTCCCTTCCCCAGACCACACTTCTCTTTTTGAGCACCCCGTTTGGCTGGTCTGAATTGACTGTTTGGCTGATCTGTATATTGTTTTAATAAATAAGGCACATGTACACTTACCTCCACCTCCCTTTTACCCAAAAGGTAATTTCTCCGTTATCTCATGTGCTGCACTATTCATATGTTTAATCAACGCTTATTGAAGAGAGTAGGTGAAGATGGAAAAGGGATATCGTTCCCAATGAATCACAAATTCTTTATCAATGTCTTTTTGGTGGTGTATTCAGGGGCGCAAACAGGATTTTCCTGAAGGTGGGTGGGGTGGGGGAGAGGGGGAGCGCTAAAGTTGCCTGATAAATGAGTAAGTAGCAGAGGTTCACAAAATAGTAAAGTACAAAATCAAGGTAACGGGGTGAGATTGAAAGAGTGTCAATCAGTCTCAACCGAGATACCCCGACTGCGATGCACTGCCAGTAATGCTAAATCCAGTCAGCCAATATTCTCCCATACTTGAGCCAAGGAGGGGACCAATGAGGCTGAGTCTTTGGGCCTCTCACTCTCTCACCGCAGGTTGGTCGGTGGTCTTTCTGTCTTCTACCGTCTCCTCTCCAGCCTCGCCATCCCCCCCTGCTCTCTCTGCGATTTGTCCCCACCACATTTCCGCAAGGCACTTAAGGTCTGCCAACAACCCCCTTCTGGTAAAACTACCAAAATCATGAATCACTGCTCACCTTCACTCTTTCATTCCTCTTTTTTCCCCACCTTTGGAATAAACTCCCTCACTCTATTCAATCCCATTCTTCCCTCCAGGCCTTCAAAACAGCTGTTCACCACCACCTATCATCCCCCATCCAAATCCTCGATCTTTTCTACCCCCGATAATCCACCCAAGCCCACCTCCTTCAAATTCCCTGCTTTCCTTCCTGAAAGTCCCTGTAATGTCCATCTTGTATGCCCCATGTTCCCCACCGCATCCCTTTCTCTTCCACAGATCTCTTAATATCTCTGTTCCCCACTGTTTTGTCCTTCCCACTCCCACCCGTCTCATGCCCCCCTTGCTGTGCGTTGTGTGTTAGCTCTCATACGAGCCTCGACAAAGTATACAAAAAAGAAAGGTGGAGGGGGGGTGGTGGGATGAGTTGACGAGTGCATGCACAGTTTAGTGGAACACCTACTATACCTACAGGCTGTCAGAAATTTGTAAGATGATCAGGGTGCCAGCACACCTGCACTAAATGAAGGACACCATGGGATCTTTAATATCCGCTAACAAATGCTGGCAGACTGGACACAGTTTAACGTCCATCTGCGGGACGGTACACACAGACGCCTCGCCCTGCCTGTGAAACACAAGGATGACAGTTTGTAGCTGGGCCAAGACACAAACCCAGGCTTGGCAGCTCAGAGGCGAGTGCACATCCCTATAAGGCCATCCTATCAGCCCTAAACGAGCACCACTCCACGATCACAAACATATGTCCCCGACTGCTACAATTAACCCCCACTACCAAACCACCAAACCTTACTTCCACAACAGGTTTAAATAACATACAAAAGAAATGCAAATCCTTTGCCAAAAATGTTTTCATTAATGATTTTTCATTGGTGTTTGTGGAACCATCTTCCTGAGGCTGTTCAATCCCACTCTTCCATCCATGGCTTCAAGAGGGTACAGGACAATCTTTTGTCTTCTGCCATCCCCACACACAATCTTTATGTACTCCCATCAACCCTATCCAATGCAACCCCTCTGATTTACTTTCCTCACTCACTCCATCTCCTCTTTTTCTGTACACTCATTCCCTTGCTTACTGTGTCAAACTATGACCCCACTGCCCCAATGTCAATTTATTACGTTTTTATCCTCAATCACATCACTCATCCATGAGCCGAGATCTTGTGCATTAAAAGAAAAACGAAAATGGCAAACATTTGTACAATATTCAAATACAGACATGCGGAACCAAAACATTTTACTTTAAAATGATCCGTCTGTAATGTGTGTGTAACTTTGAATGCATGGATACAATCTTTCAATCACATGAATGAGTGCATATCTGGACAAATAAAGGTGTAAGGTATTTCACCTCTGCCAGATTTGTGCACTAGATACATAAATGACTCCCCACCCACAATGGCAGATGTAAAGATACTCACGAGGCACACCGATCTGTAAAAGTTCGCAAAGGACTCTGGTAAGCTCAATGCTGCTCCTACCGAAAGGGCATTCATGTCGATCCTCACGGCAGCTGTTCTCCAGCACTAACTGATGGTACAAAATATGATAAAACATGAGTAAGATTTGACATGGAAAAGGCCACGTTGAATCGTATCAGTATTTAACAAATTATACCGAGTATTCATTTCAAAGGAAAGGCAACTGAATACTTCAATTAAGAAAAAGCCATTTAATACCTGAGCCAGAAGAGCAAATTATATCATCTATGGTGTACCACACTGGTTAGCAAACTCTAAGACACCCCACAAAAGTCACACTCGCCTCCGAGATGTCTCAACTGAGTTCAAATTTCGACCCAACTATAAATAGTCATCCCAGTATTTCGCAGGCAGAGCAATTCATTGTGTTTGCCGTCCTTCGGATGGACATTAAACTGGATGTCCCATCTGCCAGCATTTGTTGGTGGACGTTAAAGATCCCACGATGTCCTTTGCGAAGAGAAGGTAAGGCCAAAAAAAAAAATAAATGTTGCATTGGCGTAACCTGCCCGACCCTAAAAATTCCGCCGACCCTACGTTTTTTTTTTTTGTTTTTTTGCTATCGAAAAATTTTGCCGACCCTATTTTATTGCTATTTTTGTTGTTTTGCTATCGTTTTCAAGTATCTTGTTGATTGCGATCACAAAAACCCGGAAATGTTTCGGACAGAACCCGCCGACAAAAAGGGTGGTACTCGAGCCGGGGGAGATTTTGGGAGGGATTTATTAGGAAAAAAAAAAAAAAAAAAAAGATCCCGACCGACCTACCCTATTTTTCAGTGACCCGTTACGCCAATGCAACATTTTTTTTTTTGGCCTAAGCTATCGCTGACATGCTGAACAAATTCCAAATTCCTGCTCAAGCCAACAGGGGGCAGTGCATCAGCAGCACAACTCCATCCCCAGCAAATGATGCTACACTCAGTCATGTGCTGCATATGAAAGAAGACTACAAACCTCACCCTCATCTATGACATTAATAGCAAATTAAATGGCAAGCCAGAGTAGTTTTGGGTGACACTCAATTGTCTATTAAGCTGCAGATGCAGTCGTCTTCGTTCATATGCAGCACAAGGCTGCAGGGTAGCATCATCGGCTGAGGGCACGGCTGTGCCAGTAATGCAGTGCCCTTTGCTGGTTAGGACAGGAATTTGTAATTTGGCCATGGTGCCGCTGATAGCTTGCACACTTTTCGTAATATAAAGGACACCATAGGATTAAGGTCCACCGAATACTGGCAGACGGGACTCCCGTTTAACGTTCATCCGAGGGAGAGCACATGCATTGATGAATCACCCTGCCCGTGAGACACCATGAGTGGATTCAAAACCAGGCGAGACAGCTTAGAGGTGAGTGTGCGTACCTCAAGGCCATCCAGTCAGGCCAGATATATCGTTAAATTGCCAGATAAGCTTGCAGTGGGGTTAGCCAGAATGGATGAAGGAGAAATGACATAAGTTGCTTTTCAGCATCAACACAACTTATTTGGAATCACTCACAAAATCAAAATAATTTTTACAAAATTACAAGCAAGTTTGTAAATTGTGAAATACCGATACTTTTGCAGGGCAAGACGTCCAATGACATGCTTGCAAAATATGAAATAAAATTTAAGTAAAGTTAGAGTTAAATGGACATCCAGTCAAATAAACTGTTGATGCAGGATGCTGTACAGCAATGAGATCACGGTCAACAAAGCCTCAATTGGCATGACAAATAACCATTCATGCTCAGCTTTTTTCAACAGGAACAGGGTCACAGTCTCGACCATTACACACGCTCCTCACCCTGACGTATGCACTTCTGTGTTGATGGGCAAAGTACAGCATGTTGTCCAAAGCCAGCATACCAGGAGGTGTCACCATGAAGTCTTGTGCTGGGTTCACATTGTCCTGGGGTGACATTGCAAGAAGTGTATTAATGACCACGAGGCAAAGAGGGAAATCTTGCTCAATTCCATAATTTGCTAAAAGAAGGGTCTTCTGTTAAATACAATGGTCTCAAGCAACTTGCATCTGGTTGATTTGGCCTGTATTTTCACCTCCTAACCAGCTGACCCATTGAGGCTGGAAGAGGGTTGGATTAGATCGGGTTGATGGAACATAAACCCCCAGTTGACTCCCAATGAACCTTGGGTTTCCAGAAAAAAAGTAAGCATTGCGCAACAATCAACCAGAACGAGGTTTTCAGGAATCTTACAACAGTGAACACAGTGTCATACGATGGTACGATTATCTCCGCATTTCACATTTTGTGGCTTTTTATTCTGTTTTTCCTCTCGTAATAGCTGAAATTTGAAAGTGACGAAGGGTGCAATTTGTTGGAGACTCCATCAAAAGAAAAAAGAAGAGTTCATTCATTCACTAAATTGCAGCAAGAATGGTCAAAATTGTGGCCTTGCATCCAACTAGTAAATGAGAGTAAGAAGGCATTGTGGACGGTAAGTACCACTTTTGTTTGGGGCCGATTTAGAACATTACATATTTGAAATCGAAGACCAAAAGTACTTTTCATGTTTACCTATTTTTCATAAATTTCTATGGTAGTCTCATGCAACTTTTTTGTTTTGCTCATAAATTATTATATTACTATAATTCTTGTTTTAATTATTTTCGGTGTGCAAGTCGAGCTTTGCAGTGGTGGAACGAGGCAAGAGCGATGTAGAAAGGCACCTCGATCGCATCTGAAAATGCAAAACCCATCCGCTTTGTATTTAGATTTCTTCTTCTTCCGTATGCTAAGTGGTACCTTTGACCTTTTGACCAAATTATTAATTTGTCTTCTCCATATTCTCATTATAAAGCTTTGTTAAAAAATTTATGACAAAAGTTCAAATGGTAAAAATGTTATGGCCCAGACAGACAGACAAAGACAGACAGAAAGACAGACAGAAAGAGACAGTGATTGCAAAACTCAAGTCTCCCACTCTGTGGAGGAAAGGCTGATGAACATTTAAAGCTGCCAAAGGACTGTCAAACAGTCAGTCCATTACTTCCTTCTTTGCTGTAGAGACCTTTAAGGACTAACTGAATCATGGTCAGGTGCTATTCACAGGTTACATATTAGAACACACATTGCATTTGAAGCAATGACTCATGCATGGCCCTTATTCAGGAACGTTTCCCAACAGTACTACCGCAAAGAAATATGGAAGTCCTGTCACAAATATGACTACAATAGTAAATTACACAATGGCACCAGAAATGCTGGGTCCTGTGGTTGGATTGGGTGGACCCTCACTTACAATCAACAAACTTGGGATCCATGTAAACACTCACCCCATCACTTGGAGTTTGGTAAGCCTATTCTCCATGAATTGCCTTGTATATTGTGCATAAATAACGAATTACAAAAGTTCACACACACAAAATTGTTCAGTCCTACCCTCTAATAATCAATAGAAATGGCTGACCACAACAGGAAGTTTTATGAACTTTTTTTTTTTGTTCGAATGATGGCTGAACACAAACGTTATAAAACTACAATGACACTCAGTAGAGAGCATACTTCCACCAGGGGTGAACGATTTACATTTTGTATCCCACTTATAGGCTGGACCTGGATCCGGACCTTAACCAAAATCTAATCGACTTGTTCTTGTCACCTCACAAACTCATCCACCAAGTTTTCTCACAACTTATCCACAACTTTTTGAAATATCATGCTATATATCGTTTTTGGCTCATCTCTCAATTGTGATGAATCACTTGAAAAAAAAAATTAAGTTGATGTATCCGGATTTTCACCAAAATTTAAACAGTTAGTCATTGTCACACATCCAACCTGTCCACAAAATTTAGTCCCAATCCACCCACAACTTTTTGAGATATCCTGCTCACAGACAGACAGAGTGGTGAAAACAACCTCCGCCCATCTTTGGTGGTGGAGGTAATAAAGTGACGCATTAAGAGATTTGTACAAAGTGAAAACAGGCCTTTTTTTTGCAGGACTGTGTAAAAAAAATATATATATATTTTAATGATCGTTTTTTCATCTGATCTACAAGTCCTGTGCAGCATTTCCAGGGTGAACAAAAACCATCACTTAAAACGGTATTGCATTATTCAAGTACTTCGAGCACATAAACAACAAACGATCAGAGCAGGATCAAATCTGCCCGTGGGCAAGTTGTGCACGTTGGTGTTTTATTCAGTCATAAAAACGACTTCAAGTGCGATTTTTATTGAATTTGCTTATTGGATTTGGGTGGCCACGCTTTATAAGCATGAGCCCATCTCATCTCAAACATCTCAATCACCCCAATCGCATCTCAACACCCCGAGCGGCTTGGAAAAGGCATCAGAGAATAAATCACAAGGCGTGGACTGGCATCCTTCGTTGGGCAGCAGAGTGCACAGCATTCATCACTCCGAACATGTCCAGATCACCTTTCAAGCCAATGCTATGATGCTTGCGATTTTGCAGCATTCCAGTATAAACTCACCTGAAATCCGAGTTTTTTATAATCTTTTGCATAAACCGATTTGTGCCGGTCCTGCAGCTCCATGTTGTCAAAAGCAATGTTTCGCAGATCAAAAAGAGCATCACGTTGGCTCTGATACAGGGTGGAGGAGGAGACAAAAGATAAAAATATAATGGGACAATATGGGCAAAAGTGATGGTGATGATGATACAATAAGCTGTTGCAAATACATTTCTGGTCAATGTACTTGGAACAACATCACTTGGATGGTCTTGAGGGGTCCTCCTGACAGTGAGTAAATGTAGCGACACAATGATCATTACAAATTTGTTGCATCCAAAAGTGCTCAACGTTTAATGAGAAATGTTTCACAATGAGACAAAATTATTTACTTCTTTAGTACAGGGAGATCACAAAAAAGGGGGAGTGTTTTGTAATTCCTTTGAAGGCTGGAAAGCAATGATTGTCATATGCGATCTGATGCCGTGCTGTCAAAATAAATCGCATGGAAAAATTGTTCACCACAGTGTTTCAAAAGCAACAGCGCACTGAATGAAGTCCTTATGTTTCATGTGGGTGTTAATCTGTGGACTGTGTTTGTGGAACGAGAGGCTTGGACATGGGCACACAATGGTTCATATACAAGATGATGGTGCTCCCCATTCTTGAATTCCTCCATTAAGCAATTGAAGCGACAGGTTGTTCATTTTTCTCGTTGAAAGAGAGGTGATTAGGAATGGCAGGGTCACCCTCAGTCACCAATTAAAACTGTGCAACTAATTTAAGCATCAAGATTTTACACAAATACACAACAACTCTCAAGGAGTTGAAGGCGACAGTTGTGGAACTGAGTGACTCAGTCGACCTGCATCACCTGTCGGATGGAGGAAGTACATAGGAAAAATTGTAGCCGCGTCAAGGAAGCAGTTTCATAACAAACACATTAATCTCTGAATATTGTTCATAATTGATAAATATAATGGTGGTTTAATGGGTATCAAAACCTTCCCCATCACATTTGTAAAGTTTCATTGTATTGTGGGCTAACTTGAACATAAGATGCATACATGTGAAATAGATTTATTCTTTCCAGTGGGGAAATTGAGGCAGTCCAGCATGCATACAGCTAAAAAAGAAAAATATCACAGCTGTAATGTGGAGCACATAGACAACATCACTGAATGAAAAGTGAAACAAGAAAACTCAAAAAAGTGTTCAGAAACAACATATTTAACATTTGGCTATTTCCATGATGAAAAAATAATAATAATAAACAGCCTGAAGAAAATCAATTTTGATTTGATGCACCGTATTATTTTACAGAGCGTTGGTGCTGCCGAAGCAGTTTCTTGGCAAGAGTTATACTAAGGGGAATAGTGCTGCCAGGGTGCACTGCAGTGCTGCTCAGGCACATCGATCCATCCGAGGCAGAGCCGCAGCAGCAAAATATATATATATATATATATATATATATATATATATATATATATATATATATATATATATATATATATATCAAGATAATAATAAAAATAAATATATAAAAAGACCCACATGAAAATCAATTAATCATTTTCAACCCAACATTTGTCAACATGATTTATGTACCCATTTCTTGGTTGCTATTTATAAGCATTTTTCTCCATTTTTAGATTAAATAATAAAAAAAACACCGTATTCACAAAGTAGTTCCTCATATTCAGAATGTCGCAAATGTCAAAATGATCTACGACTTTCCACGACTTTGTTTGGACAGCTCTAAGTCCCCACAATTACAATCTCTCATTAAACCCTCATTATCCCTCACTTTTAATCTTCCTCCATGCTCCATGAAATCCTTCACTCGTCCGAGGGAAGATGACGGCGTGTGATCATATATTTTTTATTTTTTTTACAGTGTGCGTGCATGCGTGCGTAGGCACACTACCCTTTATACTCTCCATTTAAATTTGGTTTGTGTGATCAGCATGAGCAGGGGTGTGTTCCATCAGCAAGCGGCCTGTTGTCGCTTTTGAAGCCAGTCATTCCATACGAGCCATTTTGCAAGCCGCTCGGCAAGTGGAGCAAATGGCTAAGCGACGAGCTTTGTTATGTTGGCAAAAATGGCCGCCAAAGTCGGATTCAAAATGATACTAAAACCAATGCCATGCTGAGATGCGTAACCCTGTTAGGGACACTCTAAATATTATTGAAACGTGCATTAATTTTTTACTCAGACTTTTCATCCTAATTCTTCAAGATCTACAAACATGCAAAACTCCTCCACCCGGCAACCCCTTCCCCCACCCCCCCCCCCCGTCCCCCACATGCACAGCGGGAGGTCCATAGATAACTTGGCAAGGGGCTCCTCCATTTCTTAATCTTTCTTTGCCTTTTGCTCGTACTCTGAAGCCACTGCTAATACAATAAATTTGTTCAGGGAAGTTGTCACCATAGAAGCGAGTAAAACTGAAAACAATGACTCAGACAGCATTGCTCGAGTACGATAGCATCATTTCCATGATGACTACCATGTTGTTCAGCGGTGCCAAGCACTCCGTTCCGTTGGAGTGCTTGCTTGTGCACTTTGAATCAAGTGTGCCATTTGTGTAAGTGACACGGATAGCAAGCTGCTTGCTAATGGAGCACACCCCAAAAGTGTAACCAGCTATGTCTACAGAGGCATTCATACATCATTTTAAACAATAAGTTGAGAATTTTTTGAGTGGTTTCGTACTTAAAACTTTTTTTATCACAGTACATCTCCAAACAGGCATCATATTTACATGTTTATATTTTCACGAGGTCTTCTGAAACCTAACCTCTCAAATATGTGGTGCCTTACTGCACACGTGTGGGCAATCGGGGGTCTGGTGGAGGGGATCTTAATGAATCCCTTTATTTCCCATTGAAATAAGAGTTCACTCTCCAGGAACGGCTGTGTAGCATCATTTTGCCTTCGATTTTATAATATGTAAATATTCTTGAGCTGCAGTTGATTGGGCGATTTCTGGTACTGGAAACACCGGAAGGTAGTGGGGCAACTTAGCTAAATATAGCATAGCAATTGTGCATTTTGGGAGGAAAGCACCAAATTTGGCACACTAGTAGCCAAACATATTATGAACAGATTTAGATATTGGGCCATCTCAAATTCAGCCGGTGATGGCTGTGGCAGCCATTTTCCACTGCCATCAAAAATTTTGAGATGGCCCAATATCCAAATCTGTTCATAATATGACAGGCTACTAGTGTGCCAAATTTGGTGCTTTCCTCACAAAATGCACAATTGTTATGCTAAGTTGCCCCACTAAGGAGGACGAATGGGTCGGACGGTGGTGGTTGGAATGAAGAGAATTGACTTGGAATCCGGACGTCTCGGACGTCTTTTCTTACACGCTAAATTGGTGACCCCAACATGATCCAAATGGACAGACAAGGAGTTACATGCATGCAACCAGTCGCCGAGAATGCCCAACCAGCCATGCTCCTCCCGGTTGTTCAACCAGCTTCATCGGTGGCAGCGGTTTTGATAAAGCTGCCACCATTCTGGCCAAATTACCCGCAGCTGTGGTTTACTCAAGTCCAAGCCAAATGCAATACCTGGAACCTAACAACCAAGTTGATGTGGTTCAAATACATTGTTAGTTTCTTGTCACCAGAGTATGCGACGGAGGTGAGGATTATTTTAATACAACTTGAACGAACAACCTATGTGCGATTTTGAAGGCTGCGCTCAAATCACATGACCCACTCTGAGCACCACCGCTTTCAATAACTCTTTACAACCGAGGATTTAGGATATCGAAGACCTACACTACTGTGTCATATGCAGCAGCTTCTCGGTGACCGCCATGCCACCTCCGAGCAGTCGCTCCTTCGTGAGCTGTTCTTGCAGCATTTACCACCACAAGTCCACATGATACTTGCAGCTAATGTAGAGCTGCCACGAACTGCCGCTGCAGGTCTGGATGATCATCTGACGCAGTTACACCAACTTTGGCTGATGTGGTACCTCAACCCCAGTCACACACCGACAATCTGAAATGGTGGACCTTAAGAAGCTCGTCCTGGAGCTCCATGCTGTGCAATACCAGTTGTACCCATCTTTGTGTACCCCTTGTTGGAACAGAGAAGCTCCGTATCTCAAGATAACATTCACCTTCACCTTCTGTGAACACTCCAGATCGGTGTTGGTACCATGTGACCTTTGGTGCTAATGCTCGTCAGTGTAGAGCACCATGCTCATACCAGCCACAGGGAAATGACGAGGCCCACAACATATCAACATATAGTGACGAGTTCACCTGAGCCATACGTCAGTCGCCTTTTCTTCCTCATGGATCGTACGAGTGGACTTTGTTTTTTTGTGGCTGCAAGGGCATAGGTGAGCATTGTGCCAACATCTGTCGCTGAACAGAAAAATCGACAGGGATATTCATTACATACCGCTAACAACAGTGCCATTGATACTTTTGGAGAACGTCTCCTCTGGCTCGATTAGGGTTTACGTCACTCATTTTCATGGGTGCTTAATATTGCCAGCACCAGATACTCTGTCCTGGGTGCATATTTTTTTTTGCATCATTTCAATCTCCTCATCGATGTCAAATGTTGCCGTCAATTGGATGCCTCAACACAGCTTAGTGTTCTCGGGGAAGCATCCACCGTTTTGTCGGTGAATATCACGAGTCTTCCATCTATTGCTACGTGCCCTCTTCAGAAAGTACTTCATGACTTTCTATCAATAACGTGACCATCGGCGACAATCCAGTCCATCAAACACCAGATCAGACATCACATTGAGACCACGGGACCATGTTTTCACACATGCTCGCTGACTAGCACCTGAGAAATTATGCATCGCCCACCAGGAGTTTGGCTATATTTTACAACATGGGATCATCAGACCATCGTCTAACAGCTATGCTTCACTGCGACACATGGTAGCCAATAAGACACCTGTGAATTGGCGTCCTTGTAGGGATTACCGGTCCTTAAGCAATGCCACTGTTCCTGACCGTTACCCCATTCCACACATTCAGGATTTTACCGCTACACTCCATGGCACGACAATCTTCTCCAAGGTCAACGTCGTTCGTGCGTACAATCAGATTCCCGTGGATCCAGATAACATCCCGAAGACAGCAGCCACCAAGCCTTTCGGCATGTTCAACTTCCTTCGCATGCCGTTCGGCATACGCAACATTGCAAAAACCTTTCAACCTTTTATCGATCAGGTGCTCCAGGGATTACACTTCTGCTATGTGTATATAGGTCAGTGTCAGTTATGGGAGCAAGCGTCAGAGCAGCACGTCCCTGCGTCCACTTTTGACCGGTACGCCAAGGGCCTGTCTGGCCATCCCCTGGGCAGATGCCTGGCCCACCCTCATATCCTTGAGATGCCAATCAACATGCTGCAACTTCGAGGCACATAGTCGGCCCGTTGGCCTCCTCCACTCATGAGGCACCCTCGCTGAGAGAATCTGGTGAGCAGGATCAGTGTCAAGAAAACAAGCCACATGTCCATACAGCCAGGGCTGAGGCTCACGGACTTCCATGCAATAAATCTCCAAGTCTCTCTCAGCAAATGCTCATTAGACACAAAGTTTGACCAGCGATAGCAAAGGATTCTCCGAAGAGACCTGGTTAGAGAGTTAAGTCTCAGTCCCAGATGATATTCTAATAACCAGCGCAACCACAGAAGAACATCAGTAACACCTACGTCTCCTCTTCATCCGTTTGCATGACTTCAGCATCGTCCTCAATCGCACAAAGTGCATATTCGGCATTCCGGAGTTGAATTTCCTCAGCCACTGTGTTTAACACCGAGGCATCCATCTGCTCGAGGAGAAGGTGCAGATTATTTGGGATTTCCCATTACCTTCATCTCAACACAAACTGCGAGAGTTTTTGGGCCTCGTCAAATTTTATCATCAAATTATCCCAAACACAGCAACAATACTGTAGCCACTGAATGAGTTACTCACAACTGGTACGCACGCTAAAGTGTTCTGATGGTCAGATCTACCCATTTTGGCTCTCACTCTCCTTGCACACATCGCCAACTCAGTTATATCAATCTTGCAATTCACCACCGATATCCAGCACATCAAAGGAATCGCAAACTCGGCAGCCAACGCTCTCTCATGCATTGAGGTATTGGCATTGTCTTCTACCAGCACACTGGCCATCAATTTTAATGCACTTGCAGCAGCACAATAGGAGGACACGGAGCTCCACCGTCGACAATTTGCGCCAGTTCACTTACATTTCACGAGATACCACTCCCAAACACAAACACTACCCTCCTGTGTGATACATCGACGGGACAGTCATGCCCTTTCATTTCTGCGGTATTCCGTCATCCATTCTTCAACACTTTTCACTCGCTCGCACACTGAGGTATTCGAGCAACCCAGCAACTCATCACCAACTGCTCCATCTGGCCATCCATCAATGCCGAGTGTGTCATTGGACCAAGCAATATCTTCAATGTCAACGCTCCAGGATCTAACATCATACAGTCACACCACTCAGTATCTTTTCAATACCAGATAGGCGTTTCGAGAGGGTGGATGTGGATCCAGTCGGTCTTTTGAACTCAAGTTTTCCCTGAAAATGCATGACAACTCCACACACTGGATGGGCATCATACCTATGGTTCTGCTAGGTACACGAGCTGATCTAAAAGACTATCTTGGATGCTCCACTGCAGAGGTAGTGTACGGTGCACCGCTTCGTCTCCCAGGAGGATTCTTCTCAGCGTCCGATGACACCTTGCCAGACACCACAAACTATGAAAACCAACTTCGTATGGCCATGCAGGGCCTCGGGGTCACATCAACACACAAGCCTTCATCACGCCCAGCTGTTATTCCCCTGGAGTTTTCCACGTTCACCCACATATTCATACGGCATGACGCTGTCCGGAAATCCTCGCAGCAACCATATTACGGATCTTACAAAGTTCTACAACGCTCAGAGAAGACCTTCATACTCAATATTAATGAGGGTCGTGAGACAGTCGTCATAGATCAATTAAAGCCAACTTTTCTTGATGCAGTATCAAAGCCAACCCTCCCACAAGAATACCTTTACCATCGTATACCACTCTGGGTGTCATGTACACGTCCCAGCATGATATTAGAGTACATTTTGCTTTTGACAATTTGTCTTTGCTGTGACATATTTATACATGGACAGTCAACACCTTTTATTCTACAACATTATGTATTTTGTTTGTACCTTCCGTTCAATCAACGCAGTAGTGTTGCGAATTTGGAAACTTACTGCACTTAACATACAGGCCCTATAGCTCAGTTATATCGATAAGTAAATGTGGATAGATAGCTCCCTTTTCCCTTGTCTAATGGGAATGAAATGTACGTGCGCTGTGCGTTTTTTTAATAGTTAGGATTTTTACACCCCTGATAACAACACGCCTTCACCTCATTTCCTCACATCGACGCCATTGTATACGTGCGTCCGACCACATACATGCGTGGAATTTCCTCGGCCACCAGAGCTCCGACTCTGCCCCAGAGAGATGGAATGTTCCCCTCAACCAATGAGAGGTGAGACGCCGCAGACATCGACTTTCTCACGAGCCCTCGACCAATGGGAGGCGTGAAACGTCTCAGACACCGACTTTCTCATGAACCCCGGACCAATGGGAGGCGAGACATCTCAGACGGTGATCCTTCCCACGACACCCCCTCCCACAGGAGAAATGGCATACAAGAAATGCCAGGGCCTTGGAAAGGAGGTCAGTGTGAACGTGAGGTCAGTGTGAACGTGAGCATCAGGGGTGAACGTGAGCATCAGGGGTGAACGTCAGCGTCAGGGTTTGGCGATAGGGTTCAAGGTGCCGGAGATCGACTTGTCTGGTCTGGTCGGCTTGGCAGTGATCAGGTTCGAGGTGCCGGAGATCGGCTTGTCTTGGTCGTCGTCGTGGCCTTGGTGGTCATCTGGTTGGTCGTCGTCTTCGTCGTGGCCTTGGTGGTCATTTGGTTGGTTGTCGTCTTCGTCGTCGTGGCATTGGTGGTCGTCTGGTTGGTCATCGTCTTCGGCGTCGTGACCTTGGTGGTCGTCTGGTTGATCGTCGTTTTCATCGTCGTGGAGAGGTGGTTTTTGGTGATCATCTTGGCCATCGTTCTCCTCCTCCTCCTCCGTGGATCGAGTCGACTTGAAGACAGCACGAGGCGGACAGGTCCAAGATAGATCCTGGTCTTCATCTCGCCTGTCCCTCCGAGCTGAAGTCTGCAATAAAGGCTTCAACCACCATTTCTTTTGGGTGTGTGTGCATGTGTGTGTCCGTGGGCCCGTCTGTTAAGTAGTAAACTGTTTAAGTGTTTTTGCTTGTATATACGTGCATTTATTAATATTCGGTTTAATCCTGCTCTTACGTGCTTCCCTCGTTCCCCAATTACTGGTGTATAAATAAACCCCATTCGTTCAATGTTTCAGCTCGTTCGTGTCCTTTCCTCCATTGGTTCAACATGACGAGTGTTTGAGAATTAGTACGGTCGTTCGGCCGGTAAATTGTCATTGGGTCCGGCTCGACTTTGATAATTCTGCTCGGTTACGCCGGATCCGAGTCGGCAATCGCGACTCGATTCGGACAAAGTCGGCTGAGGGTGAATTTCCCTGGTAGTTGGACCACGTGGGTATTGAGGTAAATTGAAATTGGCAATCGACCCTACCCCACGTGGTCGACCTCATTGGCGAACTTCGGTCCGATTGAGGACCCGTCGGCTCCGGACTTATCCGGGGTGACGACTTATACATTCCGGGTGATCTGTTGAGCCGACTCCGCAGCTCCATCTCGCGATCGTGCTCGCGGCCGACGCCCGGCCCCACAACAGTCCGACGGGGCAGTACTGTCGCGGCATCATTTTGCCTTCAATTTTATAATATGCTTGAGCTCTGGTTTAATGGGGGATTTCCGGTACAGGGGTGAGGCTGAAGAAGGATGAGTGGGTCAGACAGTGGCGGTTTCAATAAAGAAAATTGACTTGGAATCTGAACATCTCAGATATCTTTTCTTCCACACTAAATGTCCTTCAGGATTTTTGAGGGATATCTTGTATTTTGATGCCATGTCGATGTATATCTTTTAAAGTTTAGGTGCAATGTTTTAAAAGCAAACTGATATATTATAACCGAACAATTTTAATTCTTCTATTGAAGTCATAGTTTTAAATATTTTAAAAAATATATATGTTCAAGACTGCATAAGATATCCCACAAACCACTGCAGTTTAAAGATGACGGCACTCAGTAATGTCAGGTCAGGCCAGATTAGATGTGACTTGCTACAGGTATCATGTAAACCTGTACTACAATAGTAACAACAACATCATAACAACATCACAACAACAACAACAACAACAACAACAAAATAGTAAAAACAAAAACTTTTCTTCATTTCTTAAAATACATACCGTAGTTTTGTCGAAAAAGAGACTGAATTTATCTGACTTTTTATAAAAAGGGGATCCTTAGTTGTGGGATTAAATATGGTGTATGTTAGTTATGGTATTGCCCAGCATGGTAAAATGGGCGTATTTCATTTCTCACTCATTTTGGGCACTCAAATGGTGCGTGTCGTTATAAAATATGATGTGACGGTAGATTAGATTTGGTGATGACATCATGGCCGACATTTTTTCAGGACTCCGGCACCACACCACTGGTTATACTGGGTGGTTTGTCGTTGCCTTCCCAGCATTGTTTTTCCATGCTCTATCCTTTTAAATGCTGAGCATCAATTAAGGAAGCAGCATGGACCATTTAAACTCTTTGGTACGACACAGCCGGGGTTTGAACCACAGACTTCCCACACTCAGAGTGGACGCTCTAACAATTGAGCCACCAAGTCTGGTCTCAAGGGAGTACTGTGGGGTAAATGCACAACATCTCTCTAAAGAGTGGAACAAAATGATTTTTTTTAATCTGCTCCAAATAAGATTCCTTTTCATTCTTGGCAAGATAAAAATGAATGCGTGACACAATGTAGCTGGATAATGACTCTGGGACCACCAATAATACTGGAGATGATCAGAGTGTTGGGATAGACTAAAAATACATATATATATATATATATATTAAACCCACCCAGGAACATATAATCCGATGCATGTTTGCTTAGTGATTACAAGAGAGACCTGGACCATGGGATTATCCGAAGAAAGCAGATGAGCCTTCTCTATTGGGAACATCCAGTGTGTTTGTTTATAATTAGTTCCTTGCATGAGAGAAAAGGCAAGTGAGAGAAACTAATGAGGAAGAATGTATTAGATACAAGCAATTGCTATGCAGAGAAAAAGGAAAAAAAAGTCACAATTTACCTGGTCATGAGGATCCATCTTAATCAACATTCGCATCTCCAGGAGGTTGAGGCAAAGCCTCTGCAACACGTGCAACTGGTGGGCCATGTCTGTGTGAATCCTACGACCATTGTGAATCACATGCTGCAAGAAGCAATCAGACGTTTTAATGGTAGTGTCAACGCTCAGCAATGAAGCAACCCCTCAAGATGATGATGCATGCATGCATAACTATCTCGGTTAGGTGAACACCTAACAATGAGAACAGGTGGATGAAAATGTTGCAGTCAAGCATTTACCTTCAAAGCAGATTTTTTTTTTAAACAACAACAAAGCAATCTGAGAAATTCAATCCCATAAAAGCCAAAATTAGTTGCACAAACCATAAATTCAAACCATGAGCAGTATTTCTCCAAATGATGAACTTCCAATTTGTTACTCATCTTGGCTCATTGCCACCTCATTTTATATGCATCATGCTTGAATGTGGGATGGTCAGGAGCACAACTTGAGAGGCAGCACGTGGGTCCTTCTTCTGCCTAAGTTCATATTTATATTTGATTCTGCGATATAAACTGTTATTGTGGGAATCACGAAGAGAGGATTAAAAAAGATGACCAATGACCATCTGTAATCGATTCGTAATGTCTCAATGAGCTGCTTGAAGTAAGTAACTACCAAATACGTCATAGTTTTGACATCAGAAAGCTCTGGCACTCCTGTAGGTTTGATGAAACTGCATAGTTGTCGAAGACAGCATGGTTTTGACCTCCACAAAGTTCCGTAACTCTCTCGAAAAGGTTTGTTCATGACAAGTACTGAATTTAAGCAAGGGCTGAGCAGAGAAATACAGACAAAACACACAGAAAAGCAGACAGGAGAAGTGGAGAAGCCATGAAGAAAGGACTAAGCAAATAAATAATGCCACGAGGAGCCTATGTGAAATCACCACAAGACACAATCTTTTAAATATCCTGGAATATTGTGGTTCGCTGAAGTTTGGATACAATTCCAGGAGATTGTGTTTAACATTCTCATACAAGCAAAGAAGACGTGGCATCACTGCATTCTTCCTGTGTAGAGCCAACCAGGAGTTTGTGAGCAAACTGCTCACATACCCGAGTGAATTACAATTTCCCCCAAGTGGCGCGGCTGCAGTAGAGAGGGCAATTGGAACACAGCTGTAATTGCCCTCCAAAGTCAGCTGCAGACTGGGCATCCTCCATTGTTCCAAGTCATTGATTGGAAAAATTAGACCGAATCACAACCTCCAAGCCTTTGTCCGCAGCTCAATGGAGTACTGCGATCTTGCATCAAATCTGTCTCTCCTGGAGTTTATGAAATCAAAAGCTCTCAAAACCATCAGCATCTCCCATGATGAGGCTGAAACACAAGGCCCATTGCCCTCACATCACAGATAGGTGGTGGCCAATCCTTTTTACTGCCTCTCCTTTGGCAACCTCTCTCTGTTCATTCAGTTCTCCGAAGCTCCCCGGCTCCTCCCAGACACACACCTTCTTCTTGTAACCCATCCAGGTTCATCTCTAAAAAAAAAAAAAATCAAAAAAAATCAAGGTGTATTTTCCCCAACTTCTACCCATTTGTTCCTCTGTTCAAACACAGTCTTTTCTTCAGGGCTTCAAAGCAAGTAGAGTACCACCATCTCATGTTGGTGTCCCCCATCCATACTCATGGTTTTTTCTACCTCCATTTACCACATCTAATCCAACCCTCTTACTTGCAGATTACTTTTTTTTCTTCCCCTGCTCTCCACTATGTGCATTTCGCTAACTTGCTGTGTTCAGCTGTGGCCCCACTGTCAGTATGCTGCATAATTACACTTTGTTCCCTCACTCTTTCATAAGCCTGTCTTATGTGTACTAAAGAAAAGCTTCCAAGTGATAAAATGATGCACACAGAATTGAAATGCTCAACAATGAAAATAGCTCTTATATGCTCAACAATGTTGGCACTTTTAGGAGCCTCGACATTGTATATTATTTTTAAAAAAGAAAAAGGGAATCATAAATATTGTTCATAGATGTTAAGGTTTGCTTTTTTTTTTTTAAACAAATAATCACTGCATGCAATGAAAGTTATTTAGACTTAAATATATATATATATATATATATATATATATATATATATATATATATATATATATATATATATATGTAATAATGACCATTTTTACAGCCATTTTTCCCTGCTGTGCAGGGGTTGGCTTTTTCTTGAGGCAATGTTTTATGGCCGGATGCCCTTCCTGACGCCAACCCTGGTCGCCTCTTACGACACACAGGGATATGGTACACCTATTCTAACCGGGGCATACACCGGGACCAGTACACTGGTACTCATTTCGCCGACCTC
>NC_140967.1:71720144-71777644 GCF_056783735.1 Eptatretus burgeri
TGGACGGATTCAGATGAAACTTGGTGGACACGTTGGGTGTGGGTGGCAAGGACGAAATGATTATATTTTGGTGAAGATCCTGATCTGGATACGAGAATTTTTTAAGTGATTCTTCAACATTGAGAAATGGTAGTTCATGGGCTGGAATAGACGTCGGTACAACCTGGGGATAAAACTTAAACTTAAATGGTGCCAAATTATTTGTACCACCCCGAGAGGTAAGAAAATGTGTGATAACCTTTTCAAGAAAAAAAAATCCTTTTTACATCCCATTACATGCCCACTCCCTATGACACAGATGGTATGGAATGTTTTTTTTTATTTGTTTGTTTGTTTGTATACCTTGTCAAGGCTCGTATGAGAGCTAACACACAACGCACAGCAAGGGGGGGCATGAGACAAGAGGAGAGGGAAGGACAAAACAGTGGGGAAGAGAGACATTAGATCTGTGGAAGGGAGACGGAAGGGGCGCAGAACATGGGGTGTACAAGATGGACATTACAGGGACTTTCAGGAAGGAAAGCAGGGAATTTGAAAGAGGTGGGTTTGCGGTGGATTAATAGGGGTAGAAAAGATCGAGGATTTGGATGGGGGATGATAAGAGGTGGTGGTGAACAGCTGTTTTGAAGGCCTGGAGGGAAGAATGTGAATGAACAGAGTGAGGGAGTTTATTCCAAAGGCGGGGAAAAAGAGGAATGAAAGAGTGAAGGTGAGCAGTGATTCGTGATTTTGGTAGTTTTACCAGAAGGGGGTTGTAGGCGGACCTTGAGCGCCCTGCGGAAATATGGTGGGGACAAATCGCAGACACAGCAAGTGGGGGCGAAACCGGAGAGGATACAGTAGCAGACAGAGAGACCACCGACCTGCCTGTGGTGAGAAAGTGAGAGGCCCAAAGACTCAGCCACATCACAGGAGATGCCAATGATCTGAAATGCCTTGGTTTCCATAGTGTGAAGCCGAGAAAGGTGGGAGGCAGGAGCACCAGCCCAGAGGGGAGAGCATTACTCCATCAGGCAGCAGATGAAAGCTTTGTATGTGTTCAGGAGCTCAGGTGGGCCGAGGAGGACTTTGCATGACTGGCTTTGGAGGCCAGGTTGGAAATGTGGCTTTCCCAGGAAAGATCATGCCAGATAGTGAAATTCAAAAGCTTGAAAGAAAGGACTTCTTCCAGAAGATTGTTCAGAAAGTGGATGGGGGGGGGAGGGTTGCCAAACCATCTTTTCGGAGAGACATCGTGAGTGTGAGATTTGTCCGGATTGAAAGACATGTTCCACGTGTTGGACCAGTTTGTGATTTTATCCAGATCTGCAGTGAGCGATGAAACTGCTGCTTGTCGGTCTGATAGATGACAGATGGTACGGCAGAGGGTGGAGTCATCAGCAAAGAGATAAAGTGGATTTTCCAGAGTCGGAGATATCATTGATGAAAACCAGAAAAAGAACAGGGCCCAGAACGCTCCCTTGAGGAACTCCAGCCTGGACAGGAAGAGGCGATGAAAGAACTCCATTTAGGGCCACACATTGACTGTGACAGGAGAGGAAGTCTGCGAGCCATGAGTGAAGATGGCCTTGGATACCATAGGAAGAGAGTTTGGTGAGCAGGGCAGGTTGCCAGACCATATCAAAAGCACGCGATAAGTCTTGGGATATGGCTCTGATTTCATGTCCGGCATTGAGGACCTCCATCCATTGTTGGGAGAGCAGAAGCAGCATATATAGGGTAGAGTGACCAAGTCTGAAACCAAATTAATGATTGGAAATCAAGCCATTGGAGAAGAGGAAGGATTTAATGTCTGGTCCTTGAAAAGGAAGAAAAGACTACAAAATAAATGTAGCATGATCCAGAGTATTTTTTAAATTAAACTAGGCATAATACTGTACATATATATATATATATATATATATATATATATATATGAAACACACACACACACACACACACACACACACACACACACACACACACACACACACACACACACACACACACACACACACACACACACACACACACCAGATTAGAGAATTCGATGATAACCGATTAAAAAAATTCAGTCAATACAGATTCCAATGCCAGTTTATAAAGTGGTAAATAATGACGTGATAGTGCACTGAAGTGGACTCCGTGCTGTATTGGTGCCTGCCATGTCCACGATTGACAGATTGACGTTATTGAGTGATTGTTAATCGATAAATTTTAAATCCCTTTACGAATTGATTGTTGTATCCTACGGCACAGCATCCTGTCATTTTAAAACGAATGATGAGCTATCATGTGCTCATTCAATGAGCTATAGACGGATATAAAATGAAGCCTTTCATACTTGTCCGGTCGTGTGAAAAGCAAGTGTTATACAAAATACTGTACAGGGTGGGAGCCCTGCGTTGCAAAGGGATTCCGTTCCGACCGGTCGCTCATTCATTAAGTAAATCAATCGGCCATTGACTCAGCGTTATAAATGGTCGTATCAGCGCACGAGTGGGGAATACTCACCTGGTAATTTTACAAGCTCTTTGGGAGACGAACCATTAACTTGTTATCCACAAGATCACATCATTCCAAATCAGGAAAAATCCACTTTTAAGAGTTTTAATATTTAAAGTCCACAAAGGCCAGATTCGTTTTGAGAAAGATAAGTTTCTCTGCCTTGTCAGATGAAAGACAGTTCCTTTTGTCATCATATGCTGCACAAGCAGTACTGAACAATCCAGAATAGTCAAGCATCCCAGAATACTGACAGTCTGCTTTTGAAATGTGAAAAAAGTTAATTTAACTGATGCTTTTTGATGCACTCGGTACGCCTGGAACATTTGATGTCATTACGTACTCAGCTAGGAAGGACACACAGTAGGCTTTAACTTTTAACCTCAGCAGCGTACGAACGATCACGTTTTTCTTTGTCCTCGCGGCTCTTTTTGAAACAATCGATTATTTTGTACGTGTCAAAGCAAAAATAAATTTGACAACACCCGATTTCCGAGACGTTCGCTGTGTTAACACGTTTTCCAAATCACCGAGCCAAATGCATTTTGACCCGTCACACGACGATTGCCAGCTGTTTATAATGAATAGCGTTTATGCACATCTTGAAACATCTATAATGCAACGTTGGTTTTTTGTTTTTTTGAAATTGCCATAAACAAGGGTGAAAGCTACTTGAGGTTTTTGGGTTGTTCACAGTACAGCACTGTAATCGGTAATCAGCACTCACACTGACTCAAATCGGCCGATGACGATTTACCGAAAAATTCCCAATTCCGGTATCGGCCCTGCACTAATATATGTATACTAGCGATACCCGTGCACATGCACGGGATAGCAGTACAACATAGCTGGTAGCAGACGACAAACCGTACACGGGGAATGACAAAAATACGCATTGTGCAAAAATGCAAGTGGTAATATGGAACGCCAAGACTTCCCAAACATTGTCGGCATGTCCGCTGAGTGCCACAGCAATTTCATAGGGACCGTGTGACGGCGAGCCAAGTTTTTAGTGTGCAAACTTGGTATTATAATAGATATAAATTTAGATTACAAGTTTCATTATTTTTCACGTTAGCGGTTGTTTAACCACCAGACAGCATTGATCTACATGTGTATTATTAGTTACAAGGAGCAGCTGATACCGTTGAATAATTCTTGGCAGCAAAGGCAGGTGGATGACTTTTTTGTGTCACGGCTGCAATACATTCCCATCATGATAATATAGTTAAATGATGTAATGATGCTAGGGGGAGAAGCCATGTATTTAATTTGCTTGTTACGGATGTATGCAAACCTGCTTTCAGATCCCACCCTTCTTTTACTTTAATAATTGATTTTCCTCAAATTGGAATTATCTAATTTGAGGACGTTTTGCAGGTGAATTAATGAAAATAGACACTGGTGAGACAAGCAACACCTTGCCATCAAATTGCCTCATCCATTGCTGCGACCAGGAAGCAGACTCAAAGCCGGTATCCCCTCGAAGTTTCAACTCATGGAGCACTTCGCTGAATGCAACCCAAGTAAGAAAATATGCTCCGATGTTGGACCGGGCAAAGGACAATTACCCGATGGAGAAATCCCACCGGTTTAGTTTAATCCAAAACGATGCAATATCTTCCTGATGAAGAGACTTCTTAATGCTATCAGCACAAGACAGGGAAAGACAGATGAGTGAAAATAATGCCAGTTCTCAGAAATTATCCAGGCAAGGATCAAGCTTGACATCTAGAGTTTATGAGGCAGAATACATCTCTTGTCAGAAAGCCAAACAAGTTTCTTTGTGGACAGAAAACGAGAAAATCCCTTGTACAGTGCCAAGAGCTGCAAGCAGAAACGAGCATCAGAAATGCAGCTGTGAAGAAAATGGATGGTAGATTGGTTACTATTGTCAGCAGAGACCTCGTAGCAGCAGAAGGGCACGATCGTAGGTTGTGCTACAGATCATACACAAGGAAATAAAAGGCTGCCAGGAGTGCGACATGTGATGAAGACCACAATGATGAAGCTCAGTATAAGAAGGCTCGAAGTCACTCACAATGAGGTGCTCCTGTTTATCAGGAATAAGCTTTTCACCAACCCACAGGTGATAGCGATGGCCGATCTCGCATTTAAACTGGTTACATTGATGAAATATCTTGGCATTGAACAGGTGAAGGATTCCTTGAAGAAGCACCTCCACCAAAGGCGAGAGAAAGCGAGTTTGGTGAAGCCCGAGACATCTTCACCAATGAGAAGAAGAAACTTATTTTCTATCCTAACACCTTGTCAATAGCTGAACCTGCCAAAGCCTACCAGACCCTGAAATCTCTCACTGCAGAAGACATTATAGCAAAGGCAGCCCTTCAAGTGAGAACAGACATCATAAAGCAAGATTTCCCACAAGCCTGGCCACCACTGGAAGTGGAAGCAGAGGAGAGTGGACCCATCATCCCAGGGTCTATCACCCTTTTTCTATGATATTTGCTGACCGTTACCAGGGACAATGGTCACGCATCGCAAAGAGTTCAATGCCTTGTAAGTTCATTTGGTCACAACTTGATATATGCTATCACTCATAGAAAGACAAAGCCACCCAAACGCATAAATCTGCCATTTGCAGTCAAGTCGCTGAGGAAATATAGAGCTCGTACAGACCCTCAACCGACTTGGTCACAGTATATCCAACTCCCACCATCCTACTCCCCGATGGAAGAGACAGACACAGCCCTGTGTCTGCAGAAACTCTCAGTGTCAAAAGATGATGTTGCCCTTCCAGTAAAAATTCATCCTGGATTTTTGACTATTCTAGCCTGGGACAACATTGACCGACTTGAGGAGACCAGCAGTGGTGAGGCGACGTACTCCAGAGTCAACAGAATTGCTATCCAATCCAAGGCAGTTGACGTGCAGCCAGCTAAAACCTTGCCTCCTGTTGACAAGAAAAAGAAGAGAAGGATCAGTACTTCACCACTGATACTGCCCACATACAATGTTGGGCAAAGAGAGGGGCCACCACAAAATGAAGGCATAGAGATTGACTCTGCCATTGTCCTGCCTATGAGATTGGGGTTATAGCCCGCATACGAGAGGAAGAAGACCAATCAATCAGCAGCTGGACTTGGCTTAAATATCCTGACTCGAGGTGATGTTACAGTCCTTCAGGACAACATTGCCTATCTAACCACCATCACTGCTCCTGCAACACGAATGTTGACCGTCAACAAAGTGCTGAATCACTCACTCACTGTAATGTAATGTTTAGAGTTGTCCAAGATCGTATGCGTCCTTTTCCAGGCACTGTCCGTCGAGGCAACCAGGATAACATGGAAACATTCTCAGAAATGAATCTCATAGGGGTGGGTACATTAAACATCTGATTATAACGACTACTCTACATCTCAGCAATGGTGATCATACCAAAATATGTGCCAAAGCTGTAGCCTGATTTGAAAGAAAATCAGTTGAATTTTGCGCAACCTTCAGAAAGTATTCACACCCCTTGAGTTTGATCACATTTTGCTGTTACAGCCTGAATTTAAAATGGATTCAATTTTATTTTATTTTGGTGGCAATCGACACAAAATACCCCATAATGGCAAAGTGAAAACATGTCTTTGGAAATGTTTACAAATTAATTAAAAATTAAAGCTGAAATGTCTTCCGTCAATAAGTATTCAACCCCCTGAGTGAATACTTTGGAGAAGCACCTTTGGCAGTGATTACAGCTTCGAGTCTTCATGGGTATGTCTGCATCAGCTTTGCACATCTGGATTTAGGGACTTTTCTCCCATTCTTCCTTGCAGATTTGCTCAAGCTCTGTCAATCAAGTTGGCTGGGGAGAGTCAGTGAACAGTAATCTTCAAGTCTTTCCACAGATTCTCAATAGGATTCAAGTCTTGGCTTTGGCTAGGCCACTCAAGGGCTTTCACATTATTGGTCTGAAGCCTTTTACTTTGACTGTAAAGCCAGTGTTGCTTTGACTGTATGCTTGGGGTCATTGTCCTGTGGGAATGAAATCTTTGTCTGAGTCCAAGGTCTTTTGCACTCTGAAGTAGGTTCTCCTCAAGGAATTTCATGTATTTGGCTACTTTCATTGTTCCTTCTCTCCTTACAAGTCTCCCAGTCCATGCTAATGAAAAGCATTCCTCCAGCATGATGCTGCAACCACCATGCTTCACAGCAGGGATAGTGTTAGATGGGTGATGAGCTGTGCTCAGTTTCCACCAGATGTAGCGCTTTTAATTCAGACCAAAGAGTTCAATTTTCGGCTCATCAGACCATACAATCTTTTGCCTCATGCTCTGAGTTTCACGTGCCTTTTTGCAAATTCCAGTCAAATGGTCATGTGCCTTTTTCTCAGGAGTGGCTTCCGTCTGGCCACTCTCCCATAAAGCCAAGGTTTGTGAAGTGCTGCAGAGACTGTTGGCCTTCTAGCAGGTTCTCCGAACTCAGCCAAGGAACTCTGTAGTTCTGTCAAAGTGGTCATTGGGTTCTTGGTTACCTCCCTGACAAAGGCCCTTTTCTGGCCCAGTTGGATTGAACGGCCAGCTCTAGGAAGGGTCTGGGTAGTTCCAGATTCCTTCCATTTCTTAATGGTGGAGTTCACTGTGCTCTTGGGAACTTTCAACACTCTAGAAATTGTTTTATACCCTTCTCCAGATCGATGCCTCTTCACAATTCTATCTGAGTTCTACGGACAGTTCCTTGGACTTCATGATAGAGGTTCTGCTCTGACATGCACAGTCAACTGTCGGACCTTATATAGAATGGTGTGTTTCTTTCTAAATCATGTCCAATCAATTGAATTGGCTGCAGATGGGCTCCATTCAAGTTGTAGAGACATTTCAAGGATGATCAGAGGAAATTGGAAGCACCTGAGTTCAATTTGGAGTGTCGTTGCAAAGGGGTTGAATACTTATTGATGCAAAACATTTCAGCTTTTCATTTTTAACTAATTTATAAAAAAATTCGAAAAACATTTTCACTTTGTTATTGTGGCATATTTTGTGTAGATCGGTGACAAAAACAAAATCTCAATTTAATCCATTTTAAATTCAGGAGGTAACACAACAAAATATGACAAAAGTCGAGGAGTGTGAATACTTTCTGAAGGCACTGTATCGTTTTGGCCCCATCTCTCAAAGGTGAAGAACCACTTTAAAAATATATATAGTATCGGGATCCAGATCCGGGTCTTCACCAAAATCTAATCAATACGCCATGATCACACACCGAACTTGTCCACCAAGTTTTGTCCGAATCCATCAATAACTTTTTGAGAAATCCTGCTCACAGACAGACATACAGGGGTGAAAACAACCTCCGTCTGTCCGGTGGTGGAGGTAACGAGATTTTTTTTAAAAATAAAAATTTCCACGATATCTCAAAAAGTAATGGACATATTCGGACAAAACTTGGTGGATAGGTTAGGGGTATGACAAGGACGAATTGATTAGATTTTGATGAAGATCTGGATCCAGATCCAACCTATCAGTGGGATACAAAACCTTAAATGTTCATCCTGGCAGAGGTATGCACTTTCCAGAGTGCCGTTCTAGTTTAATATCAATTTGATCTCATTGTCACTTTCACAAGTGGATTGAACATCATTTCTGGAGTGCAAGTACCTTGAGCAGTCACACTGTTCAAGTGATTCACAGTCAGCACCCAGAAAGATGAACTAATAAGTAATATGCAAAAAAGTAATAATACTTGTTATACTATTATTATTGTATTGGACATTACGTTTTGGAGCCTGTGCTTCAGAGAACATCAAAGGAAAGTGAATTATTAAAGTCATTTAGGAAAGATCATGTCTCATGAAAGACGATCTTCAAGACTGCAACTAAAATATGAGAATAAACCTAGCCATTAAAAATATTTTTAAAACATCAATAGGACGATGATGGATGATGACATAGTTGTACAAAACGATGATCCTAACTCTAACCCTGACAGCAATAAAAGTAATAATTAGTACTGATATTATTAGTATCAGACTTGCTTTTTTGAAAATACAGAAGTCTTAGGCTGATGGAAGAGCTGAACAACAAAGGAGAGTCAACAGCCTGTCGTAGGGCAAAGGGGAAAGAGGAACATAAATGGATGCACCAAAACAAGAAGAGAGAAGTTGCAGATAAAAAGGGAGGGTGAGGGAAGAGGGAGAGGGTTACTAGTAGAAGCAGCAGATAAAGATATTTACAAGGGTGTTTCGAATTTAAACCTGGACTGTTGTTTATAACTAAAACTAACTTGTGATGATCACGATAAACAACACTAATGTTCAAAATGAACTGATGTGACCGAGAGGAACTGTGTGGTCAAAACGAGATAAACTTTCTTGAATTTCAAGTTGTTGATTGAAGTGGCCTGTCTTGCAGCATGTGATTCATTCTGCATTGTCATCAATATCAAAATGATTTAAATCAGTCAAATATGGGCACCCTTGAGAGGCAATAGTCAACTTTCTGGTACACTGTGCTTGACTATGCCTCAACTTTTGCCCATAATCTGTAAATTTGAACAGGCTTGACGTTTCTGTTGACCAGAAGCATCTATTATAACCACCGTCCACCCAAGGTGCCCTTCTAGTTCCATCCTGTTATCACACTTGCCACCATTTTGATTTTAAGAACAAGCATTAAAGCAGAAATTTTAGCATAATGTCCAAAGATGTCCATGATTTAAATAAAAAAAAGTGTTTATAATAATCTCATGACATGTCTTGTTGCAAAACATTACAATGACCTCTGCTTACTGTTGATGTCTTCATTCTGGCCACAAATTATGTCATCACCCACAAGATCCATCTGCTGCTTTTTTTTATTTATTCTTATTCACATCAAGTCAATGAAATACTTGGAAAATTTGGGTCACATTGCCTCTTAAGATAGTGTGAGGCTAAAGGCCATACACAGCGAGGTGGGTGATAAGCTGTGGACGCTCAAGCTCTGAGATTATAATGAGGTAAAGGTGGTTGTTGCACTGCAGCATGCTTTCCAGTAATGACAACGAGTAATGCAGGATCGTAGCATCCATGGATGTCTTGTTCACGTAGCTCACAACCTGCCAAGCCCACACACCACGGGCACTTATGTTTGTTCCTCCTAGCACTTAAGAAAATTCACAATAAAAGAAGAACCACTGACTGAGAAATACTTTTTCTTTTTTTTTGTTTAGAATAAAGCTCAACAATTTCATGATACTCTTTTAAGGGCCCTAAATGAAGAAAGTTCCAACTTGTGTCCAAGTAGCAAGACAGGATCACCTCAAATTGAGAGGGACATGAATCTAGGACACTATCCATTAACAGAGAGGGACAGAGTTGCTATAAATGGCACAACACCCAACATAATTCTCACCTTTTTTACAAATGTACCCTGACAGAAACGCTCCCAGGAGGCATATCCATGGTCCATGAGTTCCACAATGCAGGTCAATGTGAATGCCAGAATCTCCCCCAACCTGGAAAGCATCAATCAAGATGTATCAAAAAGTTGCAAAAAAAAAAAAATACAAAAGTCAGTGCAACAGGGTTCTGAGCATATGATGAGGCTTCAGAGAAAAACATAACAAAGCTCAGATGAAACATGGTAAATTAGAATGGCACTCGGTAGAGCGCATAACTCCGTCAAGCTGATTAATTTACGTATTATATCCCACTTCTTCTTGCGTATGGCAGCTTGGCTGCCGGGTATCTTTCATTTTGTTGTGGCATAACTATGCCGCTGATGCTGTGCCCCGATACCAGTACACTGGTACTCATTTCGCCCACCTCAGAAGGATGACAGGCTGAGTCAACCCCACCTGGTGTTAACTCAGCGGCCAACGGGGCTCAGACTCAGGACTCCAAGATCCCAAGCCAGCCACCCTCACTACTCAGCTAACATCAGGCTTGTGCATCCCACTAATATGCCAGATCTGGACTTGAACCTGAACAAAAATTTTAATCGCCTCGTTCTCATCACCTATCCAACTCATCCACCAAGTTTTGTCTGAATCCGTCCACAACTTTTTTGTGATATGGTGTTATACTGTATATCGTTTTAGCCCAATCACTCAATGGTGAAGAATCACATAAAAAATTTCTCTGAATTAGATCTTCACCAAAATCGAAACAATCCTTCTTTGTTACATACCCACCTGCCCACCAAGTTTCATCTAAATCCATCCACAACTTTTTGAGATATCCTGCTACATGTCGTTTTTTTGCCCCATCTCTCAATGGTGAAAAATTACTTTTAAAATTCTCAGATCCAGATCAGGATTTAGATTTTCACCAAAATCGAACCATTTCATCCTTATCACATCCCCAAGCTCTCCACCAAATTTCGTTCGAATCCCTCGACAACTTTTTGAGATATTTTGTTCATAGACAGGGGTGAAAACATAACCTCCTTCCACCTTCGGTGGCAGATATAATCACATTTAGTCGACGCATCTTACTATTAATTTGCAATTGATCATTGGCTTTGACACCAATACAAACCCTAGACATCAAAAAGCTACATATATCAACCAAATAGTTTCAAATGGAACACCTCACCACCATTAAAGCATTTAGATTGCATCAGATGTGGCAATAAATGCGAATTGTTGCTCTCAGCTTACAGGATCGACGAAAGAAGATTCCGTTTGCATTTTTGCAACTTTCATCCCTACCCCGTTAAAAATACCACGCAGGCACAGGCAACTTGCTAGTAATTCAAATGTAAGATGCGGTAGAGTAGTTAAAAAATATATATATATATATATATATATATATATATATATATATATATATATATATATATATATATATATATCTTTCTAACCACTGACTGACTGGTATTAAAGATTGGTACCTTCCGGGTGACGTAGAAAGCTGAAATTTTGTGCGCCGATGGATATCGAAGCCGATAAACCAGGGAAAAAAAATAATAATAATTACAGAACATCAGAAAACATCCGTAAATGAAAATATAAATAAACAAAAAAACAAATGCGGGTAAGCTACTCGAGACAATGGGGAAGCACGTTCGTTTGCACATATATATATATATATATATATATATATATATATATATATATATATATATATATATATATATATATATATATATATAATTCTTGACAATCAGAAATTAAAAAAAATAACTGAATGAAAATTTCCTTTTAAAATTGGGAAAGAAAGTTTGTTGAAGGATATTTGAAGTGAAAGGTGTGTTCTCAATTAGTTGAGATTTGATGAAGTTTCATTCCTGGAAGCAACAAAAAAAAAACACCAGCAGCGGCAGCAGCGGCAATTTTTTTCCTCAATGAAGAGAATGCAGAAAGCAGGGAATGGAAACTGGAAATTCTAACAGCAGTGCAACATGACAAAATCGTTGAGACGCACTCTTTTCCACCCTCAACGATGAACATCAGAGGTTCCAATCCATGATGATTTAGAAACTCGACAGCAAGCGTCACATCAATGGACAACTTTGCGAGTTGTTTTAGTGCATCTAGTCGTTCATTTGAGCCGGGGCCACGGATCTTCTCCAGGAGTTGCTTTGCTGTTTTTCTCTGAAAGAAATGAAAATGAAGGAGAAATTCAACAGGAGAATCGTTAATTGTTTTAAAGGTCCCATGACACTCAAAATTTTCTGATTATTTATATATTAACTTGACCTTCCGAGTGAAGAAATCACCCATGTTTCTGTTTTTTAAATAAAAAATGGAATAATTAGACCAATATTTCGAACATTTCTGGTGCTTTTCACAACTTGCTATGCCCTACCCCTTTAAAAAGTTGACTTCAGCGAACCGCTGCGTTGACGTCATCTGCAGAAACTGCACAGAGAGGATTGACTCGAGATGTCGCGCGCCGTATAAAGTATGTACAAATGCATTGTGCACATGTGTTTGCTATCTCACCGATAGTCTTAATTCCTGTGATTGTTTCGCAGAAAAGAAATTCTGCTTCTGAGCAGTGTATGCACAACAATCACGAGGCAATTATTTATCCCTTTAGTACCTTGTCGTAGTCGTGTACAAATCCAATACATGTATGCACAATAAAGGGCTATACCATGCACACAAAATATAAAATTTGACTGTTTAACCTTTCCATTAAAAAAAAAATTACAGGGACATACAAGTAAAATACTAAAGATTAATATTGCATCATTACAAGGTGCAAGGAGATAATTTTAAAATCAAAATGTGAAAAACCTGCACCCACATTTTGCAGCTTATTGAATTGTTCGTTGAAACCAGCCTGCTGGGATAGGCACGATTCCACATACATGCAAGCCAGGTGTGGCTGCACTCGACATATGTGGGTTTATTCTAAAGTGAAGGTACTGCTTCCATTGGCTTGATATTCATTAACATTTAGCCAAAATGCTGTAATAAATGAACAGGGAAAAATATGTTGGTACAACTATGAAAGACAAATGTATCTGTCCTATTACACGGCCTCATAGCCTCGGGACTCTTACACATTGACTTATACAAGTTACTTGTCAACTCTATCCGATAAATCCGTCGTCCGTCCGACGAGTCTGATAAATCTGACGTGCTGTAGCTTTCTTTTATTATTCTCTTTTCTTCATCGTTTTCTACTGGAGCTACATGACGACAGTAGGAATAAAATAAATAAAAATGCAACAGAACGTCAGATTTATCGGACTACTCTAGACAAATGTGTCGCAAGGTGTGTTCTGCACACAAGTTTTCATCGTATCCGGACAGCGAGATTGCTTCGTTTTATGCGCGGAGAGATACGGCCAATGACATGCGCCGGCCTTGTTTGTGATTAATTCACCGCGGAGAAACATGTCCGCTGCTCTGCGCAGGTCACGTCACGTCACATCACCAAAATATTTCTGATATCGAGCAGTATGCAAGTCGAATTTACATTATTGAATTACGAATAGGATTTTGTCTAAGCAGTTGTTATTGCCAAGTCTTCCTTCGATGTCCTCCCGATCATAATGAACGCCGGGAATTTCATCGCCAGTTTCCTCTGCTTCTCCTGCTTCGAGCTCGAACTGCTTAGGCCATACTTCATTTCCAGCTGCCTGAACTTCACCTCCCGCGACTACGTTATCCGACAATTCTCCATCTGATTCAGACCAAAATCCTTCATTTCTCTCACACTCACTGTCACGACCAGACAAGTGAAAGTCCATGCCATCCATTATTCAAAACCAAATGTTCGATTTTTTTAAAGCAGAAATGAACGAAGCGATTGAGTCGATCAATCGAATGTGGAAATACACAGAAAGCCAATACAATCATGTAGACCACCAACCCGAGTAATTTACGTGCAGCCTTTGTCATCCTGCAGTTGACGTCATGTGGGTTACACCCCTTTCAGTAGAATTTTAGGGGCGTTCCCGAAGAGGTTTGTTTTTATTTATTTTACATTTTACAGCACGAGTATTGTGAAAAAAAAAATTGTCAGATCTGAAATCACGATTAAAAACTCCTATAGGACATATATAAATGAAATTTCAGTACTTTTGGGTGTCATGGGACCTTTAAAGAGCATATATATATATATATATATTTTTTTTTTTTTTCTGGATTACTTACAGCAGAAAAAGTGAGGTGGAGGATGGCACCATTCTTCAGTTCATGTCGATTCTGGTAGAAAACAAAAGATGAGAAACAATGCACGTTTAATCATCAGCGCTACCCAGCAATGTCAGAATTTTGCCTCAAATAAAGATTAAAATTACATGTCCACATACATCCGATCCGTTTTACAGAGAGTTGGTTCTGCCAAAGTAGATTCTCAGCCTGGTGTTATACTGGGTGGTTGGCCATCCCTCTCCCAAGAGGATTTAGGGCAGGAATTTGGGGTTTGGCCATGGTGCCGGCGATAGCTCGCTTACTCTTCGCGAAGGACACTGTGAGACCCTTAACGTCCACTAACTAATGTCGGCAGGTGGGATGCCAAGTTTAACATCCATCAGAGGGACGGCACACACAAACATTGATGAATCATCCTGCTTGTGAAAAACCAGCCAAGATGACAGTTTATACCTGTATCGGGTTTCAAACCCAGGCTAGATGGTGTGGAGGCGAGTGTGCATACCTCTAGACCATTGTGTCAGCCTTCAGAAATACAGGGTGGTTCAAAAAGTTTGACACAACTTTGACTTCCTGTCATTTCTTTGTTTTTTGACCTATACAGTTTTCCTTTTCAGGGTTTGTTGGTGTTTTCGTGGTATTTGTTCCCTGGGATTTCTAGCTCCGTTGCTCAACTATGCCATTGACTGAAGCAGAAGACAAAAGTGGTGGTTCTGTGGTACGAGACTAAATCATATGTAAACATCCGCCGGAGGTTCTGCCGGGAATACGATCTCAGAACATGTGATGGACCCACAAATTGTGCCATTCAACATATTGTGAAACATTTTGAGCACAAGGGGACAGTGCACAACCAGAGCAAGGGTAACAGTGGAAGGCCAGCATCAGTAACCAAGAGCCAAGCCAACATAGACACCATGCGGGATTCTGCAGTGGACAGTCCCAAGAAGTACCACCGCCAGCACACCAAGGTGCTAGGAATAAAACCAACATCAATCTGGCGTAGCCTCACTAAGGCCTAAGTCACATTTAGTCTACGGCTAAGATACGGCGGCCGTACCTCCCCTGAATTGACAGAAACGTGCGGCGGCCGCAGAGTTTCTGAGGTGGCCTCAGGGTGGCCCTACGCCGTATGGCTATCTTTTACAGGCCGTAGGGGTCGCCGTGGAATTATAGCGCGGAGTTATAACTTTTTTCATTTCTACGTTGGCCGTAGCAATTCGACAAGCCAAGCTGTGACGTAGATGTGTTCCACGTCGACCGTACGTAGGGCGTACGGTGGGCTTGCGTTATTTGTGCGGCTGCCGTAAGCTCTTATCAATGAAAAATGAATTTTGCCAACCCCAAAAAAATTACGGCGGCCGCACTATTTCCACGGTCGCCGTAGGGTAGTCCTAAGGCGTCCCTGTGTTCAACGTACGGTGGCCTAGCGGTCTGTGTGACTACCTGCGGGCAACGCAGGGTCGACACACGGTTCCCCTACGCCCGCCGTGCATCCTATGTACGGCTTCCGTGGCAGTGTGCGTCGACCGTGCGTCCACCATGCGCTACCACTAGAGATCGGAGTACCGTGGTGCCCCTAGAATCCGAACGCCCCATTGTTTGAACAAATTGGAATCCGAACAATTTTTTTCGAGAAAATTTTGGCCTAAAAACCGAATACATTTTCAAAAACCGAACACGACGTGGCATTCATGTTTGTTCACGTGCGTCTCCCCCGCTTGTTCGAGCCGCATCTTCACGCTTTGTTCATTTAGTTCATCGGTGGAAATCCTCGTGAAAGCATCTCTCGTGTGTCGGTCGCTACTTTACCTCGTGTTTTCACCTTGATTTGTGCTGTTTTTTTTTTTTTTTTACTCATCTTGTGTTTTAATTAATAACAAAAAAGCAATCCGAACATGTGATGTGACGGACTGTCAGGCAAGGATTTAATTTCACAGAAAAACCGGTTGTAATTTGGAATATCCATGATTACCTCAGCCCGGTGCGTTTGATGAGTGATTGTGGTTCTGGGGGCATCATGTTTGATGAGCTGCCCTGGGGGCAGCGCTCTCGCAGAGTGCGCGAGCGATCGGAACCCAGGCCGCAGCACGAGCCTGTGTGGACCTTTGGATGTAGTGATTGTACCAGTTTACATACAATGCACCACCACCAAAGGTCATTTACTCATCTTATTTTACCTTAAACATGGGTAATTTCAGTTGAAAGTGTCTTGAAAGTGGGTTTTCTTGGGGTCCAGGAATAGATTAATTCACTCCATTATTTCTTATTGGGAAAAGTTTGGGAATCGAACTTTATGCAATCCGAACAGCCTCCTGGAACGAATTAAATTCGGATTCTGGGGGCACCACTGTACTGGTATATTCTGAACTGTTATATTTTTATTTCAGTAAAAAAAGAACTGGTATATATACCCACTCGTTACCCTCCGTCTGGCCGCACGTTCGCCTTAGGGCCCCCCCTGCGGTCGCCTTGCGGGTACCTTGAGGATACCTTGCGTCTGCCTTGAAAATTATATGGCCGCCACAGAGACGCCCTAAGGTCACCATGTGACATCAAATCAAAGACCGTATGGCACCCCCACGTTTTCGGTCTCCACAATTTCTAAATACGCCGTGCGGCTCCCCGAAAAATAAAAACATATGTGACTTCAACATTGTGTGACTGTGGAAATACTGCGGCCGCCCTATAATTGCTAGTGGCCGTAGATTTTGTAGACCCTACGGCCGCCGTGCCAAATGTGACTTAGGCCTAAGGAACTGAAGCTTTTCTGACACATCATCTCTATTAGGCATAAACTGAGTGAAGATGACATGAGAAGGAGACTTTATATGTGCAATTGGCTCAGTGACAGGATGAAGTTGTACCCAAACTGAATCAACCTGATCTGGTTCAGTGATGAAGCTCACTCCCACTTGAACGGTGCCATCAACAACCACAACAACATTTTCTGGGGGGCAGAACCACCTCAGATCACTGAGAGGTACATGAAAGGGCTGAAGGCCACATGCTTCTGTGCACACAACACCAGATGGGGAACACTTTGGTCTTACTGGTTTGAGAATGATAACAGCAGGACGGTGACGATCAACGCTGAGCGCTACCGGGCCGTGCTCCAGAAGTTATATAATGATCTAGCCCAAAAGGTCACCCCAAACCAGCTCAGCATGAGCTAGTTTATGCAGGATGGTGCACCCTCACATGCAGCTGGTGACACCATCACTTTCCTGTGGCAGCTCTTCAGAAACCTCCTCATTGCCCTGGGTACCGCTCATGACTGGACACCCCATAGCCCAGACTTGAACCCTCTGGAATACTGGTTCTGGGGGGCTGCTAAGGGCTCTGTCTATGCAACCCACCCTGCCACACTGGATGATCTGAAGCAGGAGGTGTCAGACTACCTCCAGGCAATGCCAGATGAGACCTACAGGAAAGTTGGACAGAACTTTGGAGTCAGGATCAATGCCTGTCTGAACCGCAGAGGGGCACACATCGAGAACGTCAATTACAAGGATTTTGTGGAAATGCTAATTTTAGACCTTGGCCTCTCACTAACTCTAGCAGTGACTTACTGCAATAGCAATCAGTTATAGAAAATACCAGGTCATAAACTTTCAAAAAATGTTTCGTTCACGTTCCTGAGGTTTCTGTTTCTTTGTAAATAATCATTTGAAGTTGCATCACTTTTTTTGAAACACCCTGTATATACCTAGACTATAATGAAACACGAGTCACCTCCTATCGGGATGTAAAAAAAAAACAACTCATGTTAGAACAGCTATACAATGAAGGCACAACAAAGTATGTAGCTTAATCAATTCATTGGCACATCTGGAAAAACTTGAATTTCCCAGTTCCAGAAAACTCATGGAAACATGATTCAAAAGCGATCATTGAAAATAAGGAAGTAAAGCTCATGTATGACCTGATGATCTCAGAGTGTGAACATAGAAAACAAAACAGTAACCGGATATAGTACTCGGGTACAAAAAAGAAAATAAGGCATTGCCAAATGAGGTGTCAATACCCAGCGATTTTGCCCTAAACAATGCAAGGAAGAAAATGGCCAAAAATGACCAAATACAGGTAGCAAGATCTCCAAAATGAAGTCAAAAGATCCTGGAAGCTGAATAACACCAAAATTGTAGCAATGATAGTTGGAGCAACGGGAATGAGAAAATGAATCTTACGGAGATCCTAAAAAGCATCGCTGGGAATATTACTACAAACAAACTACGGTTGGAAGCTGTCCTGGACTCGGTGATGATCCTGAAAAGAGCCCTCAGAACGAAACTTTGAGAACAAGAAAACTTCACAACTTTGTCCATGAATCGTGATCTCTTACTGAAATGGAGGTGGATACTTTGAGACCTGGGTGGACTCCGTTTCACCTTCTGAACCCAGCATATGGAGATAACAAACAACCAAACACAAACACTTCCTTTTAATGACTTCAGTCCCAATGCAAGTAATATCCTTTTGAACCACGAATTACTCTCCCTACTTCTCCTCCTATTAATGGCAGACTGTTCCACCCACCTCTTTCATTCATTAATCTGTTACCTTCAAACTGTGTCCTTTTGTTCCATTTTTTTTCAGTAGTACCAAATTTTTTTTTCATTAAAATACAATCTTTCATACTCTTTTCTTGATTTTTGCCCCCAGGTGATCATTTACCCACATGATGCAACACCACTTATATTCACACCTCCTCCAAAAGTGGTGGGAAAATATACGAGTGGCCAACGAATAAGGCATGACATGCTTTGGACTAATGAGGAATGCAACCCTGAGAAAGCATGGATTAGTTGAAACTATTAGATTGCTGAACTTCAAAAACAGCCATATCTTCCAAAATGACTAAAATGTTCCCCAGCCAAAACATGCATGAAATATGGGATCACTTTCCCCCCCCCCCCACCCACCATGTTGCACAGCCAGGAAGATGCACCAGAAACACCATGTCTATATGCGTGGGAGTCAAAATGTTTTTCCCACAAACATGAAGAAATGGTTCTGCGTCAGCAAAATTTGGCACAGATGTTGCTACGTAGTTTCCAGCCAATGCCATGATTCCTTCACACTCGCCTCCCCTCTCACTACCTATGACCTGCTATACATTGTGATGCCTCCCCTACCTGCCCCCCCCCCCCAGAAAAAAAAATCAAAACATCATAGCTGCAAACACTATACCTGCAAATGCAACAGAATAAACAAAAGCATTCGTGTTATTCTTTAGGGGTTTTCTGCTATTGCCTTCAACTACAATAATAAAGGCATCGTAGGCCTCGTTATGTGATGCAGTTTTGGAAAATAACCAAACCAAGAAAATGCACTCTTTGGCTTGTTGCCGAGAACCTTCTGTTAGGACATGTAATGAAAAGATCATTGGATGGCCAGGCCCAGTGATGTATAAACATTGGATATCTGAAGGCATGCAGGCCTCATATCGGCAAGACAATGTGAGCATTGGCTCAGAAGAGTGACAATCAGTTACCACAAAATAAAGTGTTGATCTGGAAATCAAATTATGCATTTCCTGCAATCAACGCGCAAGAATACAGAAAGGAAAAGGAACAAAGAGCCAAAATTAAATAAATAACAGGCAAATTGCTCATTCAATTTTTGTCTCCACTAACCTTTTCTGTAATATAGATCTGTGCACCATCGGTGAACTGCAGAGCATAGCTTTCTGAATCTGACACGTTCCAGCTGAAAGTGAAGGAATAAAGAAAGGCCAGCCATCAGTTAAGGTAACGTGATGCAGATTTCCTACAAACTTCCATTGGCTCAATTCCCTGCAGACCAATAACGCCTACGCTTGAAAGAATGCAGCCTCAATTATTCCTTCCTCTTCCACTATTGCTGTAATCCGCACTCCGCAGGCCGGTCTCACACGTTTACACAAGAAACATTTTGAGGGATCAAAGCCAGGCAAGATTGTGGAGGGGATAAGGTGCGGTGAGGGGGGAGGCAGGGGGCGGGGGGGGGGGAGACAACTATTCGCTAATGACAATCCAAATGCCGGTGGATCCCAAGTAGTCTCACACAACACTGCGAAGACATGTCCGCACATTCCAAAGGTGGTTAAACAGATAAATAAAACCGGATGCAGATTTTGGCCAAAATTTTTGAGCCAAACCACAAAAACCAACGTGTGAAAACTGCTGTTCTGAACACATGAAACTCAATCAACCGCAAATGTTCCTAGCATGATCGTGCAAGACGGTGCTTGACCGTATGGATTGCCGAGCCCTCGGAGTTGAAGTGGAGCAGAGTTTCTCAATCAGGTGCCCAATCAGACATTCGATAAAAACATGAATATCCAAGGATTGTTTTGCACAATGTATTTGAAACATTATATTTTTATTGGAATTTTTTGTTTCGTGAGACTCACCTTTCGCACACTTCCTTGATTATTCTTTCCAAAGGCTTTTTCTGCAAGGAGAATAATTTTTTTTTGTTAAAGCCCTACTTCACAATAATATATAATTGTACATTTTCTCATGCATAATATCACAGCTCAGATCCACACTGCCACCAGGGAAGAATAGCACACAACACAATCTCAGGTTACCAGTTCAAGCCAAATGTAAAGGAACGGTGCTTCCCTTTCATTTACACAGGCAAAGAGGCGAAGATGCTCGATTCACAAAGCGAATGAAGATGTAATACTATGCAGGTCAATAAACAAGATCCCGGATAAGGTGCATGGAACGAGCTGGTCTTATGGTTAGTTGCACAAATGGCCTCAAAGAAATTAACAGCCTCAAGAAATGCAAGTAACGATGAGTAAAGTTGCCTGCACAGACTGTTTAACTGAAAAGACAGATATGACGAGCAATATAAAACCTTCTGGGGGAGACACCATCACAGCTAATACCATGCCTTCCTCATCATGAGACATTTATAGTAACATGGCACCTGTGATAATGTAAAGGAAACAAAATACATAGTCTCAGACAGCAATAAATAAAGAAAGAAAGAAATAACCACCCATCACCCCCATTTCAAAGCAGCAATTTATCATCATTCTTTCACGATGTGGGGTTCTTGATGAAACAAATCACAATGTAATGGACTACTGGCCGATTGAGCAGACAGCACAATAATATAACAAAATTGCTTTGCAAACCTAAAAGCACTGCAGCAATGTACGGTAGTGCCAAATGAGTGAAGGAATTGGTTGAAATGCTGTGATCGAAGGAATGAACAAACCTGATCAAGGTCGATGAGCTGTGCGAAGGCACCAGGGCGCTGAACAGCTACTTTCACAATGTCCGATGGTGGTGGCATGGCCGCGGCTGTTGAACAAAGCTGTTCTTTTAGCCACTCGCTCAGCTAGCAGCCCTCAAGCCTAGGTTCCGGGAAGCAAAACATAGACATTAAAAACAGCACACTTTGCATGGACACTTTGTAGTCGTGAAATGCATACTATAAAATAATAATATAACAGGAATACACGAATGATGTCAACAAGTCCTAATCAAGTGCAACCGAGCTACCCAAGAGCAAATTAACATGTGGATAATAGCACTTAAGAATAAATAAAAAATTAGCTTTGAAGCCAAGAACAAAATGTTTCACCAACAATGACATTACCATCCAAGTTCAATTCCTCAAGTTTGGGAAAAGACCGACAAAATCATAATCCATAAACCAACTTAATTAATGCCAAATAGAATGCAGCAGCTTTCGAGGCAAAAAAAAAAGGAAGCCACACTGATTGTTGAATGTCCAGTATTTAAAGACATTTGATATTTCCTATTATAATAAGTGTTACTATATTTGTCACTCTTAAGTGTTCATGGAAGCCCCCACAAAGAGCTTTTTCCACATTATAACAATATATTTTGTTGTCAGGTCGAATTAAATAAATTTACAACTGGACTCAGACTTTTGTGCACCACTGTATAAATACACCTTTTTCTTCTCTCCAGTATGAACATACGAGAGATTGGGTTGCCAAAATAGCTTAGATTAGAGGGATGCACACTCGTCTTTGAGCTTTCTACCCTGGGTTCAAATATTGACCCAACTATAAACTTTCACCCCGGAGTTTCGCATGCAAGGTGAGGCACCAACATGTGTACCATCAGTCAAGATGTTAAGCAGGCTACTAAGCTGTCATCCAAAGGACATGTCTAACAACACTAATCATTGGACGTCAAAAGAGCCCGAGTCTCTCTCTCTTTGTAGGCAAGTCATCGCCCTCACCTTGATGACATTCCTAATTCCTCCTCCAAGTCAATTCCAGTTGAACGTCAGACCTGGCCAGCTTGTTCATGAAAGACTTTGGCCAAAAACTTTGCCCGACAACCCCAAAACAAGGTGGGGCTAATTGAAGCCATTGTAGCTTCAATTGAAGCCAGTAGTAGTTGTAATTTTTGTTTAAACCTGTGACTAACAACAATTATATCCTCCAACCACATCGCGATAAGTAAACTATAGGTTCACACCCATTGCCTAGCAAACTCCAATTCAGGACTTGCTCTTGATGCAAACTCACCGTTTTTATTAAACAGCCTTTGAAAGAATATTTTTGGGGATACGGTTTGAGCGCTTTCCTCATGTCAATTCTGCAACCCTAGGTTCAACCAACCCTAACCTCACATTCCAGAACATACAACTGCAAAGAGGAAAACTCAGAAAAAGAACAAGTCTGGCATGGAACATTTCCCTCATGGCACCAGCTCCCACTGCCTTTCTACTTGCGATTCAACACTTTGAGCGAGAAGGCGACACAAAACGATTCATTCTTTAAGAGTTTGCCCAAAGCTCTTTGACTTGGAAGGTCAATTTCTTCTTTGACTCAAAGTAGAGGTTCAATGCAATTTTGTAAAAGGTCAACGTTTCTGTGTGGGGTACACAGTCCTTAACTGAGCAGACAAGGTGTCTGCAGATGGCGAATGCCATGGATTGGACAACTGCACTTGTGAGCTTCATTGTGACCATTCCCTCAATCACTACCAGCACACCTGCTGATCTCATCTGTTCATTCCCATTATTTACAACTCTCTGCTGAAATTATTCCCATTTTATGAACTATTACTTCTTCGGTTCACAAATATAAATGGATGAAGTGTGTGTGTGTGTGTGTGTGTGTGTGTGTGTGTGTGTGTGTGTGTGTGTGTGTGTGTGTGTGTGTGTGTGTGTGTGTGTGTGTGTGTGTGTGTGTGTGTGTGTGTGTGTGTACTGGTGTGTTACGTAATTAATGAGACAATTAGAACTGCCACTTTATAACTGCTGACAGTGATGACCGGGTTCCAAGAAGTCCCACTTTGATTGGACACCTGACCCCGATATAAAAACCTTTTAACAAAGGTTTTATTGGACACCTGACCAACACCAGGTTTTTCATTTATTTATTTGAAACAATTTGGTTGCTGACCCACGACATTTTTTTATTATTTTTCAATTGAACTTAGAATGGGATCAAAATAAATTCAGTTCAAATCAAATAGGTACAAGTCCTGTATTGGAGTCATCAGAAGGAACCCAAACAAGAAAAAAAACCAAACATGCAGTCATTAGGAGGAACCTGGATAGGATTCACATTTCAACTGTGACTCCTCAACCCATCCAGGCACAGCCAAGTGAGCCTTATTCAAAAAATAAATAAATAAAATAACCCAGATCAAAAAAATAAATAATTCTGGCTGCCAGACCAGGTGCCTGATCAAGTTGAAATTTAAAACATGTATTCCCCATCACTACTAGATCATAATTGTGACGTTTTCTTTTCATTGTGCATTGCATTGCTTATTCAGTTGTAACTCTGCTCTGTCTCCCTTCCCGATTATTGCCCCCATTATAAATAAACCGCCAATTGTTAAATGTTCCAGTTCGTTGCCCGTGTTTTCTTCCATTGACCCAGCACGGTGCGGGCTTGAGAAATAGTGAGGCCGTCGGTGTCGTAAGTTGTCATTGGGTCCGACGGACTTTGGTAATTCCGCTCAGTTACACCGGACCGAGGTCGCAAGAGCGACCCGGTTCAACAGAGTCCGTTGAGGGTGTGATTTTCCCGGGTAATTTGACGACGGGAGTATTTAAGTATATTGAAATTTGGCTATTAACCCTACCCCACGCCGTCAGAGAATTGGCGAGCACGGTCCTTAAGTGACCCGTGGCCTTTCGGAGTTGTCAGAGAGTCACTACCTAAATTCCGTGTGTTCGGTGGTAGACGGCTCCACTGCTCCACCTGGCGGCCGTTCATCGCCACCGATCCCTGGCCCACAACAATATGACGTCATTAAAAAAATTTAAATCACACCGATTCCTCATGAGTACTTCTTTCTGTGTGCCAAGTTTCAATTTTTTCCTTGGTGCGGTTTCAGATACAGGGGTCCAAAGTTTTTTCGTTTTTCCAACATGGCTGCCACACCCACGTGAACTATGTAGTAATTATCATTAAAAATTGCACGATCAGACTCGCAGTTGCGGAAAAAAAACACAAAAGTTCTGTGCAGACAAACAAACAAACACAGACAAATAGACACAAATGCAATAACTTCTCCTTCGGCAAGCGCAATAATCACAATAGTAGTATAATATGGCAACAATAATCACGACGAGAAAATCTCCACCATGGCCCAAGAACATCTGGGCTTAGTGAAAGACAAGCCAATGCTCAAGCAGTACAACAGGCAGGTATGCGACAAGGCCATGAAGACCAATGAAAATTTGACCCAATGGACCAATGGGCCCACTAATTCATAAAACTATGCACATGAAAAAAAAAAAAAACGACAACAGGCTTCAATTACAAATTGTCTCCACTGTGATACAAATAAGACCTCAAAATTAAAATAAAAAAAGCAAGTGTGCATGTGTGTGTATAGTTCAGGCAAAATAACTTTAAAAATAAAATTTAGTGAAATGGTGCTTTCAAAAGTTCATTTGCAAATACAGTATGTCAAAAAAACAGAACGAAAATAAATCTTGAAAACTTGAAAATAAAAAGAGATAAATCTTGAAAACCGAGGGTGACGCAAGACTTGAGTTCAGGAGGATGTGAAAACTTTGGACAAATCAGCCTCAAAGATAATCCAACAAAATGGCAAAGGTTTCCTGAGAACAAAGTCTGCACCATTATGTTCAAAAGTACAAGGCTCAAGGTTAATATTTCCTTTTCATTTGAGAAACTCAAAATGTTATATTATCTGATAGTTATTCAAACTTCACCCATTTCTCACTGGTATTCCCCTACGACACATAAACAGTTGTCCCATCGACATGCTCGATGCACACTTTATTGCCATACTCGCAAATACCATCCATCGCTTCAATGATGGTTATACTAAAGGGGGTGGGGGAGGAGAAAAGGAGGGAGGCGAGAAAGAGAGGAGGGAGAGTGAGGAGATGGAGCGGGAAAGAGAGAGGGGGAAACAGAGAGGAGGGAGGGGAAGTGAGGAGTGGTGGGGGAGCGAGGGAGGTGGGAGGGTGAGCAGGAGTGTGGGAGCAAGGAGGGGTGGGAGAAGGGAAGGCAGCAAGAGGTGAGCGGAAGGGAAGGCAAACGTGCGGTGGAGCGTCAATTTCGGATCACACCGTCTCATCAAAATGCCTCTGGTTAGAATAACAGTGAAGATGTAAACAAAATAAAGTCTGAAATACAGTTTCTACCAGTCACACTATAAATTCTGATCGGAGACAAACGCCGCACGGACGCGCCCGGAGACAAACGCTGCCCGGAGCCAGGCTGTCAGGAGACAAACGCCGCCCGGAGCTAAGCTGTCGGGAGACAATCGCCGCACAGAACTAAGCTGTCGGGAGACAAACGCCGCCCGGAGCTAAGCTGTCAGGAGCTAAGCTGTACATTTTCTACCAGTCACACTATAAATTCTGATCGGAGACAAACACCGCACAGACGCGCCCGGAGACAAACGCCGCACAGACGCGCCCGGAGACAAACGCCGCACAGACGCGCCCGGAGACAAACGCCGCACGGACGCGCCCGGAGACAAACGCCGCACGGACGCGCCCGGAGACAAACGCCGCACCGACGCGCCCGGAGACAAACGCCGCACCGACGCGCCCGGAGACAAACGCCGCACGGACGCGCCCGGAGACAAACGCCGCACGGACGCGCCCGGAGACAAACGCCGCACGGACGCGCCCGGAGACAAACGCCGCACGGACGCGCCCGGAGACAAACGCCGCACGGACGCGCCCGGAGACAAACGCCGCACGGACGCGCCCGGAGACAAACGCCGCACGGACGCGCCCGGAGACAAACGCCGCACTGACGCGCCCGGAGACAAACGCCGCACTGACGCGCCCGGAGACAAACGCCGCACGGACGCGCCCGGAGATAAACGCCGCACGGAAGCGCCCGGAGACAAACGCCGCACGGACGCGCCCGGAGACAAACGTTGCCCGGAGCTAAGCTGTCAGGAGACAAACGCCGCCCAGAGCTAAGCTGTCGGGAGACAAATTCCGCCCGTAGCTAAGCTGTCGGGAGACAAATTCTGCACAGAGCTAAGCTGTCCGGAGACAAACACCACCCGGAACTAAGCTGTCAGGAGACAAACTCTGGCCGCACACGCTGGGAGAGGTTCCAAGTCAAGGCATGCTGCTCTGTATTAGGTGGGGGCAGAGAGTGGGGGAAAAAGAGAGAGAGAGAGAGAGAGAGAGAGAGAGAGAGAGAGAGAGCGAGAGAGAGAGAGAGCGAGAGAGAGAGAGCGAGAGAGAGAGAGAGAGCTGGGTGGGAGGAGGGGACTCAGCAGAGAGAAAATGTTATTCTTTGTGAACACACGAAAACACGCACGCACTTGGCAAGTGGCTTCAGCCCGATATGGAAAATAATTAAATAAGGTCGTTAGTTATATTTAAAAGGGGTGTTTTAATTAACCCAAACAACCAGTTTTCACTCATGTACTTCCTTGGACTTTTCTGAGTATGCATGCAAAGTTTCACGCTGCTAGGTTTCATGGTTTTGGAGTTATGTCGGAGACACACTGACACACACTGACATTTATTAGTATAGATATGTGTAAATCTTTGGGAGGGGTGCATAGCCATTTTAGGACATGTGCTTTGACGTCTTCATCGTTCATAACATTAATGTCAAGCAGATGTTCTTTGTGTTGACCAATGACTTTTTGTCATCAAGTTGGCAAGTCTGAACTGCATTTGGGATAATTTATAACTTCCAAACAAATCTCCACTCAAGTGGTAGTGGTCTCATTCATCATTTGAGGATAAGTGCACTAAAGTCATGCCCTGAGACACGGGCATCAAATTTTACTTGTTGTTTGTGCGACTTCACTGTGCAACAAGTCACTGCCATAATATATGCATTTTGCGGCTTTCCCATGATCAATAAATTACATACAAATGCAACCGTTGCTGTCCTGAAACACTACATTACTGTAAGATTTCTGGCTGATGCATAAACGTTGACCAGACTCGATATCACTTCATGTACATCTTGCTCAGGTTAAGCAGTATCATTTTAACATCGAACTGTTATTAATTTCACATCAACCATGAAAAGCCCTCGAAAGCGTGTGAGGTTCATCCCAAAAGGATGTCACTCCGCTTGAAACTTTTAAAGTAAAAGGTGTGCGTGGTCTCATTATTTACTGATGTGCCTGGGAAATATCAAGTTTCCAATGCTATTTGTTTAATTTTGGAAATCAAAATAATGGTATCTCGTGGCAAGGATATGGAGAGAGAGAGGAGATTGGGACCATACTTTGTGCAGAGAGTTGGTGCTGCTGAAGCAGTCTCTTTTGCTATTGGGCACAATCCTGGATGGGTCGCCACTCCGACACAGTATACCAGCAAGCTGGCACTCATTTTGCCGACCTCGGAAGGATAATGGGTCGAGTTAACCCCACCTGGTATTAACTTAACAGCTGAGTGGGATTTGAACTCAGGATCCTCGGATCCAAAGCCCAACACCCTTACCATTAAGCCAACGCCAGACATGCAGGGATATGGCTGAGGCAGAAAGTGCCAGTGAAAGCAATGGCCGCAACATGTTAAGAGTACAGTACTAGGAATGGGAGAGTATTGCTTAACCCACCGATTCCTCAGATTCAAGTCAATGAAAAACCTTCTTGACCTGAAGTCCCCACCCCCAGGTGCATGAACCCAGGTGTAAAATGTAAAAATCGTTCCAAATTTCACGTGTTCCCCAAACACGTGTTTCACGTGTTCACATTTGCAAAGTTTCTATTTTAAATGTTTAAAAATGTGCCCGTAATTTCATTTTTCAGTATTTGACCCCACCGCAGGGGACGGGGCCAATAGTGACACAGCTCTTGCACCTTTGTGCCATGTAGTGATCATAACTACCGAGTTTGGTGAATTTCTGCACAATCGTTGAGGAGATGCGTGACGGGCGGACGGACGGAAATACACACACGGCCGATTACAATATCCCATTGTTTGTTTTTCCAAAAAAGGGGATAATAATGAGATCTGAAAAAGTGCACGGTCTGTTGCTAAATGATGCACGATGGAGGAGATAGTGGTGAGCTAATGATAAAATTGTTAAAATATGGTTAATATATCTACTGAAAGTTCATACGTTGATAAAACCTCCTTAAAACATGTGTGCTCAATGAAGACATCATTAATCAGCTGAACAAAGTAAACACCCCGGGACGAGTGATGGAACACGGACATGCATTGCAAACTGGGTAAACATTTCCAGACCCAATTCTCACCACACAGTGGCTCAACTACCGCAATGCTCAGTCCTTGTGCCACAAAGTTAACCATATTTGGCTCAACTCGTTTGAACAGAAAGTCTTAAGCAGTGTAACAAATCACTTCCATATTATATATTCCCCTTCTACTTTTCTTCTTGCTGGTTCTTTCGTTCTTCTACTCCTGCTTCCCCGATTACATTCTCACAATTCATTCACTTCCCATTTACCTTCTTGGGGTGTCAATTCGTTCAGTGTACTCGTACGAGCTCTTCCAGGAGCCTCAACTATGTAAACAAACAAAAAAATAATTACAGCAGACTCCAGAAGAGATTTTCCTGTGACAAATGAAAGATACTGTCGACTGTTGAGTTCATCCACATATGTTCATCCCTCGTGGTTTTCGTCCAAGAAAATAAAATTTTAAAATTTGGAAACAAATTCGATAGATGCAAAACTTAGTGCTGAACGACCATATGCTTGCACGAGGTGGGGGTGGGGGGGCATCTATAACGTACGTGGGTATGGTAGAAACTTGCTGCTCCTCTCCCTCCCCTGTACCAAGCGTGAATTGTAAATTTGTCTGCACAATTTAATACCACACTGCTGTAACATCTTCTACTGCTATTAAAGCTTTTTATCCAAACAGAAAGTAGAGTCTCATCTCAATGTGATGAACATACATTTCCCATGGACGAGTTGTTGAATGGAAGATCCATTGTACTGGGGGCATTATATGTGGAGTGGAATTGTGGAGCACAAGGAAGGGAGAGTGGGTGGGGCAGGTGGTAAAATCTTAACCTAACAGTCTGTCTGCAATTACTCACTTATAAACAGGAACAATTTATACAATCTTTTTTTAAAAATAAAAATAAATAGCAAGTGGAAATTGAGCTCGTAATATGGCAAAATTAACCTAACCGATGCCAAACTCTCAATGCATTTCCTCTCATTCTCTTTTCCTGTTTGTTCATTCCCTTGGTTGTTACATCTACCCAAGTCCCCACTGAGCCACAGCCAGTAGACCAAATTTGTAATCAAATCCTGAACAGATAAGCATATACCAAGGAAATAAATTTCAAACTTTAAATGTAAAAATGTTTTTGGAGAGAAATGTTCATGGGGTACAAAAGTTTAAATACCAAGCAATGCTTCATTGGAAATGAACATACAATTGACTTTGTATGTACATGTAAAAAAATAAAAATAAAAAAATAAAAGGAATATCCTATATATTCTTTTGAGGGACAAAGCAAAAGGTTTCGGCACACGAGCATGTTCCACAAACACCGCTGATGAAAGCTGACCAGAAATCGAACTTGATCAAATACAATAAAGTTATAAAAAGATCTCCAAAGGAAAGGAGGCAACTCAGTTGGTGGCATGTTCATCGTCGAGTGGTCTAGTCTGGTTTCATTCTCAGATGGAGTGAGATTTCATTAAAAACCACCATTCTGGTGCAAGTGGTACCAGGGTGTATTGCAACCTGAAGCACACTGTTCTTGAGACAGAAACTTGTAGGTAGTTACCTAATCTGTATTTCAATATTGTACACGCACACTAAAACCATCTTGTATCTTTAGAAAAGAGTTGGCCAACATGAGCTCATTCGTTCATTTCGTATGCAGCCTGTGGCTGCATCATTGCTGGAATCTCGGCTGTGCCGCTGATACAGTGCCTCCTGTAGGTTAGGACAGGAATTTGGAATTGGTTTGTGGTGCCGGTGATAGCTCAGGTCTACTCTTTGCGAAGGACACCGTGGGATCCTTAACTGCCACAAACTAATGCTGGCAGACATTAGTTGAACGTCCATCCGGGGGATGGCACACACACTGCTGCCTTGCCCAGCATGCAAAACACCAGGATGGCAGTTTATAACTGGGTCGGGATTCGAACCCAAGCTCGATGACTCAGAGGTGAGTGTGCATCCCTCTCGGCTAGGCCATCCTGCCACCCCCCAACACTAGCTGGTACCTGAGTTTGGCTGGATAATCAGGACTATCTGGGAGTGATGGGATGTAGCTTGCAGCACATGCAAGATAGGCCTATTACAGCCTTTACAAGCATATTAATTAACCTGTGAAGTACTACAAAAATGTATGACGTGTCACCAAATACAGGTGGAAGTTTACCATAGTTGAGCTAACATAATGTCAGACTTTGTTAACTCATTAAAAAAAATTTTTAACATGTTGAACTTGAGGCAAAATAAAATAAAAAATAAAAATAAATTACCCATTTGTACCAGTCAGATTAAATTAAAGACCCATGCAAAAGAAAGAATAATCTGGATTTTGGAGGAATTTTCTGACCCAAGGGTAACAGACATTCATCTGAGCGGAAGCAATTGGGCCTAATCGCTGCAACAGCCCCTTCCTGCTGGGTCGCCGACTTGACTCCATACCAGTGCAACCACCAAAAATGAAAGAAAAGGAAAAACAAAAATCACATCACAACCATTTCCTGCCTCAGCGCAAGATAACGTCTGCACAATACATAAAGCAAAATCAACTTATCGTAATTGTTCATGTTGGCAACCTCCAGCGATCTTTGTCACTCTTAAAGATTGTTTGCAGAGAGATTATAAGCTCAATCCAGCGATCAGGCAGAATAAAACGAGCCTTTACTGCACTTGTGACCTCAAGTCAAGTGAAAGGGCATCGATTCATTACAAACTCAAATGGAAGAATTTTTATCCCTATCTCACTCCAACCTGTCTCTTACGATCACCCCCAGTTAATCCCGACTGCTCCCACCCTCCCTTGCCCTCAATTATCTCTCCTATGATCCCTGTGCTTTCATCTTCCCCATTTGATCCTATGATGAACAACCCCTCCCACCGACCTTGCTCTCAACTCTAATGGGTCTTTTAAAATAGATGCCTTCCTGAGTGGGTTACCTTTTGCGGAGGATGATAATCAGACAACCTGGCATCATTGCTCCTGCACATACCATTTACTCAATAAAAAATTGATAGTTTTTCTCAGCTGCTATGTCAACCAACAAATGGGAATTAATGTGCACAACCATTTATTTTTCTTAAAAATAGGAAAATTTAAAATTAAACCAAAATTAGGCTTCGGCTATATCTTGGGGGAGGGGGGGCGGAATGGACTGTTTCTGTTCGAAGTTGAAAGTCCAACCCAGTTCTGCAGTTTACACCACTCTGTCAAAGAGTGGTTTGCACCATTCTACCAACACAATAAGCCGATATGGAGGAGATGAGCTCGAACTTCACATATGTTACAACAGTAAGACCAGGAAAGGTTGCGCATGAGTAGCCAAGACAAATGAAAACTAGATAGTAGAATTTGACACGAATACGTCGATGGATATGCTTCCACCCACGTTAGCTGTTGACCCACTGTTACGTTTGATCTCAATTAAAGGTGACATGAAAAATTAATGGTCCCTTGAGAGAGCACGCGAGAGAAAAGGCAAGGTAAGTAGGAGAGAGACATCAAGTGCTTGGAACTTGAGTTATGGTCTGTAAAATGATTTTCAATGGGCACATATGACCTTTGACCTGTTTACTCTAAAATTGAATCAGTTCATCTTTGTGTCATAGTACATACTTTCAGCAAGTTACGTCAAAATCCTTTCAGTGGTTCACAAGTTTTTGCAGTTCCAAAAATCGGTTACTTTCAACTTAGAGTCACATGACTTTTGACCACCAAAGTCGAATCAGTTCATCTTTGCATCATAATACACCTTCGCACCAAGTTTGGTTAAAAAATTATAATAACAATCTTTTTAATCCCTTCAGCCGTTCAGTTATCGCAGTAAAAAAAAGATCATCACGCATGGACGGGCAAACCAAAAACATGATGCCTTCAGCACCAGAGGCATGAAAACTGACTGAAGGCAAAGAACTGAAGATGAAATGTCTACAAATCCAAGGAATAACAAGTTTGTGAAGGAACACAGGTCAGAAAATAAATAAACAAGCCGGTAGGCAGCGATGGGTCGCCGAACATGGAAACTATAAGATATAGAGCAAAATGGATGTCATATAGCGGATAGGGAATCACCTTAAGATTATGCATGTCAAATCTCATCCAGTTCCATCTACTGATTACTCGGTATCCATTTGAATGAAAAGTACCAAAAATGCGGTTTGAAATCAGAAATCCCCAAAGTTCGAGGGGGTGCTGTGGGTGAACAAAGATCTAAATCGAAAATCTGGCTGGATCGTTTGTGCACAATATATTCCAGACGATTAGTGTGAATTTTCATCCGACCATAACCCAAGGAGGAGTAGCATTTGGCGCGAAGGCACCTCCAGCTCTCGCATATTATTGATTTTTGCACTAATTGACCTTTGACCCCTGACCTAAGCGAAATCGGTCAATATGTCCTGAGGCAAAGTTGTAGTACTCATTGAGTACCATGAACCTGCAATGTTTCATTCGTATCGATGGACTCACCTGGTCGCTCGGGGGCCTTCAATTTTCGCACATACCCTAATTGTAGGGGGCACTGCGGGTAAAGTATTCCATATATCACAAAAACCAGAATATATTTGATAGAGCATCACCTGTAGATCATTTGTGCCAAATTTCATAACCCTACGTGGGATAATGGCTTTCGGAATTGATTTACGTGAACGGTTCCGATTTTGAAGGTTTTTCGGCTGTTGCTTGGGAACCAAAGCATCCCTAGCAACCATCACAATTTCCAAAGCACTAGGTCATAAAATGTACCTCCCACCCAAGTTTGGTCAAAATCGGCCCACGTTTACTACCAACTATGCTGATGACAAACGAACAAACATCCAAACAAACAGACAGAATTACTGACAATAAGGGTCACCTATTTCCACGACCCAATATAATCAGGGTGATCTTTCAAGTAAAAGGAAAATTAAGGAAAAATGAAACATTTCATCAAAGTTCGAACAACACTGTCGATCGACAAAATTACGAACCACTCATTATTTAACGAATCGAGAAAACTACGACTCGTCATCTCGAGGTTGGGCTCGAGATAATCAAAGCAGATTTATTTTCCGTCGTCAAATGCTGTCAAGTCAGCCTTTCCAAAGAAAATCTTTTCAGTCATCTTACGTGCTGAAAAGACAAATGTAGCACCAATACAATTTGGAAGAAACAGGAAGCCTTTTTTTTACAGTGCCGGAAGCAGGGACAACAGCAAAAAGGGAAGTGTGAAAAGTTATATCGATAAACGGGAAATCAAATCGATTTTTCTTATTCAATTATCTTTTCAAAACTGACAGCCGTGTAACGCACGGAGGCTCACCTGAAAGGCGATCTCACATTCCATTCCATTGTAAACATAAACTTTAAACATTTCAAAAGCCAAACTGCAACTGGTACTTCTTTAACAGCCTCAATTTATTGCCACCTTTCGACCGGGCAAAGTTCTTCGCCAAAATCATTCATGAACTTGCTGACCAGGGCACTACCCTCGACTGAAGGTGGCAGAAATTTGAGATTTGTTCAGGGTGCTGGCGATAACTTGCCTACTCTTCGTGAAAGGCACAGGGGGGTCGTTAACATCCACCAATGACCAGTGGTGGCAGCCAGGTCCTCTGGATTAATGTCTTTCTGAGGGGCGGCGCACTCTTGGTTGTGTTGCCCCGCAAGCAAAACACCAAGGGTGACAGCTTATTGCTTGCGTGAGATTGGCACCCACTGGACAGCTCAAAGGTGAATGTTCAAACGCCATAAACTACACAACCGCAAATCATAACAAAGAGTCATTTTCTCAAACAAATAAAAACATGGACAGAAGGAAACAACTCAAGGATGAAGACACAAAAGAAATCATCATCTATGATCTTTCTAATTCCCTGGAAAATCATGCCCAACTCATTGCTGACGATTCCACCCTCTGCCATATCATTTCCTACATGTACTTCAGACAAGCTAACAGCAGCTCCTTTTCTCTCTGCAGACCTTGATAAAATTGGGAGCTGGTCCAATACTTGGAATACGGCTTTCGACCCTGACAAATCCCACATACTCACCCTGTCTCTCAGGAAGGACTGTCTGGAAAACACTCCCATCTACTTCCTAAACAAACCACTTGAAGGTTAAGTCACTCAAGCTTTTGGGCCTCACCATCAGCCATGATCTTTCTTGGGCAGACCATATTTCCAAGATGGCCTCCAAAGGCAACCGTCGACTTGGTATCGTCCGTCGTACAAGGTCTTCCATTGGACAAATTTTGAGAACCTACAAGGGCTTCATTGGCAGCTTGATGGAGTACTGCTCTCCACTTTGAGCTGGCATCCCTGCCTCTCACTTTACCCTTCTTGAAGCTGTGGAAAGCGAGGCCCTCAAAAAACATTGGGATATTCCGTGGTGAAGCTGAGTGTCGAGGCCTATTACTTTCACATCAAAGGCAGGTTGTTGGCCTCTGCATTCTACCACCCCCTTTTTGGTCTTGCACTCTCTGCCCTCTTTTGGCTCTGTCCATCCCAGATTTCTGAAGGGCACACACAGTCAGTGTATCAGTAACCCTCTTCTTGTTAAATCCCCAAAATTCAGGCTCACTGCTCACCTCCACTCATTTGTTCCTCATTTCTCTCACCTGTGGAACAAACTTCCCTGGAATCTATTCAGTCCCATTCTGCCCTCCAGGGCTTCAAGACGTCCAAACTCGTGATCTCTTCTACCCAAAATAAACCCATTCCCAAGCATTCACTTTTATCCAAGTTATGATGATTCCACCCTCCTCCCCCCCCCCCCCCACTCCCACTTATTGTTTGTTCGTTGTCAGTTGGTTTGTTCCTTTTCTGTTTCATCACAATTTCCTCTTCCTCTTGTTGCTATGTTTCATTCAGCTTGTGTTCAGCTCGTTCACCCCCCCCCCCTCCGTGTGTCATCTCTCCCGTCGATCTCACTCACAATCCTACTCTGCTGTTGGTGCTTCCCCTTTCCATTTTGTTCCCTTCCATTCTGCTCTAGATCTTCCACGAACCTCGATCATATATACAAAGAAAGAAAACCCCAGTATATGACACTTTGTAATGCTCAACAAAGAGATAATGTTTTTTGAGTACAAGAGATTGCAACTGGAAAGGCTAACTGTGAGTCATCACTTCAAAATAGGAGAGAAGACCAAGAGTTATTGGGTAATGGAGTGCATAACAAAGGAAGGAGAAAAGGAAGGCAGAGGAATGAATCAGAACACACGGCAGATGTAGGAGAGCAGGCAATGCGTGTGTTCGCCAATGAGCACATGTGGCGACGATGGATGGATAACAGAGAGGGGAATGGATGAAGGAGCATGCCAACATTCCTGCTCACCACAGACAAGCAAAGCATATGAAGAATTAAAATGATCACTGCAAAACATCATGGGCAATTAAAATAACTGCGGATAACAAAAACAACCTTTATCTGCTTTGATCAACAACAACAACAACAACAACAACAACAACAAAAAGGCAACATGCCAATTTGAACCAAGTGGATAGTCAAATTAAATAAATTTCGTTTGGATTGCACAAAATCCTGACACTTTTCAAAAGTACTTTTCAAAAGAACACTCCAAGAAAAACTTCAGAAATCATATGCTAGATACTGCACACACACATATATATATATATATATATATGGAAAAAAATATATATATATATATATATATATATGCGCGCGCGCGCACACACACACACACACACACACACACACACACACACACACACACACACACACACACACACACACACACACACACACACACACACACACACACCATCGCTTCACTAATGGGGGGGGGTATTAAGGAGGAGAGTTGATTGAGGAGGAAGGGGAGGGAGAGAGAGAGGAAGAGAGGAAAGAGAGAGGAGGCAGAAGGGAAGGGAAGCTAGGAAGGGGGGGGAAGGAGCGAAGAAAGGGGGGGCAGGGATAGCTATGTCTCACCAAACATTGCTATACAGTGGGAGGGAGGGATGTGAGGAGAGGGTGAGACAGAGAGACAGAATGGAAAAAAAAGAAGGAAAGGTGAGGGGTGGAGTTGGGGTGAGTAAAGAGAATGATAAGTTATGCTTAATGACCAAACACACACACACACACACACACACACACACACACACACACACACACACACACACACACACACACACACACACACACACACACACACACACACACACACGTCAGAACAGCTGCGCACACAACGACACAACAGAGCTTGTAAAGTAATCTGCTGGCACATATGCAAAAACTTTGATATCCCAGTTCCAGAAAAGTTGTGGGAACATAAACCAAAAGTAATCACTGAAAACATGGAAGTTCCGCTCACGTACGACCTAATGATCCCATCGAGCGTGAGCAAAGCGTTGCAACCACATATCATACTTAGGTACAAAAAAAAAAAAAGAAGAAGGCATTGCTGAATGAGGTGTTAATAGCAGTGATTTTGGACGAAACGATGCAGAAATCAAGAAAGTGATCTAACACCAAGACCTTAAGAATGAAGTGAGAAGATCCTCGAAGCTGAAGAATGCCAAACTTGTACCAGTGAGAGCTGGACCTACAGGAATGATGACAAAGAACCTCACAGAGATATTAAACAAAGGGACAATACACCTGGGCACTCACCTGGTAGTCGCTGGATAAGATAACCAGGCAACCACTGGTAGGTATAGATGACCCACAAAATATATAATGGAGAAGAAAGTAAATACCTATGGATTTTTTTTAAAATGAAATTAACAAACGTTGGTACATCATGGGTGATAAAGGTTGTGGTCTAGTTTCATCGGAGTTGCGTGTGTAGTTTCTGAGAAGAAAGCAAATGCATATTTTTGTGGGGGGGGGGGCAACCCCCTTAAACCCATTAGAGCCAGATTTTTCTAATTTAATGAACAAACTTTGGTACGTCATTGGTGCCGAAGATAGTCATGAAGTTTCATCGGAATTGTGTGAATCGTTTGAGAAGAAAGCAAAGACCTCTTTGCGGGAGGCAACCCACCAATCCCATAAACACCCTCTTTAGACCCCTTCAGACCAAGTTGTTGTTTCTTTTTTAAGCCATCACAGGTTATAGAGGTTTTGGTCAAATTTCAAGCCTGGTGTTGGCTTAGTATCCTAGGGTCAAGAGTTCAAGCCCCGTTGGCCGATGAATTAATATACATGAGGAGGTTGACTCAGCCCGTCATCCTTCTGAGGTCGGCAAAATGAGTACCAGTGTACTGGAAAGGGGGCATAGCTGCGTCCTCACCAATGATGCAACCAGCAGCCACAGGCTGCACTCAATAGAGAGAGAGAGAGATCAAATTTCATTGAAATCGTATTGTGCAGTTTCTGAGAAGTTGCAAGTATTTGTGGATTGACAGATGGATGGACGGACGGACGACGTGCCATCCCATAAGCTCCCCAGAACTACTTTACAGGTGAGCAAAAAACCATCCCTGGGAATATTATAACAAGCGAAGTACAGTTGGAAGCTGTCCGCGGCTCAGCGACCATCCTGAAGAAAGCCCTCGGCACAAAACTTCGAGAACAGAAAACTTCACAGCTTGGTCCATGAATCGTGACCCCTTACTCAAATGAAGGTGGATAATTTGAGCCTGCCCTGGGAGGATTCCATTCCACATTGTGAAACCCTACTCTGTAGATACCAATCACAGACACACACACACACACACACACACACACACACACACACACACACACACACACACACACACACACACACACACACACACACACACACACACACACACACACACACACACACACACACTTCTGTTGGCAGCTGAAAATGCAATCGTGGAAAAACACACAAACACTCCTGTGCCAAATCCCGTCTCACAGGAGACGCTCTGACACAACCCCGATGGAAGTGCCACGAAACGTGTCCAGGCCGATCACAAAAGCAGGAATGCTTGGCAAGCTGGAAACTTAACCATGACACAAACCCTTCTCGAAAAAAAAAATAATAATAAAGGAACTGCAACCGTCGATGAGCTCGGTGATCAAACAACCGCTCAAGTTGAAATCCAACAATCACATCTGATCGTCGAAGGTCACGGTACTCGCACCAGGCACCAACAAGCGCTGTGACGTCAGTGAAAAAAAAAAAAAAACTCCTGATAAATAAACTCGTCACGTGACGCATTTCAAACCCGATCGCCGTCCGCGAACCTCCACGTCGTGCGGGGAATAATGGTGTCCCGCAAGACCGAAGGACCTGCGGAAGCCCTTACTGAGAAGCAGAACGCACGAACAGCACACCTTCGGACTCGAACCGAGAAAACGGGCACCGGATACACCTGGATAGGACAATATCACCAACTACCGTTCCTACCAGGTCATCGGGGCGGCGTTTAAACTTTCATGGCATATTGACAAGAGCCCTTCCCTTGCAAACAACTTCTCGAAGACGTGTCGAGCGAGCTCTGTGGTCCACGACACGCACTACTCGTTCGATAGCTTCGTGGTGGTACTGGAACACTCCGAATCATGCACGTCGCGAGCCAGGTACACGTACAACTACATTGTGAGACAGACGCTGGTGCATTTATACCGAGTATAATATATAATAATATGTTTGGTACGGTGCGGAACTACCAACAGGCGCGGTCCGACCGATGTGCACGTCTCGGCATTTCGAGAGGTGTATTGGTAATAGGGAGTCGATCAGTCGCAAAGTGATGCGTAATGAGTGATGTGTGAGGTAAATGTAACGATCTTGACCTACCTTCACGTGAAAAGCGAGTGCGAATCGAGGCTCGAACGTCACAAACTTCCGTGCGATTCGCCTCGGTTCTGCGGAAGCTGCAGACGCCGAGGGGAGGGAGGAGTCGATACAGTGAGGGTTTAAATAAAAAAAATAAAAAATAAAAATGGAGGAAGAGGAACAATCGGAGGAGGAGCGGGGCGAAAACTGGAGCCTGCGTTGTTGGATAATAATTTAATATTACAGTTGCAGCCAAACGGCCACAACAGCGATGCCAAGTGTTTAACCCATTGTCGAAACGATTGCTAAAATCACCACACCAACGAGATAAATCATTACGGTCAACCGAATTCGAAAATACACCACCCATGTATACATTTATTATCATTCATACAAAAGGTTTAAAATATCATTTTAATCGTAATATGAATGGAAAATATTCCGCCACTCAAAATAGCGAACAACAAGACAAGAGAACCGCGAGCCTCTCACGAGCCTTGGAACTCCATGCACTCTTGGAAGCACCAAAGCAGGTGCTGTGCCACAGCTGGGCTTCACTCGGACGCACGTGTTGGCGCTCTTTGGCACGAGCCGTGGGAACACATGACTCTAAGGTCTTGGTTGTCAGTCCACGTTATCCTGCGAACCACGGATCGACACGAACACGTAGGTTCCGTGCGAGAACGGCCATTGTACTCGATGAGTGATACGAATTCATACATTGTACTAAAAAGAGCGATCAAAGATTGCAGACCATCTTCAGGACTTGTTTTGTGCGGTGTATTTTGTGGGGTGCTTGTGTACTGGTGTGTTACTCACACAGTGCATACCTCCGCCACGTCATGCCTGATCCGTGAGAACATCTCGGGCCCAATACGTTGAAATATTATGCTACACAGTACTATATCGTTTTAGCCCTATCTCTCAATGGGGAAGAATCACTTTTAAAATTAAATAATTCTCGTATCCATATCTGGATTCCGATCTTCACCAAAACCGAATCAATTCGGCCTTGCGACACACCCAACCTGTCTACCAAGTTTGGTCTAAATCCGTCCACAACTTTTTGAGATATCCTATACACAAACAGAAAAACAGACAGACAAGCCAGTAGGCGGCCATGGGTCGCCGAGCATCCGATGACCTTTGACCCCTGATCTGAGTTCATCTAGTACTAAGTACTTACGAAATTGCAATCAAATCGGTTAACCCGTGTATGAGCAAGGGGGCTTTGAATGGTCATTTTGCCCGAACAATGCACTCATTGACCTTTGACCCCTGACTTAGCGGAGATAGGTCAATATGTCCTGAAGCAAAGTTGTAGTACCCATTGAGTACTCTGTACCTATGAACTTTCATTCGTATCGGTTAACCCGTGTAGGAGCAAGGGGGATTTGAATGGTCATTTTGCCAGAAAAATGCACTCGTTGACCTTTGACCCCTGACCTAGCGGAGATAGGTCAATATGTCCTGAAGCAAAGTTGTAGTACTCACTGAGTACTATGTACCTATGAACTTTCATTCGTATCGGTTAATCCGTGTAGGAGCAAGGGTGCCTTGAATGGTAATTTCGCCCGAAAAATGCACTTATTGACCTTTGACACCTGACCTACTCGAGATAGGTCATTATGCAAATGAGCAAAGTTGTAGTACTCATTACGGTCTATAAGCATGTAAAGATTCATTCGATTCGGTTCAACCGTCTTGGAGCTAGTGTACTTTGAATTTTCAGCGGGAATGCTCAATTGCCCTCGGACACCCAAGTTGAGATAGTTACCATTTGGAAACTATAAAATATAGAAAATAATAGATGTCATATAGCGGATAGAGAATCACATTAAGATTATGCAGACCAAATCTCATCGAGTTCCATCTACTGATAACTACTCGGTATCAATTTGAATGAAAACTACCGAAAATGCTGTTTGATATCGGAAATCCCCAAAGTTCGAGGGGGTGCTGTGGGTGAACAAAGATCAAAATCAAAAATCCGGCTCGTTGTTTGTGCACAATGTATTCCAGACTATTAGTATGAATTTTCATGACCATCCGACCATAACCCAAGGAGGAGTTGCATTTGGCGCGAAGGCACCTCCAGCTCTCGCATATTATCGATTTTTTGCACTAATTGACCTTTGACCCCTGACCTCAGCGAAATCGGTCAATATGTTCTGAGGCAAAATTGTAGTACTCATTGAGTACCATGAACCTGCAAAGTTTCATTCGTATCGATGCACTCACCTGGTCGCTAGGGGGCCTTCAATTTTCGCCAATTTTCGCGCATACCCTAATTGTAGGGGGCGCTGCAGGTAACGTATTCCATATATCACAAAAACCGGAATATCGTTGATAGGGCATCATCTGTAGATTATTCGTGCCAAATTTCATAACCCTACGTGGGATAATGGCTTTCGGAATTGATTTCGCATGAACGGTACCGATTTTGAAAGTTTTTCAGTTGTTGCGAGGGAACCAAAGCGTCCCTAACAAGCATCACAATTTCCAAAGCACGAGGTCATAAGATGTACCTACCACCCGAGTTTGGTCAAAATCCGCCCACATTTACTACCAATTATGCTGATGACAAACGAACAAACAGACAGAATTACTGACAATAAACGTCACCTATTTCGGCGACCCAACAGACAGACAGACAGACAGAAAGGGGTGAAAACATTATCTCCTTCACCTTCAGTGGCAGAAGTAATAATAGATATAACTAGAACTGCCACTCAGGGGTGTACCGGGAGTATTTGGGGCGTACCGAGAGTACTACATGACACCCCCCCTCCCCCCACACGAGATGAATCATTTTAAAATTTAAATACACAGAAAGCATATAAGTATTATGCTTGCAAGTAAAATTTCAAGTGGATTACAATACTGTACTTGTCGTAAGCAAATTGGAAATAACAAAAATGCAGGATGTTAAAAATTCAGCAAACAGGTAATACTGCTTGACATTGATATCACAAAAACACATCTCAACCACAGAGAAAACATCACCAGCAATAATTTTCAAAAAGGAAACAGAAAATCCGCTCACGTCATTTCCATGGCGATGTTTTTCCTGCCCATTAACTATTTCATGGAGGAGATTAACTTTTCGGAATGCCTGCGAATTCAGTGCAGTAATGCAATTAACTTTTCAGAATGAAAGGGTTAACCCATAAAGCACGTCGAGCTACCATCGTGGCGGAGACGAATATGCAAATGAGTTTAAACTGACGTCAACCCAAAGAACGAATCACGACCTTCCCGACAATGCACAATGCCCCTGGTAACTGATGAAAGCTTGATTCTAATTGGTGGAGAAAGCTGATGACAAAAAAAGCATTTTTGGGATCATGCTATCATGCTTTATATATGAGAACTCTTGAGGAGAATTTAAAAATCTGTCAATACTCTACTCTCAGCAGCTACTTGAAGCCATCAACATCTGTTTCATTCATCGACGAACCCATGGCAAGCACATCATCAGCTCCACCTCCTCCCATTAACCACCACTTCCACCACCTCCCGCCCTATAATGTAATGCTGTGTTCATGCTCCGTATTTATGTTCGGTTCCGTGTACAATGATATAACGAGGGTTTTAGTTCTGAGTTATTCTCTTTACTATGAGGTAAATAATAATAGTATAATATCACTTGCAACTAAAACCATCATTATATCATCGTACTGGTATTTTAACTCTCCCAATGCCCCCCCCCCCAGCTGTCACGCAAGGCGAACCGCCATCCCCGCACCCCCCCCTCCCCCCTTCGTATGCCAATGCTGCCACTTTATAACTGCTGGTAGTGATGACTACGTACCAAGATGTCCTGCTATGATGAAACCCTGCTTTGATCGGACACTTGACCCTGACCCATGACGTTTATTATTATTCAATTCAAATAAAATGGAAGACCAAATAGGTACAAGTACTGCATTTGAGTCATCAGAAGGAACCAAAACAAGCAAAAAGCAAACATGGAGTCATGAGGAGAAACCTGGAGAGGATTCGGGTTTCAGATGCTACTCCTTTACCCTCAAACCTATCCAGGTGCAGCAAAGTGAGCCTTATTAAAATAAAATAAAAAAAACATTAAACAGAACCCAGATCAAAGAATTAATTAAATCTGGCTGTCAGACCATGTGTTAGATCAGATTGAAATTTAAAACATATATACCTCATCGCTACTAAATCATAATTGTGAAGTTTCACTTCGATTGATGAAGTGGTTCAAGACAAAGAATTTTTAAAAGATTTTCGCTCATTCCAATGTGGCTGCCAGATCATGTGACCTATCAATTATTCGTGAACACCCCGGTGTCTCCAAAGTTTGGGGAACATGTGGATGAAGTTTCCCCTCGATCTGTCCAGCTGTTCGGAGAAGAGGGTTTTTAAAGGTTTTAGGGTAAATCCAATATGGCTGCCAAACCATGTGACATATGATGTCAAATGTATGAATGTTTGTTCCTCATGGATAGGCAGTCGTTCCTGTAAAGGTTCGCCTCGATATGTTCAGCCATTTCAGAAAATTATATTTTTTAAGGTTTTTAAAATAAATTTTAAAAATATGGCTGCCGAACCACGTGACCGATGACGTCATCATTTTTTTCTGCTAATTTAACTAACAGACTAATTTAACCCTTGATGACCCTCAAAAATTTTCATACTGATCGGATGTAGTGTTCTACATATGCAATTATAACATCATAACGAAGGCACTTCTGACATTTTTTTTTAATCACTTGTTTCCCATGGAGAGTATTTCACATGTGCCAAGTTTCAATTTTTTACATGGTGCTGTTTCTGAGATACAGATGTCGAAAGTTTTTCTTTTTTCCCAACATGGCTGCCACACCACATGACCTATGACGTCATAATTATCATTAAAATATTGCACGTGAGAAGTTGCTCCTATGGTGAAAATTTTGTGTCAATCCGACAAGCAGAGAAACCATGACATTTTGTGCGGACAAACAAACAGACAGACAGACAAACTAACAGACCCAAATGCTATATTTTCTCCTCTGGTGGATGCCAAAAATAACGAGTTCATCGAACACCTTACCCACATAGTCTTGAGAAAAAGAACATGGGAAGTCTTTTAAACTCTTTATTTGTGTTTCCAAGCACAATCTATATTTCTAACAAGCCGCAATTTTGTCTGAATCTCGATATTCCCCAATGCTGAGAGCTCGAGCGGCAAAATTTATTGGTCGACATGGCGTAAAATGGCGTAATATTTTGTCCATGTTCTGCGAAACTGAAGATTTTTGGAAATGCCAACAAGGCGATTTGTGTTCTCCAGTGTACAAGTATATAATTCAATTGAAATAAAGTCAAAGTTTTTATGGTTGTAGGAAAAAAATATTTGGGAAGTTTACTGCCACCATTGATGCACCGTCACTTATTTAACACGTTAAATTAGTTATTCGTGCCTGTTGTTTGTGTCCTTTATGACATCCCTAAATACAGTAAGTTTCCTGTTTGGAATGATTTCCCATTTTGTCTGACTGCCAGACAGGCACAAACAATTACGTACCTCACTTTGTGCACATGCTTGCTTGGGACAAGATTTGTTCAATTTGTCAAATTCAGAGCGTGCGTGTTAAGTGCAAAGCAGAATTAAACACTTTGTTCACTCTGTCTTTCTTTTTACAGACGTCAGTCTATGATCGAGGACCTAGTTAATTTCAAATGAATTCCATATTTTGAACACTGTAAAACACAAATCGAAACATGAATCCGAACAGGAACCTGCATTTTAGCAGTTTAGCAGTTTAGCAGTGGGGAGTTCTATGACTATGATTATCTACAGCATGATGATTACACTGGTCAACAACAAATTTGTTGTCTGCATTTTTTAAGCTGATTTAGGACGAATCTGATGCGCTGAATCCAAAACTCACATTAGTTTTGTTCAATCAGGTCAAGTTTTTGAGATATGGCCACATGTCGTTTTTTACATTTTTGTTCACATGTACGCATGTGTGGAGCATTTTAGAAGAAGTTGGTGGGGGTAAAATGTCATGTCAAATAATTGTTTTGATTGGAAATAATTATTTTAATGACAAGAAGTATTCAGGTACGATAGTTCTGGGTGATTATGTCGAAAAGGGATCAGTTTGAAGTCATAAAACCTCAAAATCTTCCAAAAATTGGTGAGGCAAAGCATAAAGTTCGTGAATCAAAACTAAAGTTAATGGGGCAGATTTTGTAATAATGTGATACAAAAAAGTTGTATTTCTTGAAATAACGAACTCTGAAGAATGTACAATACCTACACAGAGACAGAATACTCTTCCCACCGTTGCACATCAAGCTCGGCTTAATCAAGCAGTTCACCAAGGCTCTGGACAAAGATGGTGACTGCTTCACTTACTTGTGCCAGGCTTTTCCAGGATTGACCATGGAGAAGTTGAAAGCTGGCATCTTTGATGGTCCTCAGATCCGTCAGCTCATCAGAGATCCAGAGTTCAAAAACTCAATGAACGAAGTGGAACTGGAAGCGTGGAAGACATTTGTTTTGGTAGTGAAGAACTTTCTTGGCAACAATAAGGCCAGAAACTATGCAGAACTTGTCAACAACATGCTGACTGCTTTCAGAAACCTGGGCTGCAACATGAGCATCAAGATGCACTACCTATTTTCACATATGAACCGGTTTCCTGAGAACTTGGGTTCAATGAGTGACGAGCAGGGGGAGAGATTCCATCAGGACATGAAGGAGATGGAGACCAGGTATCAGGGTCGCTGGGACGCAGTCATGATGGCTGACTACTGTTGGAATCTGAAGAGAGACCTCCCTGCCGCTGAACATTCCAGGAGTTCGAAGAAACGGAAGTTCAAGCCCTGAAGTTTGAACAGTGGTGACGCAACATGCAATTTACTTGTACTTACCTTTATCAATGCCCACCATTCAGATGACAGTAATCGATGTTTCTATCATGTAATCAATAAATGTTGTTGGCAAAACATTTTTTTTTCTTAAAAACATGTTTAGGATGATATGTGTTGACAAAAATCAGCTGATAATGCCACAAAAATGTAATTGATTTTGTCACAAGATCTGATTTTTTCAAATCAACTTCGCACAAAAACCTGACCTGATGGAGAGAAACGGATGCCATTTCCTGATTCAGCAGTGCCAGAATACCCTAATTCACTTGTAGAAATTTAGACAACATTCAGAAAGTAAAAAATTGTTGACCAGTGTTATCTATGACTATCCACAGCACACACGGATGTGGTACACATGACAAGATTTGTTCAATTTGCCAAATTCAGAGTGTGCGTGTGAAGTGCAAAGCAGAATTAAACACTTGGTTCACTCTGTCTTTCTTTTTACAGACGTCAGTCTATGATCGAGGACCTAGTTAATTTCAAATGAGTTCCATATTTTGAACACTGTAAAACACAAATCGAAACATGAATCCGAACAGGAACCTGCATTTTAGCAGTTTAGCAGTTTAGCAGTGGGGAGTTCTATGACTATGATTAAGTTTTCTGACATTCTTAATTAAGTAATTAAGTTCGTTCTTAATCAAATTAATTAAGTTCTCAGAATAATGGTGATGTCTCCTGGTTGTGATTGGTTGGACAGGAGACAACATGCCCATGTGGCAGATGGTACTTGGTGGTCCCAGATTGTGCAGCAGTAGCTGCATATCGGACTCAATCTGATGTCCTCATCAATCACAATAATGGGTGCATCGTGAACAAGTATAAAGCCATCCTGCTTCAAAGTCTCGAGGTGGATGGAACAGCAATGTGTTACCCTGACGAACCCCAAAAAGGGCAAACTGGCGAGTAGCTTCGCTTTTCATCTACTTTGTGACAGCATTTGATCTTGGTACCTTTGCTCCCTTTTGGGGCTGCAATGTCGTTGTTTATCCAGGTCAGAGAACTTAATCATCTTCTTATATACGGAACACACACACACACACACACACACACACACACACACACACACACACACACACACACACACACACACACACACACACACACACACACACATATATACACATATATATTTTTTATTATTTATTTAGGGTTGGCAAAAAGAAGTGTAGGTATTTCATATTGTCATATTTTCTAAAACATTAATGAAAATGATTTTTTTTTTCTGATTCAACATTCTGCATTAGAATCTTCATGATGAACAGGTGGATAATCCAACAGCATTGTCTTATTGTTGAACTTTTCTTCAAGAACAAGTGCTCCATCATTGCAGCTCAAAGAGCATACCGTTGAGAACTTCATGTTAATGCTGCTCCTTCTGAGTTTTAAGTTTTAAGTTTTCTGGGGGGGGAAACTTGGGAAAGTTTTAAGTTCATCCGTTGGTATGTTTTAAGATTTCAGGAACATGGAACAGCATCTGATAAAGCACGTGCAGGTAAGACCACGGTCTGGAAGAACAGAAGGAAACATTGAGCGTGCGTATGATAGTGTTTTGAGATTCCCATATAAATCAACCAAGAGACGTTCAATGGAACTTGGAATTTCTGAACCCTCTGAGACATATTTTGTGAAAAAAACATTGTAGTGCTCTGTTATCCATGCAGAGTACATACAGCTTGGGCAAGAAATCTTTCCAATTGATTTTGAAACTCTCATGTCGTTTTCGACAAAACTGCTGGAAAGTGTTATTGAAGATGAAGGTCTAATTTCTCACTTGATAATGAGTGACGAAGCTCATTTTCATTTCAATGGGTTCATTACCAAACATGGCTGTTGGGTGTGAGCTTCAGAAAATCCACGGATTTTGCACCAGCATGCACTGCACCCTTAATGTGTTACTGTGTGGTGTGGGATTATGGAAAACACAATGATTGGGCCATACTTTTTCACGGATGATGAAGGTGAAACTTCAACAGTGCATGGTGAAAGATCTTGTAACAGAATCCAAAACTTCCTCAGACCATTGTTGCCGGAAATGAAACAAAGGGAATTGTGGTTTGAAGAAGATTCAGTCACCTGTTATATCACAAGAGCGACAATGGCAATGTGTGTGAACTGTTCCCAAACAGGGTACTTCTTGTTATGGAGACATAAACGATCCGCGATTTGTCAGCAGCAGACTTCTTTTTGTGGGGTTACTATCAGGCGATCCTCGGCCACCTCGCTCTCTGTGGGGTCTTCAGGCGTTTCCTGGGTTACCTCACTGGGGTCTGAAGCCTTTTTTTTTTTTTTGGCCTGCTCAACCATTCCATGACTTGGAACAGGCCACAACAATTTCTTAACGATAAAGTTTTTTTTCACTTTCCTCGCTCGTATTTTCGAATGCCTGTTCATCATCACCATGAATCGCTGGGTACATTGCAGTGCTTATAAACGCCCAGAGATGCCAGCACTTGCTTTTATTTCATTTGCGCCCACGTGATAACCTCAAGAATCTCTTAAACTAAGGGGAATTACAAAATTTAAGCTCCAGATTTGAACTCAGCAGCAGTTCCGATGCGAAATAGAAGTGTTCATTTGTCCAATTGCTTTGGAGTTTCCAGGTGTATGGTTTTATCGAGGGCAATTGGTAATCTATATACCTATTTCCTTTAAGCAAGCAAGGCTAAGAACCCTCCTTATCCATATTATATATATATATATATATATATATATATATATATATATATATATATATATATATATATATATATATATATATATATATATATATATATATATACATATATATATATATATATATATATATATATATATATATACACACACACACACGAAAATGTGAAATTTCCAAGCATTAAACTGAACTTTTTCTACTGTTTGAAGAACTATATTGAGTGAACAAAAGATTGAGGAATGTGCCAAAATTAACCAGCTTCATTGAGCTGGTTTCATTGAGTGAAACGGAAATAACTAAATTCATTCCAATGAAAATAATTAACCAGGGGGATCACCGTGAAGGTGGCCGCGAATGGGTTCTCTGTGGGGAATCTCCGGAGTTAGGAAGGCCAAATGAATTAAATTAAAGATCAAATTCAAAGAAAGAAGGAACGAACGATTAACATAATGGGAGGATTAGGGTGAGTGAAGCGGCTTTGAAAAATTTCCACTCAATTTTATTTTTCTGTCAAGAATGAATTTCTCCTTTAATACATCTTAATTATCAATGGGATTTTGGAGTTCCATTTAAACGATGTTTTTCAAGAATGCATTTATGACGTAAATACCTGGAAATGCGTGTGTGTGTGTGTGTGTGTGTTTTTGTTTTGATAAAGCGTAACATAACATTATCTTTGACTGCTCTTCCCCCTTCCTCGCTTTCCCTCATTCCTCCCTCCTCCTCCTCGCTCCTCCTCATTCTCCCACCCCACCTCATGTTGCTCCCCCTCCCACCTCTCTCTCTCCTCTCTCTCGCTCCTACCCCCTCCTTGCACCCCCTTTTCCCGGAGTGTTTAATGACATGTGGTGAGGCATTGCTCTCCTCCCCCCACTCTTTCCTCATTCTCCCTCCCTTTATTGCTCTTGCCCTTCCTCCCTCCATCCTTGCTCACCCCTTCCTAGCTTCCCCTCCTTGCTCTCCCACTGCTCCTTGCTCCATCCTCACTCTCTCCCCACCCCCTCATCTCTCTCATTCTCCTCACTCTCACCCCCCAGAGTTTATAGCGACATTTGGTGAGGCATCGCTCCCCCCACCCCCTTCCTCGCTCTTCACCCCCCTTCCTCGCTCTTCACCCCCCTTCCAAGCTCCCCCACCCCACTTCCCTCCCCCTCTGCCTTTCTCCTCCACTCTCCTTCCTCTCCCTCCCCTCCGTCCTCTCTCGCTCCGCTCCCTCCCCTCACCCTCCTCTCTCTCCTCTCCCTCCATCCTCTCTCACTCTTGCTCCACTCCCACCTCTTCCCTTCCCCTCCCTTCCGCTTCCTTTCCCTCCATCCTCTCTCGACCTCCTTCCCTCCTTTTCCATTTCGGACATTGCTTGGTCGTTTCCAGGTGCATGGGTTTATCAACGGCAATTGTTTTCCAAGCCAGGCGTTCCTTTGGAGTGCTTGCTTAGTGCTTAAGCCACTTGCCAATCACCCTACAGTTGATAGCGGTACAGTTTGTGTCCCAATCGGGATGTAAAGTCAGCAGTTCCTACAAGGTAAAGTTATGCATACAGCACACACGGACGTGGTACACATGGGGAGATTTGGATCTGCACGGACTCTCCGCAGGTGTGTGGACATGCCATGCCTGTTATGGGTGCCGTGGTGGCAAAGTTTCATCCTGTATATTATGGAGGTTCTTTTGGCTTTTCTTTTGCCCTCGCGACTGTTTCTAAAGCATTTGGTTATCGGATTTGCGTTAGAAATGTTAAATGTTTCTGTTTGTGAGTTTCAAAGTGAAATATATTTGATAACACCCGATTTCTGAGCCGTTTTGTGTCCAGGCAGTGTTTGTTTCCAGACTGTGTTTATCTCCGGACATGTCCTGGCGGTGTTTGTTTCCAGACTGTGTTTATCTCCGGACATGTCCAGGCAGTGTTTGTTTCCAGACTGTGTTTATCTCCGGACATGTCCTGGCGGTGTTTGTTTCCAGACTGTGTTTATCTCTGGACATGTCCAGGCAGTGTTTGTTTCCAGACTGTGTTTATCTCTGGACATGTCCAGGCGGTGTTTGTTTCCAGACTGTGTTTATCTCCGGACATGTCCTGGCGGTGTTTGTTTCCAGACTGTGTTTATCTCCGGACATGTCCAGGCAGTGTTTGTTTCCGGACTGTGTTTATCTACGGACATGTCCTGGCGGTGTTTGTTTCCAGACTGTGTTTATCTCCGGACATGTCCTGGCGGTGTTTGTTTCCGGACTGTGTTTATCTCCGGACATGTCCAGGCGGTGTTTGTTTCCGGACTGTGTTTATCTCCGGACATGTCCTGGCGGTGTTTGTTTCCGGACTGTGTTTATCTCCGGACATGTCCTGGCGGTGTTTGTTTCCGGACTGTGTTTATCTCTGGACATGTCCTGGCGGTGTTTGTTTCCGGACTGTGTTTATCTCCGGACATGTCCTGGCTGTGTTTGTTTCCGGACTGTGTTTATCTCCGGACATGTCCTGGCGGTGTTTGTTTCCGGACTGTGTTTATCTCCGGACATGTCCTGGCGGTGTTTGTTTCCGCACTGTGTTTATCTCCGGACATGTCCTGGCGGTGTTTGTTTCCGGACTGTGTTTATCTCCGGACATGTCCTGGCGGTGTTTGTTTCCAGACTGTGTTTATCTACGGACATGTCCTGGCGGTGTTTGTTTCCGGACTGTGTTTATCTCCGGACATGTCCTGGCGGTGTTTGTTTCCGGACTGTGTTTATCTCCGGACATGTCCTGGCGGTGTTTGTTTCCGGACTGTGTTTATCTCCGGACATGTCCTGGCGGTGTTTGTTTCCGGACTGTGTTTATCTCCGGACATGTCCTGGCGGTGTTTGTTTCCGGACTGTGTTTATCTCCGGACATGTCCTGGCGGTGTTTGTTTCCGGACTGTGTTTATCTCCGGACATGTCCTGGCGGTGTTTGTTTCCGGACTGTGTTTATCTCCGGACATGTCCTGGCGGTGTTTGTTTCCGGACTGTGTTTATCTCCGGACATGTCCTGGCGGTGTTTGTTTCCAGACTGTGTTTATCTACGGACATGTCCTGGCGGTGTTTGTTTCCGGACTGTGTTTATCTCCGGACATGTCCTGGCGGTGTTTGTTTCCGGACTGTGTTTATCTCCGGACATGTCCTGGCGGTGTTTGTTTCCGGACTGTGTTTATCTCCGGACATGTCCTGGCGGTGTTTGCTTCCAGACTGTGTTTATCTACGGACATGTCCTGGCGGTGTTTGTTTCCGGACTTTGTTTATCTCCGGACATGTCCTGGCGGTGTTTGTTTCCGGACTGTGTTTATCTCCGGACATGTCCTGGCGGTGTTTGTTTCCGGACTGTGTTTATCTCCGGACATGTCCTGGCGGTGTTTGTTTCCGGACTGTGTTTATCTCTGGACATGTCCTGGCGGTGTTTGTTTCCGGACTGTGTTTATCTCCGGACATGTCCTGGCGGTGTTTGTTTCCGGACTGTGTTTATCTCTGGACATGTCCTGGCTGTGTTTGTTTCCGGACTGTGTTTATCTCTGGACATGTCCTGGCTGTGTTTGTTTCCGGACTGTGTTTATCTCCGGACATGTCCAGGCGGTGTTTGTTTCCGGACTTTGTTTATCTCCGGACATGTCCTGGCGGTGTTTGTTTCCGGACTGTGTTTATCTCTGGACATGTCCTGGCGGTGTTTGTTTCCGGACTGTGTTTATCTCCGGACATGTCCTGGCGGTGTTTGTTTCCGGACTGTGTTTATCTCTGGACATGTCCTGGCGGTGTTTGTTTCCGGACTGTGTTTATCTCCGGACATGTCCTGGCGGTGTTTGTTTCCAGACTGTGTTTATCTCCGGACATGTCCAGGCTGTGTTTGTTTCCGGACTTTGTTTATCTCCGGACATGTCCTGGCGGTGTTTGTTTCCAGACTGTGTTTATCTCCGGACATGTCCAGGCTGTGTTTGTTTCCGGACTTTGTTTATCTCCGGACATGTCCTGGCGGTGTTTGTTTCCGGACTGTGTTTATCTCTGGACATGTCCTGGCGGTGTTTGTTTCCGGACTGTGTTTATCTCCGGACATGTCCAGGCAGTGTTTGTTTCCAGACTGTGTTTATCTCTGGACATGTCCAGGCGGTGTTTGTTTCCGGACTGTGTTTATCTCTGGACATGTCCTGGCTGTGTTTGTTTTCGGACTGTGTTTATCTCCGGACATGTCCAGGCAGTGTTTGTTTCCAGACTGTGTTTATCTCTGGACATGTCCAGGCGGTGTTTGTTTCCGGACTTTGTTTATCTCTGGATATGTCCTGGCTGTGTTTGTTTCCGGACTTTGTTTATCTCCGGACATGTCCTGGCGGTGTTTGTTTCCGGACTGTGTTTATCTCTGGACATGTCCTGGCGGTGTTTGTTTCCGGACTGTGTTTATCTCCGGACATGTCCAGGCAGTGTTTGTTTCCAGACTGTGTTTATCTCTGGACATGTCCAGGCGGTGTTTGTTTCCGGACTGTGTTTATCTCCGGACATGTCCTGGCGGTGTTTGTTTCCGGACTGTGTTTATCTACGGACATGTCCTGGCAGTGTTTGTTTCCGGACTGTGTTTATCTCCGGACATGTCCAGGCGGTGTTTGTTTCCGGACTGTGTTTATCTCCGGACATGTCCAGGCGGTGTTTGTTTCTACACTGTGTTTATCTCCGGACATGTCCAGGCAGTGTTTGTTTTCGGACTGTGTTTATCTCCGGACATGTCCTGGCGGTGTTTGTCTTTGGGTGATATTTATAGTATGACCAGTTGAAAATGGATTTCAGACATTATTTTGTTTCCATCTTCACTGTTATTCTCTGCAAAAGCATTTTAATGAAACAGTATGAATCGTAATTGACGCTCCACCGCACGTCTCCCTTCCCTTCCTCTAACCTCATGCTGCCTTCCCTTCCTCCTCCCTCCTCGCTCCACTTCCTTCCTCTCTCTTTTCCCCTCAACCTCCCTACCCTCTCCCTTCTCTCTCCCCCACCCTTCTCTTTCTCTCCCCTCTCTTTTTCTCTCCCCCCCCTTTATTCCTGCCAGCGAAGCAATGGGTGATATTTGCTGGTTCTTTCAACAAATCTTGTTTTTGATGTTTGTTTATGCAGTGAAATAAATTGGTGTCATTGATCTATATTACAAAGCAGGAGTGCCTTTCTGTCCATCTGTCCATCCCCAAGCGACTCTCTCAGTTTTGGGGCTCGCCCCATCAACCCTTCTGTTTAATGTTTTGCGGTACCAGTGGATGTCCTCAGGTGGGTGGGAGGTTTCATAGATTCCTCAATATAATTATGATTTTGAGTTTCAGTCCGTACAAAGCTGCTCCCGATCTGGCTATAACGTCAGAATGGAGTTTATCTTTGTTTACCTCACGAGTGTTTGTAATACAGTATTTTGTTATATTAATCGATTTTATTAATTACCTCTGCCACCGAAGGTGAAGGACGTTATGCTTTCACCCCTTTCTGTCTGTCTGTCTGTCTGTTTGTCTATGTACAGGATATCTCAAAAAGTTGTGGACGTGTCCGGATGAAATTTTGTGGACAGGTTCGGTGTGTGACAAGGACAAACTGATTAGATTTTGGTGAAGATCTGGATCCAGATCCAACAACTAGAATTTTAAAAATTATTCTTCACCATTGAAAGATAGGGCCAAAAACGATATATAGCATGATATCTCAAAAAGTTGTGCACAGATTGGGACGAAGGTTGGTGGATATGATGTGTGTGTGTGTGTGTGTGTGTGTGTGTGTGTGTGTGTGTGTGTGTGTGTGTGTGTGTGTGTGTGTGTGTGTGTGTGTGTGTGTGTGTGTGTGTGTGTGTGTGTGTGTGTGTGTGTGTGTGTGTGTGAGACAAGGAAAAATTGGTTCAATTTCGGTGAAGATCCGAATCCGACGACTAGAATTTTTTAAGTGATTCTTCACCATTGAGAGATGGGGCTAAACTGATATATAGCATGATATCTCAAAAAGTTGTGGACGGATTCGGATGAAACTTGGTGGACAGGTTTGGGTGTGTCGCAAGGAAGAATTGATTTGATTTTGGTGAAGATCCAAACCCGGATCTGGATACGAGAATTATTTAATTTTTAAAGTGATTCTTCACCATTGAGAGATAGGGCCAAAAATGATATAGTACTGGATAGCAAGATATTTCAAAAATTTATTGGGACCGATATGTTCTCACGGATCAGGCATGACGTGGCGGAGCGCGGATTCTTCATTTGTATTTTCGCCACTGTGACATCACAGAAAAATTACCCACCTCACTTCTGTTGGGGTCAGCTGCAGTAAGTTTTTTGCCCAAATCATTCACGAACTGGCTGTCTCGTTCCCTCCTGTGCAGAGCATGGGTACCTCGTGAGTACTTTATATAATAAAACAAAATGAATCCCTATACTTCTTTTGGCAGACCCTGCACAGTGGCCTGCAAAAGTATTCACCCCTTCCACAAAATGCCACATTTAGGTGAATTACGAATTATGTAGAAACGATTTTTCCAAATGAATTTTTCTTTTTCATAACTAAAGAGGTCAAACTAAACACTGTTATAGTTAAAGGACGTTACATGTCAGGAAAACCTGCAAAAAACATGTACAAATCAAAATTCACTGGTTGTAAAAGTGCTCATCCCTTAGGTCAGTATTTTGTGGAAACACCTTTTGCAGCAATGACTGCTGCGAGTATTTTGGGGTAGATCTCGTCCAGCTTTGTACAGTGAGATGATGAGATCTTTGGACATTCTACACGTGAAAATTGTTCTAGTTATGCCACATTTGATGGGGGTCGTCGATGGACTGCAAGTCTCGCCATCAATATTAAATTAGGTTCAAGTCAGGACTTTGACTGGGCAAATCAAGAACATTTATTTTCTTCTTATTCAGCCACTCAAGTATGGATTAGCTTTGTGCTTTGGATCATTGTCCTGCTGAAATGTGAATCTCCTACTCAGTTTCAGATTCATGGCTGACTCAAGCAGGTTTTTAATCAAGGATTCTCCTGGACTTTGCACCGTCCATTGTCCCTTCTATGCTGACAAGCTTGTCAGTTCCTGCTGATGAAAATCAGTCTCATAACATGATGCTACCACCACCATGCTTGACAGTAGGCATGGTGTTTGACTGGGTGACGTGCAGTGTTAGGCTTGCATCAGACGTAACGCTTTGAATTAAAACCAAAACGTTCAATTTTTGTCTCATCTCACCACAAAACTTTTCTACACATGCCTGCAGTATCATTAAGATGCTTTTCTGCAAACACCATACGAGCTTTCAGATGTCTTTTTTCAGTAATGCCTTCTTTCTTGCCACCTGTTCATAAGGCCAGCTTTGTGAAGGTAATGGGATGTTGTTGATTGATGAGCACTGACCCTCATCTCAGATATAAAGCCTTGCAGATCTTTCAAAGTCAATTTTTGGATTTACAGTGACATCCTGAACCAGTTTTCTGCTTGCTTGGCTGCTGAGTTTGGATGTGCGACCTCATCTCCAGGGTACAGTCTGGGTGGTATGATACATCTTCCACTTCTTAATGATGGATTTCACCGTACTCAAAGGGATAATGAGTAACTTTGAAATCTTCTTATAACCCTCTCCTGAACGGTGCTTCTCCACCATTTTATGTCTGACTTCTTTGGAAAGCTCCTTGGTCTTCATGTTTGCCTTGTTGGTTGATCAAGTGAGTTGCACCTTAAATCTCCTCAGATAAGTGGGGGAGCTTAATTTTAAGTTAAGCCACTGATTATATACAGGTGAAACCTATTACACTTATTTTGTAACATTTCAAACAAATAATTTGCTCCTTAAATGATTTAAGATTGAAATTACATACATTAACAGAACTCATGATCAATGATCCATTCTAGTACTCTCAGATGACTCTGTTTTGGCCAGAAACACGGAACAACTCTATGGTCATTATTGGCTAACATGCCCTTGACGTTGATAAATTCACATCTAAAGATTACACTGGCTGAAAATTCACCCTCACCCTTACTGATGTCAATACCTTGCCAATCCTTTGAGTCACTCCTGGCACAAAAGATAACACAGATATATTTTAATTGTTCCTGTGTGGTGTTTCAATTCTTGGGGGCTGCCAAGACCATTTTCACTGTCAGGCAGAAATGGTCAGGATAACTGTTGGCCTTCAAAACCAACCCCAGATGTGTGACCTCACTCTTCTTGCCATCTACTGTTGATGGTATGTCATGTGCCCTTTTTCACCCATGTGTTTAGCACAACTCGTTTGTGGAACAAATGTCCCAAAGTTGAGGTAACATTCGGTCTGAGTGGGTTTTTCTCGACTCTGCAGTGTTTAAAATTCCACTGTGGCTACTTGTCATCAGGGTGTCACAAAAGGGGAGAGATCCATTTTCCTTCCCCTCACAGGGGAATTTGATATACGAGAGTGTTGTACCCCCACCCCACCCTCCCCCCCCCCCCCCCGGATCGTGCTGGGGAAGATGACAAAGGTGTCACTGATATAATGATACCAGATGCGTGTCTGTATTGAGAGGGTTGGGAAGACACTCATCTCCAATTCTTGCATCACCATGTTGACTACCACAACAGATATGGGATAGCCTACCCATAGCAAAGTCA